>NW_012267260.1:7998933-8002097 GCF_000151885.1 Dipodomys ordii
GTGTGTGTGTGTGTGTGTGTGTGTGTAAATACTATTTGTTCCCACTAGCCAAAGCCTTGAGCCCTGGTACAGAGTTACAGATACTAAAAGTGGTGAAACCTATCTTCCTTTTTCTTTTTTTCTCTCTCTCTTTGCTTTGCCATGCTGTGGGTACAAGTACCCCACCAAGCAGAAACCCCAGCAGATATCCCCTTTCTAATATACACAAAGGTACTGTGTGAGCAGCAAGGCCAGAGCAGCGGTCCCACAGTGAAGCAACAGCCTTCCTTCACACCGCCACCCCAACAAACAGATAGCATGTCTCCTGGAGGAGAGACAGCTCTGACCACAGCACGTGACTGCAGTACCCACACTCCCACAGAGCCACGGGGAACGAGAGACCCTTCCAGTAGGTACCAGAAGCATCTCTGGACTGCAGAAAACAGTCATACCCTCCCTGGAGCAGGAGATGGTGGTCCTGAACCAACACTGACTCCTTCGGTACAATCTGCTACTGGACTGGAAAGAGAAAGAAGAGTCCCCACCAGGAAATGCAAAGTGGCTGTTGCACATTTCTAAGCTGCAGCTGGGACACTGAGCCTGACTTAGCAAATCTGTGGGGAGTGGTGTAGGGGTATAGCACGGTGGTACAGGCCTTGCCTGGCACCATGCACAATAGGAGGCCCTGGATTCTGCCCCCAACACCCCAGAGAAGAAAACTTGTGCATGTGAAGGAGAAAATCATCTTTGGCACTGCCAGTCAAGGAGCAGGGACTCTGCTGAGCGCTGGCAAACCATCCCAGAGGCCAAGGACTGAAGAGACACACTGAGCCTGATTGGAGACAGGAGGAAGAGACTGTCCAGGAAGAGACCTCAGGATTAGCACCCCCAATGTGGCCAACCTTCTCCAAAGCTGGGGAGCCTCTCTGTCACACTCTCCCTGATAGATGCAGGCAAGGATCTGATCATTTGCACTGAGCAGACGAAACAGGTTCTGAAAGGTCTAATTAACCACCCATGTGGCTGCACAGCAATTACACCAGGACTAGAATATGGCAAAACACGTATGGCGGGGCTACGGCTGCCTCTTGCCTTATTTTACCCCACACGGATGCTGTGTGACCTTGGTGATCGCCACCCAGCTTTGCAGATTCCACCGTCCGGCCTGCAGAGCACTCAGGAAGCAGCCGCTGTCTCCATCGTAGTGTGTGCTCCTTTCTCCTCTCTGACCCCCTCGTTCCCCGTCTGTTCCTGCTATATATCTCAGACTTACTGTCCCATATATTCTGGAATGTTCTCCTACACTACTTTGCCTTTAACCAAATGGCGTCTTTCCTTCCACTTCATCTGCTTCACATTTCTGTCTTGTCTCCCGCCTAGCTCCCACTGCGACTCAGAAGGCTTCGCCAATGGAAAGCACTGGAACACTTTGAATGGACTCCTCTAAGGCCCTCGATAGTCACAGCACCCTCTTTCTCAGCACTGCACCCTCACTTCGGACTGGCAAATCCTCTTCCTTTCCCTTGACGGCTCTCAAACTTGAATGCAAAGGAAGAATCTCCTAGGATGCTCTTCATAAATGCAATTTCCTTTTGAAATTTGAACTATGTGACTGGGATGAGCTCTTCAAAATATACAATATAATCTAATAAAGAATAAGAAAACACGCTTTCCAGCCCCTGCCCCCAACCATCCTGATGAGAGGAAGGATCGCACGGTCTACAGTTAGGCCCATTGGAACCAGTGCCTCCCGCTACCTGCCCTCCCACTGGACCCCTCACCACGCTTTCTTTGTGGTACTAGGGTAAGAACCCAGGGCCTTACGCTTGCCAAGCAGGTGCTTTTGCCACCTGAGCCAGACGCCCAGCCCTTCGATCTGTACCTAGCTCACCTTCCTAAGACGTGACTCAGAATTCCTACACAGTGACTTGGGTCCTAGTTTGCACAAGTTACGCACACACTTAAACCAGTGAGGGCACAGCCTGCGTGTCAGGGCCTAGGCTTCCGACGGGAGCGTGGGCTGCGCGGGGCACCTGGGAGGTGACGCCCCACTCCCTGGTGCATTCTCTCAAGGTTTGCTTCGCCTAACTGCACAGGGTGACAGGGCCTTGGCACTCCAAAGGCAAACAGCAGGGAAGGCGCGCGTGCGTGCGTGCATGTGTGTGCGTGTGTGTGCGTGTGTGTGCGTGTGTGTGTGTGTGTGTGTGTGTCCATCCAACAAAGCATCCTCCCTGCCCCAATGCTGTTTATGCAGCAGTACTGGGAGGGAAATGGCCTAAGTGCAGAGAAGGAAGGAGGATGGAAAAAGTGACATACTACAGAGGGCTTCCTCAAACCGCTGATTAGCCGCGGCAAGCTTCACCCCCCCCTTTCCCCCTGCCAGCTCCACCAAAGTGCCGGGGGGGCTCGGCAGGGCCTGTGCACTCAGCAGTGAACTTAGGGAACCCCAGGACAGAACATCAACCCAGTCACAAAGCAGAACCCCCACACCCTCAGAAAAAAAGACCAAGCGCAGCAGTGGAGAGGGACAGGCAGCAACTTCAGGGCAAGCGAGGGCCTGCGCCAGCAACCATGGCCCCACCACGTGGCTCCAGCCAGGGGCAGTGCCCAGGCACAGCTGCAGAGAGGCAGGCAACTGAGGTTAGGGAGATCAGAGAGGTGGAGGGACCCAGGCCAAAGACACCCAACCCTGCTTCATGACCCTTTCTTCCATCAGAAAAACACCAAAGACTGAAACCATGGGTCCAAACTGCTCTTGGCTCACACATTAGAGGTCGAAACCAACCAACCTCCACCTCAGATGAGACCTCCAGACACTGCGCTGGCTTAAACACAAAGGCACACAAGCCCCTAACTCCCAGTAGGAAATGATTCAGACTAACAACAGCCCAGCGAAGGCTGGCCTCCCGAGTGTATTCCTGAAAAGTCACTCTTCAACCAAACTCCTGCCTAATAAACCCCATGTCTCCAATGGCTTCCCATGTATATATATACATATATATATGTATGTATATACATACATATATATATGTATATATGTATATACACACGTATGTATATATATATGTATATATATACACATGTATATGTATTTTTTTTTTTGTCGGTCGTGGGGCTTGAACTCTGGGCCTGGGCATTGTCCTTCAGCTCTTCAGCTCAAGGCGAGCGCTCTACCACTTGAGCTA
>NW_012267260.1:8002147-8008571 GCF_000151885.1 Dipodomys ordii
CTTGTCTCCAATAAACCACCAGAAAACTGGAAGTGGCGCTGTGGCTCAAGCGGTAGAGCGCTCGCCTTGAGCTGAAGAGCTGAGGGACAGCACCCAAACCCAGAGTTCAAGCCCCACCACCGACCAAAAAAAAAAAAACAGCCAATAGGACGGGGTGCCAATGGCTCATTCCTATAATTCTAGCTACTCAGGAGGCTGAGATCTGAGGATTGCAGTTCAAAGCCAGCCCAGGCAGGAAAGTCCATGAGACTCTTATCTCCAATTAACCACCAGAAAACCAGAAGTGGCCCTGTGGCTCAAGTGGCAGAGTTCTCGCCTTGAGCTGAAGAGCTGAGTGATGGCCTAGAGTTCAAGCCCCAAGACTGACTCCCCCCCCCCAAAAAAAAAAAGCCAGTAGGGCTGGGAATGTGGCTTAGTGGTGGACAGAGAGAACAGATTCAGGGGCAGTTCATGGTACAGTATTAAATAGGTGAAATAAGTTGAAACAGCTAGCCATGCCATAGAACTTCCAAAGCTGTGTCTCGCGAAGAGCTAGGGAGGCCTGCAGGGAAGGGCTCACCTCCCACACCAGCAACACCCAGCTGCCCCTTGGGAAAGCACCTGCCGGTGCCCTCGCTTGCAATGTGTTTGGGGTCAGATTTTATCATTTTTATCCCACAGATGAGAAAATGAGTTCAGCAAGGTTAAATCACTTCCAGGATGGGGATGTGGACTATGGAAACCAAGAACTTCTTGAGCGACTACCATGCACCCCTGGGACAGCGTTGGGCCTGTGGGGAAAGAGACTAGAATGACAAGACTCCATCCAGCCTATCAAACTTGGGGCGACAACGCTAGGTCAAGCTGCTTTCTTGGCATGATTATTAGTCATGGTTATTAATTGGGGATGTTTCAATGACAAATGACCAGGTCCTCCTGGCCATACCACACACCTGAGCCACACCCACCAACTCCTCCATCTCAAGTGTGGCTTGCACACTTGTGTAACAGAACTTAAGAATCTAGTGTGCAGGCACCAGTGGCTCACGCCTATAATCCTACCTACTCAGGAGGCTGGGAACTAAGGATTCATGAGACTCTTATCTCCAATGACCCACCAGAAAACTGGAAGTGGTGCTGTGGTTCAAAGTAGTAGAGCAATAGCCTTGAGCAAAAAGAGCTTAGGGACAGAGTCCAGGTCCTGAGTTCAATTCCCATGACCAACAAAAAAAAAAAAAGAAAGAAAGAAAGAAAGAAAGAAAAAGAGTCTAGTGAAAGTTATCAACTCCCTCCCCACAAAAACTAGACAAAGGGCACACACAGTTCTAACAAGCTCATGAGACACAAGAGCACAAGGGCACAGATCAATACAAGGATACCTGCCTTTGGTGGCCATGTTGAAAATAGGAAAGCTTCCAATACAATCTAATGTCTACCCAGCAGGGAATCGAAGGAATAAACTAGAGGGGGCAGTATAAAGACACTTGCTCTAGGGCTTTACTTCCCCTCAAAAGACATAGGAGCCTCCCTGCTCTCCGCCCGCCTCCTCATCTCCCTCCCCCTCCCCACCAGCGAGATCCCAAGCAAGCCCAGGAGGAGGCTAAATAATGAATTGTAAGTATGTATTTTCTTTGGCTAGGGCAGTCTGGCCGAGCTCCGGGGGCTGCTGGACAAACATTTTTCATATTTTAGTAGCTGGCCTATGCCCAAGGCAGTCAGAAGTTAAGTAAGCTGGAGTGAGAGGCGCCCGTCCTCTCCCCCTGCCCCCAAGAATTCTGAATGAGGTTCCAAGGCAGGGGCGCCAGCAAACCAGTCTTGTTACCTTAAATATCTGCTCACCCCTCACTACTTTTAATGAATGCAAATGATTCAGCAACAAAACACTTAGCCTGGAGTGAAATCCGCCTTTGTGGGGCTAGTTTCACAGGCTTAAAACCGGGTTCAGACAGTACCCTACAGAGTAGGTGGGCAGCTCATTACAACCTCAGGTGCCCAGGCTAGCCCAGGCAGCCCCCACTAAATCCAGGGCAGGAGGAGAAGACAGGAAGTACCCAGCCTGAGGAAGACCCCCCCACGGGCCCCCTGTCACCCCCCAACTCCACTCCCACTCCCAAGGACCAGGTGCAGACCCTCACATCTCAACCCCCTTTATGACTCTAGCTCCAGGGCAGAGAGAAAAGTGTGAGCCGAAAAACAAAAGGTATTTCTTTGATCTAAGAAAGGGGCTGGTCCCAGGCACCTCAAAGGCCAGCCCAGTCACCACACATCCTGCACTCAAGGGCACTTCTGGAGACAGGCCCACCCCCACAGCAGCCCCACCTGAGGCCAGGTGCCCGGAGAACTCAGCAACAGAGAACCTGAAAAGCTCACTTGGACGCTGACCCTCCTTCACCAGCCCCATGGAAGGACCAACATCACAGTGTAAATAACCCAATTTACACCCTGTTTTCAAAGTTCTCTTTTGGCAACAAAAACTGAAAGCAATTTGTCAGGCTAGTCTAAGAGCAACTTTTAACTAATTTATTTCCAACCTGGGGACTCAGGGGGGACGTGATGCCCTGTCAGGCTGATCAACACCTCTTTCTCTGGGGCTGAGGGGCGGCCTGGGCCCAGAACAGGCTGCTGTTAATCCGGCTGCCAACCATCTTCACCCATGATGCCAGTCACAGGCAGGAAACCTGCAGAGGTCCCTGCAAGTTCTCCCAGGTTTTCCTACCCATGGATAAAAGACATGGATGCGCAATCAAGTGGCATGAGCCCAAAACTCAGGACAAATGAACACACACAGCTATTTGCCTGGCGTCCTGAGCTCCACACAGGATTTTATCTATAAGGTTCCACCTCATAGACTCAACCAACTTCAAGTGGGAAATGGTTTTGTTTTTAGCTAGTGATTGTAGCTGGGTAGCTCATGAGCTGGTAGCTCATACCTATAATCCTAGCAACTCAGGAAGCTGAGATTTTTTTTTCTTTTTCTTTTTTTTTGGGGGTCCTGGGGCTTGAACTCAGAGCCTGGACACTGTCCCTGAGCTCTTTCGCTCAAGGCTAGCGCTTTACCACTTGGAGCCACAGCATGTCCAGTTTTCTGGTGGTTCATTGGAGATAAGAAAGTCTTACAGACTTTCCTGTCTGGGCTGGCTTTGAACCATGGTCCTTAGAGCTCAGCCTCCCAAGTAGGCAGGATTACAGGCATGAGCCACCAGCACCTGGCTCCTAGGAGGCTCCAGCAGACAAACAAGAGAGACTCTTACCTCCAACTCATCAACAACAAAAAAAGAAGTGGTGGTGTGGATCAACTGGTAAAGTGCCACCCTTGAGTAGAAAAGCCAAATGAGAACATAAGGCTCTGAATTCAAGCCATAGTACTAGCACAAAATAAATAAAGTCTCAATAGTGCTGAGGGTAGAGTGTTTGCCTCACATGTACAAAGCCCTGGATTATTTGCTCCCAATGACAACACACACACACACACACACACACACACACACAGTTGTTTAATTCCCAGGACTTTGGACTACTTGAATCTTCAAGAGGTAAAGGCAGCCTTCCGTGACCCTGGGGTAGCACAGACCAGAATGACTGGCCCTGGCTGTCTCCAGTTAGAATCAAACCCACATGAGTATGCTGTCTAGGGGAGGAAATACCCCATGTTTCCTGTAGGTCTCCAGGTTGCCCCGTTCATGTACCCATCCTCCTGAGCTTCTGACATTTACTGCGGGCCTCTTTGGAGTCCTCAACATCGAAGTCTTACTCTCATCTTGCTCAGTCCTGATTCAAAGAGCAAACATCAATTCCTGGAGTGAATGTCTCCCCCAGGAATAGCCCAGCCTTCTTTAAATGGAGACTGTAACCAGTCATTTCCCTCTTTCCATGACAACACAGCTTGCTACCTTACCAGCTCCTTTGCTGGATAGTTCTTAATTTCTGAGGATTTAAAAGTAACACACACACACACACACACACACACACACACACACACGGATGCCCGTAAGCATCATGTCATTCATGTGCCAGTCTACATGGAAAGCAGCTTCTACTGAAAGTTTGGGCATTCATTGGTAACTCATACCTGTAATCCTAGCTACTCAGGAGGCTGAGGTCTGAGGATCATAGTTCAAAGCCAGACTGGGCAGGAAGTCTACGAGACTCTTATCTCCAATAAACCACTAGAAAACTGGAAGTGGACTATGGCTCAAAGTGCTAGAGCGCTAGCCTTGAGCAAAAGACCTCAGGGATAGCGCCCAGGCCCTGAGTTCAAGCCCCAGGACTGGCACAAGTGCGCGCATGCGCACACGCACACGCGCACACGCACACACACACACACACACACACACACACACAGAGGAAATTAAGGCTCCGAGAAGTGAAGTGTCAACCATGTTGCGATGTCAGAAATGAATTCCTCAATGGATTTCTGAATTTTCTTGGAGCAAGGTGGGGGAGTGGATTTGGACAGATTCCGCTTTAAACTGCCCCTCTAAAGGCAAACAGCACCAAACCAGTGTCTTTTCTTGGGTCATACTTTACAGATCCGACTTCTAGAAACAACAAAAGGAAAACAGGTTTCCCTAGCTCCTCTCCTGTAAAACTGGCATAGAGTGAGGGGAGGGGACCTCTCCACCAACTTGCTACATTTAAAGCACATTTAACAAGCCTTTCAAGTCCTCAGAATGGGAGAAGGAAAGGTTCATTGGAAACCTGATCCTTTGGCAGCCAAGTGGGGACCGGCCCTTAGCATCCTCCACCCCCACCAAGGGGAGGGGGATAAACACCCTCCCAAACTCCTTTGTCTGCAGAAGACACACTTGGGGGGTGGGGAGCAGGGGACTACAAGGCTTTTTATAACAAAGCCCACCTAACAGCAACCCTCCACCCGAGACCTGGCTGGAACCTTTGTACAACCCACCTAACCATAAACCCTCTATCTTGCCCCCAGACCTGCTGGGGTCTCTCTCTCCACAAATACCTGTGACAGCCATAAACGCCCTGAAACAGCCCCCGTTTACAGCCCAGCCTGCTGGCTGATAAATGAGGGCATTTGTTTCAAATTTGCAAATACCGAAGGCAGTGGAAACCTAAGTCCACCCCTAAAACAAAATGTTCTGCATTCCTCGTGGCCTGCAGCACCGGCTTCAAAAGCTTCCAGGGGCCTGGGCTGTTTACTCACTGGTGGGGTTATTTGGGAGAGGTAGTTCCCAGCTTCCCGAGAAGGCTCCTTTGATCCGGGAAGGGTGGAGAGGGGTGCCCCTTGCGCCCACACTCTCTTACCCCTTCTGGGTCACTGCGGAGGGTGGGAAAGGGGAGTTTCATGGGAAGGCCCAAGTAGAGACTCGCCTAAAACTGCTGCCTGGAGCCAGAGCCGAGCGGCGTGGCGGTATGGCCGCTTGGGCAGGACCATCTTCAAAGGGCTTGGAGACAAAGGTAAAGAAGGTTAAGGAAGCAGCTGACAGCACCCCGGCTCTCAAGCAGCAACAAAGGGGGCAAATTCTCCAATTCTCCATCGCAGGACAGAAATCCAGCTCTCCTAAAAGTGGGCGTGAGTGTTTTCTAAATAAAAGCATTGTTTTAAGAAGGAATTTTCAAGTGGGGGAGGCAGACAGTGGGGGGGAGCATCCTCTCCAGATCCCCCCAGACCTGTCCCAGACAGCACCCTCCCCCTGCTCCTGCTGCCCCCTGGTGTGGGGGAGGAGCTCAGATCACAGACCCCAAAACCTGATTGGCTTAACCACTGGTGTAATCTCCAAATAAACCAAACTGGTTTAAAAAAAAATAGGTTGGTCTTTTTAGCTGGGACTACAACACCAGCACCATTTTGTTGTCTCCCCGCCACCGCCCCCACCCCCAAACCCCAGGACTGCAAGACAAAGTTCTCTTTGTATGTGCCATGCGTTGTTTTTCAGGTGGCTGGGAATGAACTCTGGCTTCCAAATGCCATCCTCGTCCATCACCTTCTTTAGGGACCTGTTGGTCGGAAGGAGCCTTCTCCCTCCTCCTCCTCTCCTTCCTCTGCTTCTCCCTCCTCCTGTTCTGGGAAACAGCTCTGCTTTGTTTTTGACACTAGACAGCTACAATGGAATCAGATCACCAAAGTCCCTGCTTTGCATCCTGCAAGAACAAGACAGAGAAGACACTATGGTTCCTAGAGAAACTCAGTCACATTTGCGCTAGAAAATGAGACCCTCAGAGGCAGAAGAAAGAACTCAGTAGAGCCCTTTCCGTCCACGGCTCAGCCCAGGGGAGACAGACCTAGCCCAATAAAACCTGTATCTTCCAGAATGTCAGAGGCCTTAGTCCAATCTCTTCAGAACACCCATTTAAAACCTTGACTCCGGGGCTGGGAAGGTGGCTGGGTGGCTGCATGCATGAGGCCCTGGGTTCCATTCCTCAGCACCACATAAGCAAAAAGAAAAAAGCCAGAAGTGGCGCTGTGGCTCAAGTGGTAGAG
>NW_012267260.1:8021451-8025381 GCF_000151885.1 Dipodomys ordii
AGGGAAAGAGAAAAAGAGAGGGAAGGAAGGAGGAGGGAGGGGAAGGAAGGAAGGGAAGAAGGAAGGAAGGGAGTGAGGGAGGGAAAGAGGAAAGGAGGGAGGGAGGGAGGTTAGTTGGTTGGTTGTGATTCTGACTCGGAGAATGCTTAAGTCACTTGACTTTGAGCCTTATTTTGATAATAAAGTTAAGGAAAATCTAGACCCCTATACAGTTCACTGCAAAAGGAGCCTCAGCAGCAGTTTCTCAAGTCCAATCTTTCAAGGTAAGCCAGCTTCATACACAAAGGTGGCTGCTCATGCCCAGAACTGCAGGAGAGGGCCAGAAACTCTACCACATCAAAATTCAGAAGTTACCACAAAGGACAGCCCGCCAGAAAAGAGGGGAGGAGGATCTGATTCCTTCATTTCATCAGTTACCAGGAGGAACACCAGGCAACTCCACCCCAGAAAAGCTGAGCAGGACACAAAGACCCCCCAATGCCTAAAATCCAAAAGGGAAGTTTAATTTGCCCTTCATTACCTCATACCAAAAAGGCTCACTCCCATTTTTAATGAACCTAGATAAGCATCCGCTATAAATAAGGTACTGTCCTGCACCCCACAGGGGAGGTCTTCAGTAAAATTAAGCCGCACCAGGAAGAAAATATGGAAAGTGTCCTAATATGACAGAGACCAGAGAAGTTCTACGCGTGGCCACTCTCTAGCAGGAGAGGGAGGGCTTCTGGGAGGAAGTGGACGTGTGTTGGGCCAAAGAAAGATGGGGGGATTAGTCCAGAGTAAAGAAAAACAGGTTATGTCTTAGGAGATGGCAGATTGGCCAGTTGGCTGGAATGGAGGGCTCCAGGAGACACGGGGAATGTTGAAGGTCGGGATGATTGTAAAGCTAGAAAAGGTATGTTGGGAGCACACCACAGAAGAGGAAAGACCAAGAAAGGGGCCTTTATACCCTTCGTTCCACTCTATCCTCAGCACAACTCCAAGAAGGAAGCATCTTTACAAAGGAGGCAAACTTGAGAAGTCAAGAAATTTGTGTTTGAGCCGGACGCGCTGGTGGCTCACGCCTGTAATCCTAACTACTCAGGAGGCTGACATCTGAGGATCGAGGTTCAAAGCCAGCCCGGGCAGGAGAGACCGTGAGACTTCTTTCTCCAATAAACCACCAGAAAACCGGAAGTGGCGCTGTAGCTCAAGTGGTAGAGTGCTCGCCTTGAGCTGAAGAGCTGAGGGACGGCGCCCAGGCCCAGAGTTCAAACCCCACGACCGACCAAAAAAAAAAAAAGAAATTTGTGTTTGAGTCAAATACTCCATAGCTGAGCTCTGTCCACCCGTTGCTCAGGCCAGGAGTCTGACCATACCCTCTGGAAGTGAAGGGGAAATCATACTTGCTTGCCCTCCTGCCAGCTAAGAAAAGGCAGGACTGATCAAAGCAAATCCCAGGCCTGAATTACAGGCTACAGAGGAATTTGCTTGAGGAATTTGCAGGACAGCATATCCCAGAATATGACGACTTAATTTCCCCCAAAGAAACTAGAACTTGGAGGAAAGAATCCAGGGAGGGAAGTATGGGGACGGGGATGGATAGAATACTAGCCACAACAGAGTGTTACAAATCTCAGAAGTCAAGCCATGGCCTCTCTTCCTCCTCCTCCTTCTCCTCTTTTTCCTCCTCCTCCTCCTTCTCTTCCTCCCCCATCCTCCCCCCCACATTTATCACTCCAGGGATCTCTAAGTTTGGAAAGTAACTGAGACATTTACAGCATAATTACCCAAACTTCAAAATGGTCTAATCCACAAAGCTTACCAGCCTAGGTTCCTAATTCCAGTCTTATTAACTAAGAGATCTTGCTACAACTTCAGTTAGTGAAGCATGAGGTGGGGAAAAAATGTACTGTGATCTATTTTTTAAAAAGAAAAAGAAAATTAGAGAATGGGGGGTACACAGAAATGGAGGGCTAATGGGTGAATGCAGCAGTGGTACTCACTAAACACTATGTGGAACATGAACTATACAACTTGTGGGTGGGGATGGGAGGGAAAAACTGAGAAAAGGTGAGGGAAGGAGTGACATTGTCCAAACAGACATGTACTTTTTACCTGTCTTAAGTAACTGTAACTCCTCTGTACATCAGCTTTATAATAACAATAAAATATTTTGAAAAATGAAATGGTTGCCCCTGAAGTCATGCTTCTGGGTAGCAGAGTCTTGGGATTTCACTGCAAGACAGGAGGCGCCTCAGCCTTGTCTGAAATTGTTTACAGCACATGGACAGGTTCCACACCAAGGCACATTTGGTGGAACTGATTTAAGGCTCTCATTAAAATGTTCCTTTGTTGAGCTGAGACATCCCCCTTAACCCCCAGAGGAGATGCCAGACCTCCTGTCCCAAGCCCTCAGCCTGCCCTAACTCCCCCTCCCCCCCACTACTACCCAACACCAGATTCACTTCCATGAACATCAGAGACTTCTTCTCATGGAAGGAATTTAGCATCACTGAACGACAGCCTCCACCAGAATCTCCCCTTGACTTCAGAACTCCTGCCCACAGCCGGGAAAGCAGCCACATCAGGTAGAACCACACTCCAAAACCCAACCAGGCGACCCAGGAGGCCTGTGAGCTCAGGCTGTTTGCCCATATGGCTGGGGCCCCATCCTAGCTGTGCAAAAAAACTTCCATACTTCCTCTGGGAGCAGATGTGGATTCTGCCATGAGCAATAACCACCATGCACATCAGAAGAAACACAAGGGCAATTCCAGAAACAACTTTTATGAATAACGCCCAGGGCTGGTTCTTTTCCTGGGTTACATTTAGCTCTCCTTTTACAATGGGGGGGGGGGATATACTAGCCGGTCCCCCTCTCACAGCTGGCAGGCCAGGCAGATGACAGGAAAGGCAATTGCCCTCCCCACTGCAGCTCTTCAAAGGAGGGGGAAAGTGATAAACTAGGCAGATCCCCAAACAGAGCTGTTTTAAGGACCACCACCCAAGATTTTGTGTTTGGAAAAGAGGGGAGGCGGAATCATTTCTAGACCAGGCTGTTTTAGGACCTACTTTTGGGCAGCAAAGTGATTTCCTGTAGAGCACTTTTCCAACACCTCAATGGTGACACTCAGGTGTGATCGAGCCAGGAAATAAAAGCTGCAGGAGGGAACGGGGCAGGGGGCAGGAGGGGGGGGGGTCCAGTTTGCCCTAGAGATGGGATCCACACCCTGGTCAAAATGCTGAGGCCCTCCAAGAAAAGTCTGAGCCAGGGAGCTCTTGTTTAAAGCCTTTCTGTCCTGAGGGAGAGTTTTCTTTCCTCACAGAGGACAGACAGAATGGAAATCCAGGAAGGAACAGAACAAACCCTGTCCACACCTTGGCAGGCCGGCCATGCCCGATTTTGGCAGAGGCCTTCGCACATTCGTCACCGAGGCAGCCTAGGACCCTGCGCTCCCGGGATTCCACCCTGGCACGGAGCGGGCTCAGGCCCAGGAGCCGGGGGAGATAGCACAACCCTTTATTCTTCCCTCCTTCCGCGCTCTGGGGCAGGGCCATCTGGGGTCCCGGCGTCCCCCGGAACTTGCGGGAGGGGAGCGGCGGAGGTAACAAAGCTGGAGCGCTGCGCGCCGCAGGTCGCTCGGGCTCTGGGCCCGGGCCGGCCGCGCTCACCTGGGCTGCGCCCGCGGGGGTCGCCGCGCCTCCCCGCCCCCTCCCCCAGGCAGCCCGCACCCGCACCTCTCGCGGGAGTGGGGGACCCCCGCCTCGAAAAGAAACTCCCCACCCCGGGCCCGGGAGCCGGCAACTGGGAAGCAAAGTCCCAGGCCGGGAAACCCGGGAGAAAGTCTCCGGAGACTGGGAACATCCGCCCCGGGCGGGAAGGGAGAAGGAACCCCGAGGGCTCCCGACCCTCGTCTCGCCGCGTCCTTCCCACTGCGGTCGCCCCCCCCC
>NW_012267260.1:8025805-8050016 GCF_000151885.1 Dipodomys ordii
GGAGCTCGCAGTCGAGGGGAGGACTCTAGGGCAGGAACAGAGGGGGCTGGGGAGCACGGAGGAACCCGGCTCTGAGGAGACCTGGGTACGGTAGGGACCCGTTTCCTGTGCCCACCACCTGGTCTGCCCGCAGGGATCTGGGGAACCCAAGTGGCTCCCGGCATTCCCTGCTCCCTGAGGAGGTCACCCGGAGGGTCTGATCTAGTTTCCCCAGAACCCGAGATGAGCCAGGCCAGCAGGGCGTCCCTGATATCCCCACGTCGGGTAACCTGGAGGTGGGCCGTGGACAGGGAGCAGGAGGAGGACAGGGTGGTTTGGCTCTTGACTACTTTGAACCTAAAGGTAGAAACGTCGTGGCTCTAGAGAGCCAGGCTGAAGGCTGTTAAACAAATCCATGCCAAGCCCATCTCCAGGCAGTCTGGGCTGTGTCAGGGCATGGCCAAGTCTCCAGCTATGGGGAGGCCCAGCACAGCCCTTGTTCCAGGCACCCCCACCCCCAGGGCCACCACCCCCACATTCTTTCTTTGTTGTGAAAGCAGCAAGGGGTGTAGGAGGCGGGTCAGGAGGAGTCAAGCTTTAGAAGATGGGCCCCAGCTGCTGACAGGCCTCCAGGATATGTGAGAGGGGATGGATGGTGCCTTGTCCCCCTCTGGCTCTGGAGGGCCCCCCAGGCCTGCTCAGACCTCCCTCCCCCAAGCAGCTGGGAGGAGGAGGGGAAGCCACAGAGGGCCTCACAGGCAGGAGAAGTGGCGCCAGGACTCCAGGGTCCTGCCACATGGCCACCACATGTCCCTGACAACAGTCCACAGCACCTTCTCCTTGGGTTGTGGGCCTCCTTCCCATCCCCCAGATAGATGCCTTCCTCCAGGCCCTGCTGGAGTGGGTATGAGCTAGGCACAGGAAGAGGAGAGAGATGCAAGAATCAACAGTTCTCCCTTGTCCCTCCATCATTGCCTCTCCCTCCTGTGAAGGCCCCAACACAACCCATGTGTCCTGCCCTCATCAATCAGGACTCAAGCAGCAGAACGGTTACCTGATTCTTTTATTTAAGAAATGTGAAATACATGGACCTGAAGTGAGGCAGCAGAGGGGATGGGACAAGAGAGGCCAGGGCAAGGCAGATTGGCTGGCCAGACCCAAACCCTCTGGCAGAATAGCCTGAAGCATCTCTGAGATGCAGCTCTGAGATGCATCCTTGCTTTGTGCCCACCTTGGGAACCTCAGAGCCAACTACTCTGGAGGACTCCAGGGTGGGGCTAGCGTGTCCTGAGGGTCTTTCCTAAGGGAGATTCCTGAGGAGGGAGCCGAGACCCTACAGGCAGCCGCAACCTTCTGGTTGCACTGCTCCCCCTTCACTGTCCCAACTTGGGGTGAGGAGTCAGGAGCACTGGGGAATGCTGTGAGGCCTGTGTGGGCCCAAGAGGCCTTCAGGAAGACAAGTTGAATGTCAGCTACTTGAAGAGAGGTCCATGGTGCTGGCACTGAGGCCCCGGGAGACCTGGAACAAAATACCACACCACCTGATCAGCCTAGGCCTTCCACCCTCCTGATGACTATCTTTGAATCCTTCTAACCCACAGCTGCAATCTGCTGAAGCTAGCATTGAGCCTATAACCTCAACCTCAAGCTCTGGGGCTTTAGTCAACCTCTGCTAGGATTCTTCCAGAAGGCCAAGAGGAGTCATAAGAATAATGGCATTACCAGGCACCAGTGACAGGCTACTCAGGAAATTGAGATCTCAGGATGGCAGTTCAAAGCCAGCCTGGACAGGGAAGTCCATGAGACTCTTCTCTCCAATTAACCACCAAAAAGCAGGAGGTGCAGCTGTGGCTCAAGCCTTGGACCGGGAAAAGCTAAGGGACAGCACCCAGGTCCTGAGTTCAAGCCCCAATACTGGCACATGCACGTGCGCGCGCGCGCACACACACACACACACAATATTGGCATGTACTCTGAATGAGCTGACACACGAGGTCATGTACCATTGAAATATTACTGCTGTTTTCTCGAAGAGAGATTAAGTAATTCTTTTTCCTTTCTCATCACCTCAGTTCCCAAAGTGAAGAGTGAGGTGGCTGCCGAGAAAGAGAAAAAGCAGCTAGCATCCCCAAAGCATTCTTGGCTTATTTATAGCCTCCAAGAACCACTTTAGAGAACGTCAGTTCCCACTCTCCTCCTGAGAGACCTGCTACTGTGTCTAGTACTTGCCACTCCAACACCACACGGTTGGCCTGCTTCCTCGAGGACTCCAGTTTCCTGGCTCACCATCCCTGCTTTTCCCGGACTCCCGCTGGGCTTGTCTGGGTGCCGGCAGCCCTCTCTCCCTGCACCCCTGTGCTCACTGCCCTGCTCTTACCTGGAGGGGTGCCGCATTGGGTTGGTTCAGAAAGTTCAAGGAAGCTGCTCGCTTCATGTTGCTGCTACAATGGAGAAAGAAAGAACTGAAATGTCCTGTCTTCTGAGTAGTCCTAAAGTGGGGCTTTGTAGGCGTTGCCACAGAAAATCAAACCCGTGCCTTCCCACTGTTTCCTATTTCTCTTCTCCACACCAGGTACGATCATCAGCTCAGGGACCTGCATCCCAGGTTGCCCATTCTGCCCAGACTCACCATGGCCACCTCATTGACCTCCTCCATGGGTCTCCCCAAGACACTTCTCCAGAGATCAGCAGCCAAGGGGAATCACAGACAAGGGCTTGCTTGCCTGCTCTGCCCTAGCTCAACTTCACTGTGTACCTTGAGGGCCGAGGCTCAGTCCCCTGGAGCTTCCTCACCAGAAGTTCGCTGCTTCTACGAAGGACATCTCGGATCTTGCCCAGAGAGCCACTCCTCTGCAGGGTCCCACTGCCATCCTGGCAGAGAGAGGGGAGTGATGGGGGCTAAAGGGACCCCGTACGGATCACCTTCTAAGTCCACTCCATTTATTCCGTATGTGTCCACGTCCCCAAAGTCTTAAGTGAGAACAGAACCCTATCAAAAGCCAGCGTGCCTGAAGGGGTAGGCTAACTGGGAAGGGGGATATGAACCCCCGTGTAACTTGCATGAACCTAGAGAATGGCCCACTTAGAGCCTGCAAGACAGGGTGGTAAAGACCAAGGAGCAATGATCACACTTACCCCTGACCACTCCACAGCCACAGAAGCATCATCACCTCCCTCGAATTTCACACTGTCCCCTCCCTCCTGAGAGGTCCTCCTCCCCTCACCCTCTCCAAGCAGCTCTGCCACCTTCGTTTGGCTGATAGGATCGGTGCCCTGGAAGGAGAAGGAAGGAGCAGGGACTTCCTTAGCTCCTTGGGATGGCTTTCCATCTTTCTTTCACCATCAGCCCTCACAAGGACAACATTTTCCCTTACTTATGGCATCCCGGCATACGACTACTAGCAACATTCACCTTTTCTGTTTACAGTGCATTCCTAGATGCACATACGTGTAATTTGAGCCAGGGCCCACACTGAAGTTTTACAACCTACTAATCAGTAGAGACCCACAATTTGAAAAATTCTAACTTAGGGCTGCACCCACATCACCCATGTCAAAGGGAAGGGTTTCCCCTTGCATGGCCTCATTTTTTTTATTTTTCATGGCCTCATTTATTGAAGGGAATCTTGAACTCCGTGGCCTGACTGCAAAGGTCAGGTTTAGAGGAAGAACACGCTTAGAACCACCACACCACAGCACAAGATTGCCTTGCCTGCCTCTCCCCGCCATCCTCCCCATCAGCCTCTCCTCTTATTCTTAGAAATTCACAAGAAGCCTCAGCTGTCCTTTGTCCCCAGAGTCCTTCCTTCATGGACCTCTCACCTGTTTCCGGGACCGCAGGGCACATTCCTCCAAGGTCTCGGCTGCTTCCAACTTTCCCTGGCGTCTATACAGAGCTCCCAGGTTTCTCAGAGTAGTGTTCACTGTGGGGCTATGGGAGTGCAAGCCAGGAAAGCAGGAAGAATGGTTCAGAAAAGAAAGCAGGGAAGAATTGGGGGGAGGGGGGAGTGTGCGAAGCAGAGCTGGGGGCAAAGGGTAAAAGAGTACAAGGTCCTGGAGGCTGGAATCAGGGCTTAGATGGAAGAAGGCATCCTCAGAGGCCAAAGCGCTCATCTCTGGCAGCTTACCTGCTCACTTTGCAGGCCTTGTACCAGCCTCCATACTCAGCATAGGGTGTGCCGCCCTCATGGTGCCGGCTCTGCAGCAGAAGGAGAGCCAGAGATGAGAGTACACAGATGCTGGGGGTGGACTAGCCTGGGCCAGGGTGCAGCTGGGGCTGGGGTAGGAAGTGAGTGCAGTAGCTGGATTAAGGCCAGGAGCAAGGCAGAGGCTCTGGGAGCCTCAAGTTCCCCAGGCGTGGCACCCCCACTCACTTTGCTCATTTCTTCCCGCTCTTCTGCATGCATCCAGATGGGCTTATGGTCATCTGTGGGTGATACATGGGGTAGGAGGTTAGAGGAAACACTGTTGGACAAAGCCACAGAGCAGCATTTCCATACGTGCATGTAATATACTGCAGTCATATTTACCACCTCTGTTACTGTTTGTTGTCCCCTCCTCCTCCCTTTTTCCTTTCCATTCTACCTCTCTAATGGATGGCTTTGTTTGGTTTAGTTTTGTTTTGTTTACCCCCAGCTTCCCAAAGTGAGAGAAAACCCATAACATTTATTTAAAAAAAAAAAAAGCCTCATCTCAGGAGCCTGAAATCTGAGGATTATGGTTTGAAGCCAACCAGGAAAATCCTTGAGACTTTTATCTCCAATTAACCACCACAAAGTTGGAAACAGAGCTGTCACTTCAGTGGTAGAATACTGGCTTTGGGGCCAAAAATGCTTAGGGACAGTGCCCAGTCTGAGTTCAAGCCCCATAGTACCACCACCACCACCACCACCACCACCAGTCCCCCCACGCAAAAAAAAAAAAAAGAAAAGAAAAGCAGAGTACCATGCCTTATAATTCTAGCTACTCAGGAAGCTGAGTTCTTAGGATCATAGTTGGAAACCAGCCCAGGCAAAAAAAAAAAAAAAGTCCATTAGACTCATCTCCAGCTCATCACCAAAAAGCTGTAAGTAGCCTTCAGCAAAAAAGCTAAAGGAGCTAGGCACAGTAGCTCATGCCTGTAATCTAGCTACTTAGGAAGCTGAGATCTAAGGATCTCGGTTCAAAGCCAGCCTGGGAAGGAGAACCTGTGAATTTTTTTTTTTCCGGTCATGGGACTTGAACTCTGGGCCTGAGCCCTGTCCCTCAGCTCTTCAGCTCAAGGCTAGCATTTTCCCTCTTGAGCCATAGTGCCACTTCTGGTTTTCTGGTGGTTTATTGGCAATAAGAGTCTCACGGACTTTCTTGCCTGGGCTGGCTTTGAACCGTGATCCTCAGATCTCAGCCTCCTGAGTAGCTAGGATTACAAGCTGAGCCACCAGTGCCCAGCCTGTGAAACTCTTTATCTCCAGTTAGCTACCAAAAAAGTTGGAAGTGAAGCTATGGCTCAAGTGGTAGAGCACTAGCCTTGAGCAGAAAAGCTAAAGGACAGTGCCCAGGCCCTGAGCTCAAGCCCAGTACCAGCACCAAACAAAAATCAACCACAACAAAAAACAGAATCACCAGCTCTGCTTCTGTCTGTTTCCACAGACACTTTCATATTTCTCTTTCCAATAAACTTCTCTTCTGCTCACAAAACAAAACAAAACCAAAAAAACTGGACCCAGGGGCTGGGAATGTGGCTCAGTGGTAGAGTGCTTGCCTTGCATGCATGAAGCCCTGGGTTCAATTCCTCAGTACCGCATAAACAGAAAAGGCCAGAAGTGGCGCTCTGGCTCGAGTGGTAGAGCACTAGCCTTGAGCTGAAGAGCTGAGGGGCAGTGCCCAGGCCCAGAGTTCAGGCCCTATGACAGGCAAAATAAACAACAACAAAAAACTGGACCCAGGGGTCAACAAGACTAGGCTACAGTGGTCTGTTTCTCCCTGGGAACCCACCTTTGGTCAACATTTCTTTTCCTCCTCAGGCCTTCACCACTTACCATCCACAGACCCAAACTCCTGCACATGGGCACGGGTCAGGATCTCTTTATATAGAGTCTCTGCCTCTGCATATTTGCCTTGTTTCAGGTAACAGGAAGCCTGGCAGGTGAAAGGCCAAAACATAGGAGCAAGAAATGGAAGGAGACAAGACCGTCATCAGTCTTGAGTAATTCCACTTCTTGGTATCTATATGACTTTCCCCAGAAACCCTTGCCACACTGCTAACAGCCTCTCAGGAGGCTCTTGAACTTCTACCACAGGGATGAAATGGTGACTTCTTCAAGCCCAAAGGCAGCCCCAGAGATAGATATGGTGTAAATGTCCCTCCCCCTCTCCCATGATGCTTTTCAGTCCCTTCTTTTCCTTCCAGCCACCTAATCCCTTCTTCCCTTACCAGGTTGTTCTTGGTCCGAGCTACATTAGGGTTGTCTGGCCCAAGCTGCCCTTCATAGATGGCCAGTGCCCGCTGGTAATAGCGTTCCACGGCCTCATACTTGCCCTGGTTTTGGCACAAGAGGGCCAAGTTGTTCAGCTGCTTTGCCACGTCTGGGTGGTCGGTGCCTAGAACCTGGCGAGGAACAAAAGAGGCAGGTAAACAGCTATGACGATGTGTGTGGGGTGCCCTGGCATACAAGTGTGGGTAGCAGAAAGAAAGGAACACAGGACAAGAACTAGAAGTGTAGCCCAAGTGGTAGATAGAGCACTTGGGTAGCAAACCAAGGTCCTGAGTTCAAACCCCAGTATCACAAAAAAAGGAGGGAGAGGAGGAGGAAAGGGGTACAAAGCAGGGAAAAAGGGGTTAGAAAAGAAAGTAGCAAGGAAGGGTATTAGCAGAGGAGAGGATGGAGAAGGGTCAAGAGGGAGGGTATGGCTACCTTTTCCCGAATCTCTAGTGCCCGCTGACACAGTGGCTCCGCCTCCTTGTATTTGCCCCTTTTCCCGTACAGGACAGCCAGATTGTTGAGTGTGGCTGCTACCTGCAAAGCAAGGCCGGACTCTGTCACACGCTGGTGCTTCAAAGGACAGGAGAACCTGGTTTCTCCCACACAGACCAGCGTCCAAGACAAGATCAAGAGCCTAGCCAGAGATTGGGAAGGGAGACTGCTGATGGGTCCCAGAGCCCATGGGGATGATAGCGCCCTCTAGGGAAATATTTTTATTTCATTCCATTAATTAACTTTTTTATCCACTGTGGGGCTTGAACTCAGATCCTAGACACTGTCCCTGAGACTCTCTGTGTTCAAGGCTAGCGCTCTTAACATTTGAGCCACGGCACCACTTGTGGGTGTTGAGTGGTTAATTGGAGATAAAAGTATCATGGAGGGCTGAGAAGGTGGCTCAGAGGTAGAGTACTTGCCTTGCATGCTCGGGGCCCTGGGTTCGATTCCTCAGCACCACATAAGCAAAAAAAGAAAAAAGTCGAAGTGGCGCTCTGGCTCTAGTGGTAGAGTGCTAGCCCTGAGCTGAAGAGCTGAGGGACAGCGCCCAGGCCCAGAGTTCAGGCCCCACGACCGGACCAAAAAAAAAAGTATCATGGAGCCAGGCGCCAGTGGCTCACGTCTGTAATCCTAGCTACTCAGGAGGCTCAGATCTGAGGTTCTTGGTTCAAAGCCAGCCCGGTCAGGAAAGTCCATAAAGACTCTTATCTCCAATAAACCACCAGAAAACCGGAAGTAGCACTGTGGCTCAAACGGTAGAGTGCTGGCCTTGAGCTGAAGAGCACAGGGGCAACACCCAAGCCCAGAGTTCAAGTCTCATGACCAACCAAATTAAAAAAAAAAGTATCATGGGGACTTTTCTGACTGGGCTGGCTTCCAATCACGATCCTCTTCAGTAGCTAGGATTGTAAGTGCGAGTCACTGGCACCCACCTTATTTTTATTTGGTACTGGCCCTGAGACTTGAACTCAGGGTCTGGGTACTGTCCCTGAACTTTTGTGCTCAGGGCTAGCACTCTATCATTTGAGCCACACACCTCCACTTCCGGCTTTTGGGTGGTTAACTGGAGATAAGAGTCTCACAGACATTCTTGCCCTGGCTGGCTCTGAACTGCAATCCTCAGCCTCCTGAATAGTTAGAATGACAGGCATGAGCCTTTTCCACTGGGTTTGGGGGATTTTTTTTTAAAGTGTTAGAATTAAGGAGCTATTCAAAGGGATTACAATTCCAAAAGTTAGGTAAAGAGTATAATGCTTCTTGGACAACACCATCCCTCCCTTCGTTCTCCCTCATTCTCCTCTAAGGGGATTTTTAGAAAATTTTCAAGTGGTTTTTTTCGGTTGCCTATTACTAATGGAAAGGCAAGAAACCTACAGATGTTCTGCATGTGTGGGACAGCTCTGCCAACTTCTGAAAGTCTTCCAGACAACCAAACCCGAAGGAAAACCTTTGACATATTGGTGGCATATCAAGATAGGACTCATTTCCAAAAATAGAGTTTCTCATTTTATTTACTTTAACACTCCACCATTTATGTTGGTATGCTATATCTATTGAAGATTATTTCTCTCCCCCTCTCTCTCTCTCTCCCTCTCCCTTTGTGCCAGTCTTGGGGCTTGAACTCAAGAGATTGTTGCTGAGGCATAACTGGAGATAAGAATCTCAGGGACTTTCACTTTCCTGCCTGAGCTAACTTTGAGCAGCAATCCTCAGATCTCAACCTCCTGATTATAGGTGCTTATATTAGAAATTACTTTTTTTTTTTTTTTGGTCAGTCATGGGGCCTGAACTCTGGGCCTGGGCGCTGTCCCTCAACTCTTTAGCTCAAGGATAGTGCTCTACCACTTGAGCCACAGTGCCACTTCTGGCTTTTTCTGCTTATGTGGTGCTGAGGAATCGAACCCAGGGCCTCACACATGCAGGGCAAGCACTCTACCACTGAGCCACCTTCCCAGCCCCTACTCTTACCTCTTTTTATCCCAGTCCTAGGGCTTGAACTCAGGACCTGGGCATGTTTCCTGAGCTTCTTTTTTGCTCAAGGCTAGCATTCTGCCATTTTAGCCACAGCACCACTTCTAGCTTTTTGTTTATGTGGTACTGAGGAATCAAACAAGGGCTTCATGCATGCTAGGCAAGCACTCTACCACTAAGCTACATTCCCAACCCTCAATTACTCTTCTTGATGGGCATTGGGAGCTTGTGCCAAAATCCTAGCTACTCAGAAGGCTGAGATCCAAAGGATCATGGTTTGAAGAAAAGCCTGTAAGACTCTATCTCCCAAATAACGACCAAAAAGCCAGAGTAGAGGCATAGCTCAAAATGGTAAAACACCAGTAAAGCAAGTTACTTAAGTATGAGCTCTGAGTTCAAACCCCATATCTGACAAAAAAAATAAAAATAACCAGCCAGGTGTCGGTGGCTCATGCCTGTAATCCTAGCTTCTCAGGAGGCTGAGATCTGAGGATCGCGGTTCAAAGCCAGCCCGGGCAGGAAAGTCCGTGAAACTCTTATCTCCAATAAACCACCAGAAAAAATGGAAGTGGCGCTGTAGTTCAAGTGATAGAGCACTCACCTTGAGCTGAAGAGCTGAGGGACAGCGCTGAAGCCCAGAGTTCAAGCCCCAAGACCAACCAAAAAAAATAAATAAATAAAATAAAAATAACCATTGCAAAAGAGGAATGGAGATGTGGCTCAGCAGTAAAGCACCTGACTAGTAAGCAAAAGGCCTTGTGTTCAAACCCCGGTACCACACAAACACAAAAGGGAATTATTGAGGCTCAGAACTGAGAACCAGCAGGCTTACTGATCAGAGCCTGGAAGGAAAGAGTGATCGTGACTCCTTCGTAAGCAGCCCTGGTTAGTGGATTGAGGATCCAGATGGAGAAGCTAAGAGATCACAAATGAGTAATACAGGAGGGGGAAGTACTGGGGATACTGACTGCAGGGTGGTCTCGGCCCAGCGTGCTCTCCCGGATGCTGAGGGCATCATTCAGCAAATGGGCAGCTTCCTTGTACTTATTCTGGTCCCTGAAGAGGATAAAGTGACAGATGTTACTCTGAGTTACCCTAAACTCCACCCTCCCCTGCATAGCATCTCTTTCTTTCCTTCCCTCTGGAAAGACTGAAGTACAGCCGGACACTGGTGGCTCCCACCTGTAATTCTAGCTACTCAGGAGGCTGAGATCTGAGGATTGCAGTTCAAAGCCAGTCTGGGCAGGAAAGTCTTTAAGACTCTTATCTCCGATAAACTTCTCAGAAAAAGCCAGAAGTGGTGTTGTGGCTCAGGTGTAAGAGAGCTAGCCTTGAGCAAAAGAAGCTCAGGGACAGTGCCCAGGCCCAGAGTTCAAGCTTCAGGGCCAGCAAAAAATTAAAATTTACATTAAAAAAAAAGACTGAAGTACACTTAGAAACTGGAGACACACAGCCTGGCATGGGCCATCAGAGGCCTTCACTGGCACACTACATCAGACTACAGAGCATGTGCTATTTCCTTTCCATTTATTTATTTATTTATTCATTTTGGCTGGTCCTAGGGCTTGCACTCTGGGCCTAGGCACTGTCATCAAGCTTCTTTTGCTCAAGGCTAGCACTCTACCACTTGAGCCACAGTTCCACTTCTGGCTTTTTCTGTGTATGTGGTACTGAGGAATTGAACCCAGAGCTTCATGCATACTAGGTAAGCACTCTACGACTAAGCCTCTTTCCCAGCCACGCCTCATTCCCAGCTAGCATGTGCTATTTCAAAGGGAGGTGACAGTCTTAAAAAGCAAAAGACAGAAACAAGTCAGGCTGGTGGCTCACACCTATAATCCTAGCTACGCAGGAGGCTAAGATATGAGGATCATGGTTGGAAGCCAGCTCAGGCAGTAAAGTCTATAAAACTCTTATCTCTGATAAACTACCTTAAAAAAGCTGGATCCATGTCTCAATTGGTACAGCACTAGCCTAGAGAAAAAGAAGCTCAGGGGCTAGGAAGGTGGCTCAGTGGTAGAGCGCTTGCCTTGCAAGCCTGAGGCCCTGGGTTCGATTCCTCAGTACCACATAAGCAAAAAGAAAAAAAAGCCGGAAGTGGTGCTGTGGCTCAAGTGGTAGAGTGCTAGCCTTGAGCTGAAGAGCTGAGGGACAGCGTCCAGGCCCAGAGTTCAAGCCCCACGACCGGACCCAAAAAGAAAAAAAAAAACAAAGAAAAAGAAGCTCAGGGACAGCACCCAGGCCCTGAGTTCAAGCCCCAGGACAGGCATAAAAAAAAAGAAAGAAAAAAAGAGAGAAGGAAAAAGAAAAAGAAACAGAGAGGGGTAGAAACCTCTCCAAAGGAAAATTAGAGAAGCAAAGAGTCTGAGAAATGAGTGTTTTGAGTTCAAAGCTTGGGTATAGAAAATGCAAGAGTTCAGGCTGGGAAGGTGGCTCAGTGGTAGAGCACTTGCCTTGCATGTATGAGGCTTGGGTTCAATTCCTCAGCACCACATAAGCAGAAAAAGCTGGAAAGTGGCACTGTGGCTCAAGTGATAAAGCCTTTAGCTGAAGAGCTGAGGGACAGTACCCAAGCCCCCACCAGGCCCCACAACCAACAACAAAAAAAAAAGAGTTGCGGCACCAGTGGCTTACACCTGTAATCCTAGCTACTTAGGAGGCTGAGATCTGAGGATCAAGGTTCAAAGCCAGCCTAGGCAGGAAAATCTGTGAGACTCTTTATCTCCAATTAACCACCAGAAAACCAGAAATGGTGTTGAAGCTCAAGTGGTAGAGTACTCCCCTTAAGCTGAAGAGCTCAGGGACAGCACCTAGACCCAGAGTTCAAGCCCCACAACTGACAACAAAACAAAAGAGTCCTGGTCCTAGAGGGAGCAATCTTGTGCCGTACATCCAGGAAGCCCAGCTGGCAGGAGAGGTACCCAGTGGAAAAGAGGAAAGGAAACCAAAGGGGGGGCAGGGGAGAGATGTGAAGGGGATTCTGGGTGGTGGAGGAGGGCGGTGCTCACCTATACACCAAGGCGAGGATGTTGAGCATAGTAGCAACATCAGGGTGGCCGCGGCCCGAAGTGCGCTCCAGGTCTTCCAGGGCTTGCTTGCAGAGCGGCACGGCCACTTCATAGCGACCTTGAGCTGCGTACTGGATCACCAGGTTGTGCAGTGTCCGAAGCCTTGCTGGGATCTCATATCCACCCTGCTGGGCTGCTGCAGCGCCCGGCCCACGGGACACTAATCCACCCGCGAAAGTGAACAGGACACTTATGCAGAGGGCTCATCTGCCCTCTGTACTCCTCTTGTCTGTTCATCTAAGAAATGCCTCTGACATGGTTCTTTTTTTTGTGTGTGTGTGGGGGGGGGGTCTGGTCGTGGGGCCTGAACTCTGGGCCTGGGCACTGTCCATCAGCTCTTCGGCTCAAGGCTAGTGCTCTGCCACTTGAGCCACAGCGCCACTTCCAGCCTTTTTCTTTTTGCTTATGTGGTGCTGAGGAATCGAACCCAGGGCCTTGAGCATGCAAGGCAAGCATTCTACCACTGAGCCACCTTCTCAGCCCCTGCCATGGTTCTTTTGTATGCGTGTGCGTGTGCGTGTGCGTGTGTGTGTGTGTGTGTGTGTGTGTGTCGTGGGGCCTGAACTCTGGGCCTGAGCTCTGTCCTTCAGCTCTTCAGCTCACGGCTCTACCACTTGAGCCACAGCACCACTTCCGGTTTTCTGGTGGTTCATTGAAGATAAAGAGTCTCACAAATTTTCCTGCCTTGGCTGGCTTTGAACCTTGGTCCGCAGATCTCAGCCTCCTGAGTAGCTAGGATTAAAGGTGCCCGGCTTCTGCCATGGTTCTTTCACTTGCTCTCTTGTCCTATGTGCCTATCACTCACTCCACACACATCTACGCAATAAGCATAAGCGGGAGGGGGTGGGAGGCCCTGTCCCCACTAGGAAAGGTAAGAACAAACCAGGCACCAGTGGCTCATGCCTGTTAATCCTAGCTACTCAGGAAGCTGAGATTTTCGAATCACAGTTCCAACCCATGTAGACAGAAAAATCCTTGAGACAAATTTTATCTCCAATTAACCAGTAAAGAGCCAGAGGAGAAGGTATAGCTTAAGTGGTAGAGTACCAGCCTTGAACACAAAAGCTAAGCAAGAGTACATCTCCGCCCTCTCCATGGGGAGTGGAAACCCTATTTCTGGATGGTGAGCACCTATGCACAATGTGAGCCACAGCTGGGGCCAGCCTCCTCCCGCGGAGCCAGCCTCCAGCCTCCCTCATCACCCTCCAAATCCAGAGGCAGACTCACAGCCATTGCTGGCATCCTCTTCCTCCTCATTGGGGAAAAGGTCATCCAAAGAATCCTTGGTGGTATCGCCCTCCTTCTCCTCCTTGGACGGAAGAAGCAGCATGTTAGGTCCCAGCAGTTTCTCTAGGGGTCCCTCTAAGTCATAAAATCACTGATATGTGGGATCTAGGAAAAGACCTTTGTTTCTGCCTCTGCACACAGGAAAGGAGGGCATCGGGCCCAACCAAGCTCAGGCCTCTCTGGTTTGTCACACCAGGGATGTTTTGGACAAAATCTCAAGACTTCCCCTTATTTTGCATCTAGAAATTTACCTTCCTAACCACATTCATTCTCCAGTCTCCCCCTCTCCCGCTGAACTCATAATTATAGCCCCATGTTCGTCCCTATGTGTTTACATTGATTACATGTCTGTTCTGTCTCTCCAGATGGGAGGGAGTGTGTCTGATCTCACTGACACATAACTGAAGTGTCTAGCCCAACCTTGGGCCCATCATCTGCCACTGCTTATTCTAGTCTTAGTGCCCAACCCTTGCTGTCTTACCCATTTTCACCCTGGAAAAATGTGCTTTACCTGTTAGGAACTATAGCCTAATACAAAACCCTTTCTACAAGCATCACCAGTGTGCCCTATGCAAATGATCACATTCCCTAAGACAGATCATCTCTCTAGCCCTGGAGCCTCATCTGTGATAACCTTTCCCTAATCTAGAAAGTTCCTCTCCCTCTGATCATCCTTTAAAACAATCCCAACTTCTAATATACTCATATGAGCAGCCCAACAAAAAATACTATCCAAGCTGGGTGCCAGTGACTCACACCTGTAAGCCTGGCTACCCAGGTGGCTGAGGCCTGAGGATCACTGTTTGAAGCCAGCCTGCGCAGAAAAGTCAGAGAAGCTATCCAATTAACCAGCAAAAAGCCAGAAGTAAAGCTGTGACTCAAACAGTAGAATGCTAGCCTTGAACACCAAAGCCTAGAACCTGAGTTCTAGCCCCAGGTCTGGCACACACACACAAAAAAATACTCTTTAACCCTGTGAATCCTTCTCAGCTCTGGGGAACCTTATCACCTTGGCATTCCTCTCATGCTGACTGAACCACTCATCCAGAATGAGTACTTGCTACTTTGGGTGGTCACCTACTTGTTCCCCTGTGTAAGCCTAGTTCCCTAAAGATGCTTTGTAAACTTGAGAAGGTAAGAACTCTTTCACTGCTCTTGCTATCTCCTCTGCACACTTTCCTGCACTATATTAGGCACAGAGACACACATATGGCTGTTCACTAAGGGTTAAATTTCATGTAATACGTGGGTCTTGCTTTCCCTAACTGTAGCACTTAGGGTTGGGATCAGAACGGTCCAATCCCTTGTCTCTCTCCTCTCAAACATATAACAATCTGCCCCATTCACCAGGAGCATACTTAAGTGTCTGGAACAAAAACATTTAACTGATTGGATGACTCATTATTTGCCCCTCCCCCCATCATTGTCACCTGGCACTGTTGCCAGGACTCCAAAAAGGAATTCTGCCAGATGAAGACAGGTTGGGGATTCCTGCTGGCCTTGGAGGATACTGGGCAATGGCCCTGATCACGGTCCTGGCTGCCTGTCCCTCCCCCACTCCACCTCGGGATGCTCACCGCAGTGTGTCCCTCCTCATCATACTGCCGCAACTGCCCCAGGAATTCCAGGTGCTTCTTTTCCTCCTCGAGCTGAGCCACGGCCTGTTCACTGCGCTGGAGCCTCTGCTGAGTGCCCGCTAGCTCATCCCTGAGCCACTGGTTCTCCTGGCAGAGCCGTCGCACCTGAGCCCGCAGCTTCTGCTTCTCTGACTCCACTGTGCTCAGGTGGCTGGCCAGGGCCAGCATCACCTAGGTAGGAAGATTACACTGTGAGCCTCAGTCCTCTAAGTGAGAGTGTTCAGCACAGAGAAGCCAGCAGGTAGGAGTAGCAGCAATTAGTATACCTTCAAAAGATCACCTCATTGCCTGGGCTGACTTTGACCTGGGATCCTCAAATTTCAGCCTCCTAAGTAGCAAGGATTACAGGCGTGAGCCACTGGTGCCCAGCTTCTTGGATTTTTTACTGTTTCCCTTTATCCATTCTAGTGCAGCCATAATGGCCCATGCTGTTCACTGAACTCACTAGGCAGGCCCCAATTCAGGGCCTTGTTCTTTCTTTACTCTCTGCTTAGGACCTTCATCTCCTGTATTCCCTTTCCCTCAACTCTTTGTTCAAATGTTATCCTTTTGGGGAGACCTTTTTTGGCTACCCTATCTAGTTTTGTACGCTCTTCTTCCTAGTCCCCTTCCCTGATTTATATTATCTTTTTTTTTTTTTTTTTTGGTCAGTCCTGGGGCTTCAACTCTGGGCCTAGATGCTGTCTTTGAGCTCTTCAGCTCAAGGTGAGCACTCTACCATTTGAGCCACAGCACAACTTGCGGTTTTCTGGTGGTTACCTGGAGATAAGAGTCTCATGGACTTTCCCACCCATGCTGGCTTTGAACCGTGATCCTCAGATCTCAGCCTCCTGAGTAGCTAGGATTACAGGTGTGAGCCACTGGCACCCGGCTACATTTCTTTTTATCCTTAACAATTATCACTGGCATACTGAACCATTTACTTATTTGCATGCTGTCTGTTGCTCCTAGCTAGAATGTCAGTTCCAAGATTGCAAAGATTTTTATTGTTGTGTTCAGTGATGTATCTCTAGGGCCTCTGAAGAGTTTTGGCATATATACATGAATGAATGAATGACAGTATCCGAGACAAATTATCCCAATGACCTCAAAATTCCAGTAAGACCAACTCTCCTCTCTGCACACTGGACTACTTGGCACCAGTCCTGCTCTCTCACCTGCGCCTCACTCAGCCCCAGTTCGATGTTTTCCATAGACCTGCGCAGCTGCCGAGCCTTCTCATGCACCAGCCCTTCCTCATGGCCTCCCTGCTGCAGACACTCAATGGTGTGGGACAGGCTTTGCAGCACAGCCTGGTGCTCACTGTGGAGGGCCTCCAGCCCTTGGCTCACCAGCCGAGTGCTCCCCAGGATCTCCTCTTGGCTGAGCCGGTGTCCTGTAGGCTCATCCCGCTGCCCCAATACCAGGCCAGACATCCTGGCCAGGGGGACTTCTGGGCTGGGGAGAAACAACAGTAGTCAGATGGGGTAAAGATGAGAGGATGGTGGAAATCCAAGGGAAGGAACAGGAATATGGGGGACCCTGTGGTTGAGTTGGAGAGAGGGTATGACCAAGTATAGAAAAAGCCTGCACCACAGAACACAAAAGGTCAGGTGAGGGAGAGGAATTGACTTGAATGAAAGAATTCTGTAAACAAACAAAGTTGCTTGGAGCTAGCAGAAGAACGTAGTACTTAAGAACAAACAAAGGACTTGAAGTGTAGCTCAAGTGACAAGTGATAGAATGCCTGCCTAGCAAGTTCAAGGTCTTTATTTCAATCCTCAGTACTACAAATAAACGGAGGTGGGGGGGGGGGCGACTAAACAGCCAAGTGTAGTGGCTCTAACCTGTAATCCTAGCTAGTCAAGAGGCTGAGATTTGAGGATCATGGTTCAAAGCTAGCCTAGGAAGGAAAGTCCATTACACTCTTATTTCTAATTTACCACCAAAAATCTACATGTTGAGCTGTGAACTCAAGTGGTAGAGTGCCAGCCTTGGCAAAAGAGCTAAAGAACAGCACCTAGCCCTGAATTCAAGCCCTAGTACTAGCACAAAAAGCAAAAGCAAACAAACAAAAACCCAGGAATTAGAGAACTTGTTCTAGAAAAAGGAAGGGAGCACTATAAGGATCAAAGAGGATGTGGGGAAAGCTTCAAAAGGGAACAAGCAGACAGGAATTTCAGGAATTGTGCAGAAATTTCAAGCAAAGAAAGAAAGGAATAGCTAGATCAGGGTAAAAAAAAAAAAAAGAAAACAGTCTTCATCACAGGAATCAGATGTAAGGGTTCCAAAAGGTTTGAGGTCTTCAGTCTATGTCACCTGTCAAACTAAGCCCAAAAATGGTCTCCTCTGTTCCTTTCTCACTACCCCTCAAGCCCATGCTTCCCACGCCCGACAACGCAGGTTGTCTTCCTCCTTCCTCAAAGGTGCTTGCTTGGTTTCTCCTCTTTGAAGTCCCCTTACCAGTATATATAGAGCTGAGCACTCGGCTAAGTTGTCAGGCCCAAGCCAGGAAGGAGCACTAGGAGCGAGGAATTCCGAAAGATCAGCCCGGACAAAGTCCAGAAGTCCAGCGGTCCCACCCTTCTCCACCACCGAGAGGACCTGGCACAGAGCCCTGCCCCGGACAAACACCCTCCCAGTGCCTAAAGATCTTCAGAGACGACCAATATCCCACCTTCTTCCTTAACCCAACTTCCCACTCAAGGTCCCGGGGAGCTACTTTCTCCCCAGAAGAGGGTGAGAGACAGATTTAATCGGAGACCTGAGGCAGGGGGCGTGTTCGGGAAAGGGTGAGGAGGAAGACCTGGTCACTCCTAGCCCAGTAAACAGTCATGGCTTGGTCACCACCACCTACTAACAGGCCTGAGAAGAATCACCTTACGGTGCTTCCCAAGGGCCTGACGGTCAGGAAGACTGGGAAGTCTGCAGAGCTTCTGCCGGGTCACGGGCAAAGGGGGAGCCCGAAATGGTCTCCGGCATCTGGGGCTGCCGCACAGGAACGCCCGAGTTGCTAACCTGCCCTGGGGCCCAGGGTGGAGACAAAGTGAGGTAGACTGGGGCCCAGGGGAGGGAAGCGGGGGTGAACGACCGAGGCCCGCGAGGCCCCCACAGCGGACAACCCGAGGTCACGGAGGCCAGCCATTGCGTCGGGGGCGGGGCAGGCCGTCCGTCCGTCCGTCTGTCTGAACGTTGAGGGGCGGGGATGAATGGCGAGGGGCGGAGTTTTCGAGACTGGAGTTTTTGTGAGGTTTAGCGGAAGGATTTGTTTATCTGTCCAAAAAGTGCAGGATAAGAGGTGCCTGAGACCTTGGACCTCAGTCCCGGGGTCGCCCTCAATGACTCACCTGCAGTCTGTCGATCTGGCTGTCGTCTTTGCCGGTACTGCCCCTTTAAGATCATCATGGCTGCCGCTCGAGGCAATTGTTTTGACGGCTCCGAGGGGCGGGGCCGGCTCTCCGGTCACGTGGTATATACATCGTCCGACGATTGGCTGTGGCTACGTTCTGGGGGGCGGGACGGGAGCGGCCTCCTTTTACGGAATTTGGACCGCGACGCTGACCGGAACGATGACGTCCTCTCGGAGCGCCAGGCAGTCCGGGGAAAGGTGGTGAAGACGCGCTGAAGCGCGAGCAGCCGGCCACCCCATGGCTCTGCGGGCCCTGACCCGCGCCCTGCGCTCTCTGAGCCTGGCGCCCTCCGCTGTTTCCGCCCCCGTTCCTAGTGTGCACCCTGCAGCCCAGGTAATCCGCCTCACCCAGAAAGGAGCCTGATACCTGTAGAGAGGGCGGTCAGGGGTGGGGAGTGGAGGATGCCGGCAATCCCTCCTGGTGCTGCTCTCTCATAGGGCGAGACTCCTCACACGAGATATTGGTGTGCAAATGCATATGCAGACCACAAGTTGTACAGGCATCGCGTTGTCTACGATTGCAATGCAAGGTATTAGGAATAGGCCTTTCAGATGAGCGCCTTTCAACCACTGTTAGGTAGTCATTCCTATTTCACAGGTGAGAAAAACTGAGGAACAATCTAATGTCAGTCTAGCTTCAAAACCTGTGGGTGTATGTGTGTGTGCGTGTGTATGCTGGGGATTGAACTCAGGTACTGGCTCATGATAAGCACTATTTCTACCACTGAGCTAGAGCGTCTTCCCCAGAGCCCGTGCTTCTTTTTTTTTTTAAATTTTTATTTTATTTGTGAACATACTGTACAGAGGAGTTACAATTACATGGGCAGGATAATGCGTACATTTCTTACCAAGCATTGCAGCCTCCTCCTTTGTTTACCTTCACATCCCTTCCCAGCCTCCCCCCCCCACCCCGCCCAGCCCGTGCTTCTTAACCATTATGACCCCTACAAGCATGAGCTACTGCTGAAAGTAAAGAATGCAGGCAGGACCAGATGCCAAAGATAGAGATCTCAGGAGAAGATATCCTCAGGCCCAGTGTGGGCAACTGTGAGTCACCGAAAACTCAATCTTGCTTCTTTAGATTTTTCAAGCTGATGATTGCAGAGTTTGGCAGGCCAATCTATTCTATGAAATCCTGGAAACACAAAGAACAAGACAGAAATCACTTCCCTCCATTCATATGTGGGAAACTCCTGGAACCATAATGAAGAGGGCAAAAGGCATAAGTATTAGTGACAGTGTATGGATATGTGGAAGTTACCAACTCTGGAGAAGGGAATTATTCAGGGAAGGAAATGCTTCCTGGAGGAGAGATTAAGTCAAATTTGGGAAATGACCAAGAGAACACATTGTAAACATGCCTCAGAGGTGAGAAGATTGAATGAGGAGAGGCAATCAACACACATATATTTGGATAAACATTCAGTACTGGTATTTAGGCAGGCTAGGAAGGGTGGAGATTTTGGTCAGCTGGTCTAGAACACTTCCAAAAAGAAAGTACATTACAAGCTAAAGTTGGTCTGGGCCCTTCGATTTGGTTCTCTGATGTTTCTCTTTCAGTTAGTTCTCAAGTGAGAGAGTTTTTGTTTGGGGCTTTTTATTTAATTTTATATTGGTACTGGTGCTTGAATTCAGGGCCCTTTTCACTTTTTCACTCAAGGTTAGCACTCCACCACTTGAGCTACCCCTCTACTTTGGGCTTTTTGCTGATTAACTGGAAATAAAAGTCTTACTGATTTTCCTGCCGGGGCTGGCTTTGAACCAAGATTCTCATATCTCAGCCTCCTGAGTAGCTAGGACTATAAGTGTGAGTCCCTGGCACCTAGCCTGAGAGATTTCTTTTTATCCTTAGGTGATTAGTAATGTCCTCCTTCAGCTGCCATCTGCCTCTATGTTGCTCCCTTGCCGTCCGGTGCTTACTTCTGCGAGCCTTAGTGCCAAGTTTGTGTCCTGGAAGAGTCGTACTACTTACACTACTAAACCAGTGAAGATGAGGAAGTCTGGAGGTCGAGACCACACAGGTGGGAGAAAGGGTCTGGGGTCTTAAGTAGTAAAGAAAAAGAACATGCTAGGACCATAGATGTGTATAATAAGATACTTTGAAAAGTGGCAGAGGCATATAATTAGAAAACATACATCCTACGTTATACATGTAGAACATCATTAAAACTAGACTGAGCCGGGCGCTGGTGGCTCACGCCTGTAATCCTAGCTACTCAGGAGGCTGAGATCTGAGGATCGCCGTTCAAAGCCAGCCCGGGCAGGACAGACTGTGAGACTCTTATCTCCAATAAACCACCAGAAAACTGGAAGTGGCGCTGTAGCTCAAGTGGTAGAGCGCTCGCCTTGAGCTGAAGAGCTGAGGGACAGCGCCCAGGCCCAGAGTTCAAGCCCCACGACCGACAAAAAAAAAAAAAAAAAAACTAGACTGAAATAAAAACTAACAGACAACTGGCTATATATAGCAAGTGTCTTGCATTTTTCTTCATACCTATCCAAATTTACAACAGTTGAAATTACGTATAATTTAGAGTCTTTTAAAACTTACTGAATTCTGTAATTTGAAAAGAATTTACAGGATATTTTTTCTTTTGGTTCTGAGGATCAGATTTAGAGCACTTGCTACAAAGACTATACCATTGAACGATATCTGAGACCTTGTGTTTTTATTTGTTTTTGTGTGCTGGTGCCAGGGCCTGACAATCTCACTCTACTTTTTCTTCACAGCTGGCACTCTACCATTTGGGCTACACCTTCAGTTCAGCTTTTTTGGTGGCTAATTACATATAGAGTCAAGTAGATTTTTTTCTGTCCAGGCTTGCTTCACATCTCAACTCTCAGATCTCAGCTTCCTGAGCAACTAGAATTACAGGTGTGAGCCACTGGTTCCCAGTATTTATTTTTGTTTTGTGAGTCTCACTATGTAACCCAAGCTGGCCTCAGAACTCATAATCCTCTTATCTCTACCTCCTGAGTGCTAGAAGAATTCTATTTTTATCAAGATCCATATAGGTGTTGCCTTACCACCTTCCCTATCATGCTATGAAAATTTTTTCACTTTCTTATTCTTCCCCATCTTCCCCAATGTTGGGTATCAAACCACAGGCCTCAGCATTAAGATACACCCCAGCCCTATATGATTTTCTTTTTGTGCCATAATATTGGGAAACACTATTCCCTGAACAAGTCTCTTCCCAGTGCTGGGAATGGAAATGGTCTGACTGGATCTTGTCTCTGACTGTCTTGACTACAGGCCGCATCCGAGTGCATGGTATTGGTGGAGGCCACAAGCAGCGTTATCGCATGATTGATTTCCTGCGGTTCCGGCCGGAGCAGGAGACCAAGCCAGGACCCTTTGAGGAGAAGGTTATTGTAGTCCGCTATGATCCCTGTAGGCAAGTTTGGAACCTGGGATGGTGATAGTGTGGTATGAATGACTGGAGGGTAAATTCCCAAACATGGGACTTCCTTGATGGTTTGCTCCCTTGTCCACCATCCTGAACAGGTCAGCAGACATAGCTCTGGTTGCTGGGGGAGGCCGGAAACGCTGGATCATTGCCACAGAAAACATGAAGGTGGGAGATATAATCCTGAATTCTAACCACATAGGCCGAATGGCAGGTGAGAGGTAGCTACCAGATGCATGGGCTTGGGATTTCAAAGGTTCTAGTGCTGATGAAATTCTGTCTTTTAGTTGCTGCTCAAGAAGGCGATGCACATCCTCTTGGGGCTCTGCCCGTCGGCACCCTCATCAACAATGTGGAAAGTGAGCCAGGCCGAGGAGCCCAGTACATCCGAGCTGCAGGTATGGGGAAAGGGTCTCCCCAGGTCCCATAATTTGGAACACTAAGGAGTACTGAAGTCGCAATTCCTTGGACGTATGGGTCTACATCTAGTCCACTGGTAGAGTGGAAGAGAATAAAACTAGGGATATGAGCCAGAGACCAGTGGCTCACATGTATAACCCTAGCCACTCAGGAGGCTGAGATTGGAGGATCAAGGTTCAAAGCCAGTCTGGGCAGAAAAGTTCTAGAGACTTTGACTCCAAAATAACTTTTTTTTTGTCGGTCATGGGGCTTGAACTCTGGGCTTGGGCTCTGTACTTGCGCTCTTCAACTTAAGGCGAGCACTCTACCGCTTGAGCCACAGTGCCACTTCTGGTTTTCTAGTGGTTTGTTGGAGATAAGAGTCTCAGGAACTTTCTTCTCCAGGCTGGCTTTGAACCACGATCCTCAGATCTCAGCATCCTAAGTAGCTAGGATTACAGGCATGAGCCACCGGTGCCCAGCTTCAAAATAACCTTTAAAAAGCCAAGCTGCAGATATGCATAGCTCTAGTGGTAGAGCAAGCAATCTGAGCAAGTGCAAAACCTGAGTTCAAACCCCGGGATTGCTGGGCACTTGTGGCTGATACCTATAATAGTAGCCATTCAGGAAGCTGAGATCATAGTTTGAAGCCAGCCTACACAAGAAAATCTGTGAGATTCTTTGTCTCCAATTAACTACCAAAAAGCTGGAAGTAGAGCTGTGGCTCTGGTGGTAGAGCACTAGTGCCTTGAGCACAAAAGCTTAGGGACAGCACCCAGGCCCTGAGTTCAAGCACCAGGACTGGCACAAGCAACAACAACAAAATAACCCCTCAGTATTACAGGGTGGGGAAAGGAACATAAGGATGATTGTTGCTTGCTGGGGTTTTTGACGTAAAATATTGTATATGCTGCCTTCTCTATTGTATCTGCTCCTAAAGGGCAGAGCAAGGATACAGGGGTATGCCTCCCTGTGGAGGGTGGCAAAGCTGCTTTTCCCTTCCCCAGGGACTTGTGGTGTGCTGCTGCGGAAGGTGAATGGGACAGCCATTATCCAGCTGCCCTCTAAGAGGCAGATGCAGGTGAGTATGAGGTGATAGGTGGGTGGAGCAGCAAAGGGAGAATCTTTGGAACGTAGCTCTTCACAGGGCCTCCTGCGGCACCTGTCCTTTGTCACGCGTGACAGAGCATGCTTTGTCAGGCAGACACCTTAACGGAATAAGTAGAAATACCTCTTTTCAACCCAGTTCCTACCCTAGGATCCCACGGCTTGGATTCAATACACCCTGCTCTCCCTCTCCTCTGGCCCACTGAAGATAAGGCTCCCAGCAAGGGTTGTCAGTAGAGGGTCTCCCCCACCCCCCCTCCCCGCAGTGCATCCTCTTCTTTCTCCTTTAGGTGCTCGATACGTGCATAGCAACAGTAGGCCGAGTATCTAACGTGGATCATAACAAACGCGTCATTGGCAAAGCGGGTCGGAACCGCTGGCTGGGCAAGAGGCCTAACAGCGGGCTGTGGCACCGCAAGGGAGGCTGGGCTGGTCGGAAGATTCGACCACTGCCCCCTATGAAGAGCTACGTGAAACTGCCCTCTGCGGCTGCCCAGGGCTGATACCCATGGACTCATTTTAATAAAGTGCTCCCCCATCTTTATCTGCTAGTGGCTTTATTCTTATTTTTTTGTCCGCCGCGGGGCTTGAACTCTGGGCCTGGGCGCTGTACTCTAGGCCAGCGCTCTACCACCTGAGCCACAGCGCCACTTCCGGTTTTCTGGAGGTTCATTGGAGATGAGTCTCAAGGACTTTCCTGCCTAGGCTAGCTTTGAACCGCGATCCTCAGATCTCAGCCTCCTGAGGAGCTAGGGTGACAGGCGTGAGCCGCCGGCGCCGGCTAGTCTTTCTTATTTTATGGGGCGCACAGACTTGGTCAACCGAATAAACGGGTCCAAGAGAGCGGAGAGCGCGGGAGGCGGTGGGGAGCTGCGTGATCTCCGCGGCCTTTTCCCGGTGGGGCCGAGGGAGCACCGGAGGCGGGAGGCCCGAGGGAGGATCCGGAGGAAGAGGAAAGGGCGGCGCGCACGGCCGGAGGCGGCTCCGCGCCAGCCCCGCCGCGGTGGCACTC
>NW_012267260.1:8050321-8060277 GCF_000151885.1 Dipodomys ordii
GCCCTAGCTGTGCGAAGGACAGGCCTCGCGCCAGGACCCCGGCGGACTTCTGAGGTGGCCCGGGCCCCGCCGCCGCTCCCTGCCCCTACCCCGCGCCCCCGGCCTCGCATCCCCTTTCCCACCCCGCCTGCCTGGGGGTCCTCCTTTATTGGGCCTAGCCCCCCACCCCACCCCGCGGCGCAGGCCCTGGGCTGCTCAGGTCCACCGAGCCTCGCGCCCTCACCCTCGGGGGCTCCTGTGCACCTCTCCCCGGCCTTGCGGCGGCACCCCTAGCCCCCCTGCTCCAGTGGCTCGGGTCCTGGGCGCCTCCGGCTCCCCACCCCCTCCTCCCACTCCGTCGCGCGTCGCGCCTCTCATTTCCACGCCACCATGAGTGCTCCGGGTCGCTTGTCCTGCCACTCGGGATCCCCAGTACTTCCATTTTTAGAGATAGCACCCTTTCCCGCACACTCCGGATCTCTCTCCCCGAGCCTGAAACATCGCCTCTGCCTCCACCCGCACCTCTGCTGCTGCTTCTGCTGCTGCCCGCCTCAAGGCCTTGAGAGTCACCTCATAACCGCCTTGGCCCCCTAGCTCTCCAGATCAACCCATTCCAAGCTGCAGACCTTGGAGACCCTCCTTTTGGCCCCCAAATTTTGTTCTGAGAACAAACAGTACGAAGTTCCTCTGCCTGGCCTTGTTAGTAGTAGTAGTAGTAGTAACATCGTGCGACTTCTGGGCCCAGCTTTTCCCCACCCAGCGCAACAGCTGTTGCCACATTTGCTTCCCCAACTCCTGGATGTCCTTGATTTCTTGACCTCCCTCTCACGCTAGCTTGCCTGTTCTCTTATCCTTGTGTTGCCCCAGGTACCAGGATGGTGGGGGAACTGCGCTACAGGGAATTCAGGGTGCCCCTGGGGCCCGGCCTCCATGCCTATCCTGATGAGCTGGTCCGACAGCGGGTGGGCCATGATGGACACCCTGAGTACCAGATCCGCTGGCTCATTCTCAGGCGTGGAGACGATGGGGACTCGGGTCAAGTGGACTGCAAGGCCGAGCACATCCTGCTATGGATGTCTGATGATGAGATCTATGCCAACTGCCACAAGATGCTCGGTGAAGATGGCCAAGTCATTGGGCCTTCTCAAGAATCTGCAGCAGAGGCTGGGGCCCTGGACAAATCTGTGCTGGGGGAGATGGAGACAGACGTGAAGTCCCTGATTCAGAGGGCTCTCCGGCAGCTGGAGGAGTGTGTGGGCACCATGCCTCCTGCTCCTCTGCTTCACACTGTCCATGTGCTCAGCGCCTATGCCAGCATCGAGCCCCTCACCGGGGTCTTCAAAGACCCAAGGGTCTTGGACTTGCTCATGCACATGCTGAGTAGTCCGGATTACCAGGTCCGCTGGAGCGCAGGCCGGATGATACAAGCCCTGTCCTCCCATGATGCTGGTGAGGGGCAGCTTGGGGAGGAAGGGAGAGCCAGAGAGGGGCTGGGTCAGCTCAGGGACACACAGGACACTGTGGCAGGAGCCTCTGACCTCATCAGTACGTAAATGATTCTATTGCCTTTCTTGTAGAGTTTGTAAGAAGTGGGTGGGGGAATGGGGTTGGGAGCATGTGTGCAGAAAGGACAGTCTGCATCTTCAAGAACCTTATATTAATTAATTGGCTTTCTGTCCAAAAGAAGTTTAGAGTTTTGACTACTGCAGATTGTGTGTGTGTGTGTGTGCATGTGTGTGTATGAATAAGATAGTAAACTTTGGCGTTTGAAGCAAATCAACAAATATGTCATTCCCACTGAGTGCTGGTGAAGGAACTGTACACAGTCTAGGATGCCTTGGAAGAAGGAGGGCAGAGAGCAGTTACTGATTGGGATGTGGGTTACAGGGACCCGGACCCAGATCCTTCTGTCATTGAGTCAGCAAGAGGCCATTGAGAAACACCTGGATTTTGATAGCCGCTGTGCTCTGCTAGCCCTGTTTGCACAGGCCACTCTCTCCGAACATCCTATGTCTTTCGAGGGCATTCAGCTGCCACAGGTATCTTGTGGGGAATGGGTTGGGGGAAACTGAACAAGAGTGAAGGGCCAGGCTTTGTACTCGGCACAGAGCACTGAGGAAAGGGGCTGAAGCCAAAATGGGTTGTATCCCACAGCTCCCGGGAAGGCTGCTCTTCTCCCTGGTGAAGCACTTTTTGCATGTCACCTCCCTCCTGGATCAGCTGAATGACAATACAGGGGAGGCAGGAGCCCAGAACAACCCTGCTCCTGAAGAACTGAGTGTGGAGAGGGGTCAGCTGGAGCTGGAATTCAGTATGGCCATGGGCACCTTGATCTCGGAGCTGGTACAGGCCATGCGCTGGGACTGGGCCTCAAGCAAACCAGGAAGCTCACCGCGGGCCCCCTATTCCATCTTCCGGCCTCCGGCTGAAGATGCTAGCCCAGGGGCCGCACCCTTCCAGGCCCATCGCTTCTTCAGGCGGTCGAGGCAGTTTCGCCCTCCCACTGAGTTTGCAAGCAGCAATACCTATGCGTTGTATGTGCGGGACATGCTGCAGCCGGGGATGCGAGTGCGGATGCTGGAGAATTATGAGGAAATCAGTGCTGGAGACGAGGGTGAATTCCGGCAGAGCAACAATGGTGTGCCCCCTGTGCAGGTGAGAGAACAAGCCTTGGGGCTCTGATGAAGCTTCGCCTGAGCCTTCTACACAGCAGCGAGACTCTGGTGGGCCACCCAAGGAACAAATTCTCAGTAAGATCAGGTGGTAAAAAGGCACCAGTTGGAGAACAGAGACTATTGAGGCATAGAGGAGGCTCAGACCGGGAAGAAAGTGGTGTCATTAAGAGTTCTACAAAGGCTGGGCAGTGGCGGCTCATGCCTGTTATCCTAGCTACTCAGGAGGCTGAGATATGAGGATCGTGGTTCAAAACCAACCTGGGCAGAAAAGTCCCTGTGAGACTTTTATCTCCAATTAACCAATCAAAAACTGAAGTAGAACTGTGGCTCAAAGTGGTAGGGCACTAGCCTTGAGCAAAAACAGCTCAGGGACAGCACTCAGTCTCTGAGCTGACAAAAAATTAAAAAAATAGAGCCCTGCACAGGTCAGGATTGGGGTGATGGGGTGCTTGAGGCCAGATGGAGTGTGGGCTCCTATGCCATCGACGGTAGGCTGAGAGGCTGAGCCCAGCACATCCTAGAAGAGAAAGGGCTCCTTTGGTGTGGGTACGTGTTTCCCATAGGTCAGTGTTTGGCCATTTGGGGGTCTTTCCAAACCTGCTAGGGAGGGGTCACTCCCTCCCCAGGCTGTCCTTAGCATTGGGGCATAAACCGTCACCACTGAGCCCTCTCTTCCACTTCCCTCCTGTTTTGCCCTGACTGTCAGGTGTTGTGGGAGTCGACGGGCCGCACCTACTGGGTACACTGGCACATGCTGGAAATCCTGGGCTTTGAAGAAGACATTGAGGATGTGGTTGAGGCTGATGAGTTCCACGGAGCAGTGGTCAGTGGAGCTCTGGGTGGAGGTGAGTGCTGGGAGCAAGCAGGGGTCAGCCGGGATGGGGAGGGGCAGTCATCTGGCAGTAGGCAGTGGCAGGACTGTGTGTCGTTTCCCAGCCCTGCCTTCCTGGCACTGGAAGCCCATGATGGAGCTCTGTGCGGTGCCTTATGTGCTGCCTGAGGAAGAAGACGCCGAAGAGAGTGAACACCTGACCCAGGCGGAATGGTGGGAGCTCCTCTTCTTCGTCAGGAAGCTGGAGAGCTCTGATCGGCAGGAGGTTGTCCAGCTCCTTCAGGACAACATGGATGGGGAGGTAGAGCCTCCGAGGCTGCAGACACTACTTCCAGGGCTGGGTGGTCATCGCATTCGCAAGGCTCTGAGGGGAACTGGAGGTCAGAGCTGCTGGAAAGAGGGGTCCGGAATGTTCAGAGGAGCTGTGTGGGAGGAGCCAGCTATGAGAGGTTTGGAGAGGAGCATGGGTATAGAGATTCCCCCAATCCTACCTCTGAGCGAGGGCTGCTGCTGACTGACACCTTCTTCCTGATAGCATGTTCTGAATGAAGAGATCCTGCCTGAACTGGCTGTGCCCATTGAGTTGGCTCAGGAGCTGCTTGTGGCTCTGCCACGGCGACTTGATGACAGTGCCCTCAGGGACCTATTCAACTGCCGGATCTACAGGAGGTATGGGCCCGAGGCCCTGGCAAGGCCCCCAGCCTACCCAACCCTTCTGGGAGCCCAAGCGCAGCCTCTGAAATCCGAAGACACAGACAAAATGGAAGGTAGGTGCTGAGCAGGCCTGCCTTCCAGCGGGTGTTTAAATGGTAGGGGACTCTGCTAACTGTAGGGTGATATTATCTGAGAGAGATGATGCTTTGGCAAAGATCCAAAACTCAGAGGAGGAAAGAGGAAAGCTGTGTGCCTGTAGTCCCTGCTGCTCAGGAGAGCGAAGTAGGAGATTATTTGAGCCCAGGATTTTACTTTTTTTGCCAGTCCTGGGGCTTGAACTTAGGGCCCTGTCTCTGAGCTGCTTTTGCTCAAGGCTAGCACTCTACCACTTGAGCCACAGCACCACTTCTGGCTTTTTCTGTGTAGATGGTACTGCGGAATGGAACCCAGGGCTTCATGTATCTAGGCAAAGCACTCCACAACTAAGCCATCCCGGCTCCTGAGCCCAGGAATTCTAAACCAGCCTGGGCAACGTAGTCTCGGCTCAGAATGCAGAACACAATGAAAGAACAATGGGCATAAAAGTCAGAAAATTCCAACAGATTTTTGTTTTATGTGCTGGTCCTGGGGCTTGAACTCAGGGCCTAGACATTCTCCCTGAGCTTTTTGCTAAGGCTAGTGCTCTACCACTTGAACCATAGCTCCACTTCCATCTTTTGGTGGTTGATTAGACAAGAGTCTCATGGACTTTACTGCCTAGGCTGGCTTCAGACCATGAGTAGCCGATTACAGGTGTGAACCACTAATACCTGGCAGGTTTTTTTTGTTGTTGTTGGTCCTGGAGCTTGAACTCAGGGCCTGGACACTGTCGCTGAGCCTCTGTTGCTCAAGGCTAGCACTCTACCACTTGAGCCACAGCACCACTTTCCAGCTTTTTCTGTGTATGTGGTACTGAGGAATTGGACCCAGAGCATCATGCATGCAAGGCAAGCACTCTACCACCTTCCCAGCCTGACCTGGCAGATCTTTTTTTTTTTTCTGTCGATTGTGGGGCTGTGAGCCTGGGCACTGTTCCTGAGTTCTTCAGCTTAAGGTGAGCACTCTACCACTTGAACCACAGTGCCACTTCCGGTTTTCTGGTGGTTAATTGGAGATAAGAGTCTCACAGATTTTGCTGCCCTGGCTGGCTTTGAATCCAGCAGTCCTCAGATCTCAGGCTCCTGAGTAGCTAGGATTACAGACGTGAGCCACCAGACCCTGCCTGGCAGATTTTTGTGTGCTGGTACTGGGGCTTGAACTCAGGGCCTCATGCTCTTGTTGCAGTTTTTGCTCAAGGCTGGCCCACTACCATTTCAACCATACCTCCACTCCCAGTTTTTTGCTGGTCAATTGGAAGTAAGTCTTAGAGACCTTTCTGCCTGGTTTTGAACCTTGATCCTCAGATCTCTGCCTCCTGAGTAGCTAGGATTACAGGCGTGAGCCACCAGTGCCCAGCCTCCAACAGAGTTTTGTTTTGTTTTTTGAAAATCTATCCCAGCATCAAAAGAAAAAAAATTATTTTTAAGATAAACTAGAGAAAAAGTTTATCAATTTATCCTTTTTGAACGTTTGATCACTAAGAATGGCCAATTCTCTTTCAATGTCCATCTTTCTATAGTAAAAGAACCCCCTCAGAGCCCCAGCCCTGCCCTGCAGTCTCTTGTGGAGGGTTTGGGTCCTGCTGGGAATCTCCTTGTGGCTCTGGAGCGAGCCCTCAGCTCCAAGGGATGCCGGGAGGATGAGGTGAAGCCATGTTTGCTGCAGCTCCAGCGGCAGCCCCAGCCCTTCCTCGCCTTGATGCAAAGCCTCGACACTCCGGCCACCAACAAGACCTTGCACCTGACTGCACTGAGGTGAGGGACTGGTGAGGCGTAAGGCTGGGCAAAGCAGACCTCGGGCCAGCTGCACAGCTCTCTCCCTTTTCCATCCTTGCCTTCCAGAATCCTAACTCAGCTGGTGGACTTTTCTGAGGCGCTGCTACTTCCGTGGCATGAAGCCATGGACGCCTGCATGGTCTGCCTGCGGTCCCCCAACACTGACCGAGAGGTACCTTTGGCCTGTTTCTGGGAGATACTGGGAGGGGGAAGACACAAGGTCAGCCTCTTAGGCACAGCTCTGGAGCAAGGCTTGGAGGGTATGACAGAGCCTTTGTGCTCTTGGTTGAAGTCTTGCTCTTAAAACAAAATTTTATTTTTTTAAATAGGTAATACATTCACATGGTTCACAAATCGAAACACTCTTAACAAGGTATCCGTGGGGAATTTGTGCTCCACCTGATTTCTGGTTTCTCAATACCCTCCACCCCTTATTGCTTCCACTGTATTATTAATTATTGTGTCTTATGTTTTCTTGTGCAACTATGAATAAGAGCTCCAGTGGCTTTTTTTTTTTTTTGCCTGTAGGAGGATGGGAAAGGAAGTGGGGAAGGGCAGAGGGGTCGATCACATACCAGAATCCACTGTAAGAGTTACAGGACGGGGCTGGGAAGGTGGCTCAGTGGTAGAGCGCTTGCCTTGCATGCATGAGGCCCTGGGTTCTATTCCCCAGCACCACATAAGCAAAAAGAAAAAAAAGCCGGAAGTGGCACTGTGGCTCAAGTGATAGAACGCTCGCCTTGAGCTGAAGAGCTGAGGGACAGCACCCAGGCCCCGAGTTCAGGCCCCATGACCAGACCAAAAAAAAAAAGAGTTACAGGAGAGCCTGGGCATGTGGCTCTGGAAGAGCCCAGAGAAACAGGGTCATGGTGACAGTAGGTATCCACACCCTTGGCTGTTAGTTTCTGAAGTGGTCTCACTGAGGATCCACTTAGAAATGCAGTCCCTCTGAGTCCCCTCAGAACACAGCCTACCAACTAGCTCTGGGGACAGCTGGGCCTGAATGGGACAACCCATGATTCTTTGCACATCTTCTCAATATATTCAGTAGCCAAGAATCCCAGAATGGCAGAACCCCTTGGTTCTTCCCTTGTGCCTTCCTAACTGCACCTGGTTCTCGGTGTCTCCCCATCCCTCTCTTTTCACTTCCTCACCCTGTCTTGTTCCCTACCGCACCCTAGCACTCAGCCCACCATAGGAATGCGCCACTGTACATGCCCCTGTATCCCACGCCTGCCCCCATACTCACTACCCCTACCATGCCCCTTCCCAGGTGCTTCAGGAACTGATCCTCTTCCTCCACCACCTGACCTCAGTGAGCAGGGACTATGCTGTGGTGCTGAACCAGCTGGGGGCCCGAGATGCCATCTCCAAGGCCCTAGAAAAGCACCTGGGAAAGCTGGAGATGGCTCAGGAGCTACGGGACATGGTGTTCAAGTGTGAGAAGCATGCCCACCTCTACCGGAAGCTCACCACCAACATACTGGGTGGCTGCATCCAGGTCAGGGGGAAGGGCAGCGCTATGTAAGAATCTGGGACCTAAGCCATGGCAGGGACGGGGATGCGCTTCTGCAACTGGTGGCAGCAGTGACTCCAGTGAGCCTGGAATTCCCACCTTCCTCCGCCTCCCCTTGCTGCTTGGCCTTTGCTCCCTCTGTGTTTCCATGTTTCTCCCTGTTCCCCTCTCAGCCCCCAGACCTGCTTCCTCTGATGTTCCCATTGCAGATAGTGCTGGGGCAGATCGAAGACCACAGACGAACCCACCGCCCCATCAAGATCCCTTTTTTTGATGTGTTCCTCAGATACTTATGCCAAGGTTTGAGCCTCCTCCCCAGCTGCTCAGCACCCCCACCCTATACCATCTCCCTGTTGCACTATTTTGTGTGTCAGTTCTGGGGCTTTTTGGTGATTAATTGTAGGTTAGTCTCTTGGAGGTTCACAGGCCTTGCAGGTTCACGCCTGTAATCCTAGCTACTCCAGAGGGTGAGATTTGAGGATAGCAGTTCAAAGCCAGCCTAGACAAGAAAGTCCAAAAGAGATTTATCTCCAATTGACCACCAAAAAAGTTGAAAGTGGAAGTGTGGGTCAAGTAGTAAGTACTAGCCTTGAGTGAAAAAGCTAAGTACCATCACACACAAAAATAATAAGTCTCTTGGATTTTATCAGCCTCGACTGACTTCAAACTAAGATCCTTGCATCTCTGCCTCCTAGCCAGGTGCCAGTGGCTCATGCCTGTACTCCTAGCTACTCAGGAGGCTGAGATCTGAGGATGGTGGTTCAAAGCCAGTGAGGGCAGGAACATCTATGAGACTCTTGTCTCCAATAAACAACTAGAAAACTGGAAGTGGCACTGTGGCTCAAGTGGTAGAGCACTCTCCTTGAGCTGAAGAACTAAGGGACAGCGCCCAGACCCAGAGTTCAAGCCCCATGACCAACAACAACCAAAAAACCTCTGCCTCCTTAGTAGGATTACATGTTGAGCCGCTGGTGCCAAGCTTCCTTTATACCTTTATAACCTAGCAGGCTGTGACCCTTTTTTCTTTCCACTCACTTCTAGGTTCCAATATGGAATTGAAGGACAAATGCTGGGAGAAGGTGGAAGTGTCTTCCAACCCACACCGTGCCTGCAAGCTAACAGACCGCAACCCCAAGACATACTGGGAGTCAAAGGGCAGTGCAGGGTCTCACCACATCACCTTGCACATGCGTCGTGGTGTCCTAGTCAGGTAAAGCTTCTGCACATGCGCACATACCTCCTCACACCTGTGCCTGCTTGTGACTTCCCTATTGTGTCTTGGGGAAACATCACCCCTCTATATTTGGCCAGAGAGTCCCCTGGGCTCTTGTTTGCATGCATACAACAGGTTCCGGTTTCCAGAGGCTTCTCCTCCTTCACTCCCAGGAAGCTCACTCTGCTGGTGGCCCGTGAGGACTCAAGCTACATGCCAGCCCGGGTGGTGGTGTGCGGTGGGGACAGCGCCAGTACTCTCAACACGGAACTCAACTCGGTAGGAGGGGTCTCCTGTGTCATTAGCCCACCCCTCTCAGAATCTGCCTCAAGCGCCTAATGTCCTGTCTTAACCCCATAGAAAGGAGTCCTTCTTCTGTGCCTGGGTGACAGCACCAGGCTGCGAGCAGTCGGGTGGCGTTAGGGGCCGTGTTAGGGGCCGCCTGTCAGAAGCCTTATGTCCTAGGAGTGGAGAAGGGAGGCACATGGGGGCTGAAGCTGGCCCTCCATCTTCTGTCCCTTTCCAGGTGAACGTGATGCCCTGTGCCAGCCGGGTGACCCTCCTGGAGAACCTCACTCGCTTCTGGCCCATCATCCAGATCCGTATAAAGCGCTGCCAGCAGGTGGGGCCAGAGGGTGTGGTTTGGCTTCTGGGTATGGGTCATATATATATTTTTTTGTGCCAATCTTGGGTCTTGAACTCAGGGCCAGGGTGCTGTCCTTGAGCTTTGGTCCCCAAGGCTAGCACTCTACTACTTCTGGCTTTTTGGTGATACATAGGAGATAAAGACTTTCCTATTTGGGCTGGCTTCAAACTGTGATCCTCAGATCTCAGCCTCCTGAGTAGCTAGTATTATAGGCCTGCACACCAGAGCCCAGCAGTTTATGTGTGTAAATATATATATATATATATACATATGTATGTATATATAAGTAGTATATACATATATATTTTATATACATATATATTTTGTTGCAATTGATCGAGGCACCAAGGGCTTCACGCACACTAGGCTAGTGCTTTGCCACTAAGCCTTGTCCCAGCCCTGAGCCTCAACACAGTTGCAAATCTTGTGACTGGGTCTTAGCTGTGGGCAACTGAAAACAGGTGTGTGTGTGTGTGTGTGTGTGTGTGTGTGTGTGTGTGTGTGTGTGTGTGTGTGTGTGTGTGTGTG
>NW_012267260.1:8064297-8123436 GCF_000151885.1 Dipodomys ordii
CTCAAGGCTAGCACTCTACCACTTGAGCCACAGTGCCACTTCCGGCTTTTTTCTTTTTGCTTATGTGGTGCTGAGGAATCGAACCCAGGGCTTTGAGCATGCAAGGCAAGCGCTCTACCACTGAGCCACTTTCCCAGCCCCTCTAGTGGTTTTTATTAGAGATAGAGTCTCACGGACTTTCCTGTCCAGGCTGGCTTTGAACCAAGATCCTCAGAACTCAGCCTCCTGAGTAGCTAGGATTACAGGCATGAGCCACCAGTGCCTGGCTCCAGGAAAGATTTTCAATTACAGTGGGAGTGTGGTTCTTTTCCAGTCAGTCATCTATGGTCCCAGATTCCCCACTAGGGGCTGGTCCCTGAGCTGGGCAGCAACAGGAGACTCAGCAGCTTCCCTCAGGAGCTCCCAGATACATGGGAAATGAGGTTCCGCTCCCCGTAAGATACTGCAGGTGGATGAGAGCCTCAGCTGGTCCTTCCTCACTTCATGGTTTGTCTGCCTAAAAACACAAGCGCATTATTTGGGCACTGGCGGCTCATGCCCGTAATCCTAGCTACTCAAAAGGGTGAGGTCCGAGGATCAAAGTTCAGAACCAGCCTGAATCCAGCACAAAGCTTGAAGTAGAGCTGTGACTCAAGGCACCAGCCTTGAGTCAAAAAGCTAAAGGACAATGCACAGGCCCTGAGTTCAAATCTCAGTACAGGCACTATATATATATTTAAAACAAACAAACATGGGCACTACTCAGACACAAATAAGCCTGTCTGACTCAGGACTGCCTACGATTCACCGGGGAGCTGGGCCCAGAGAGGCTGAGATGGTCTGGAATCTCACATCTGGAGCCACCCTATCCATAAATGATGGGGCTACATGTTTTGCTGAGGTCAGCAGGGCAAAACTTGGCCAATGGCAAAATGTTCCATGCTTTCTGTACTCTTTGTCTCCCATCCCCTTCCTGCCACTTCTCCAGGTCAGAGCCACCCTACCCTAGAGCGAGGTCTGCAGAGGAGACTGCAATGGACATGGCTGGGCCGGGCGGAGCTGCAGTTTGGGGACCAGACTCTCCATGTGTCCACTGTGCAGATGTGGCTGCTGCTGTATCTCAATGACCTGAAGGTAGCCTGGGCCATTTCCTCTCCTTTCTCACTTTTGCTAATCTCCTTCATCCTCTTCTCTCCACCTCTAGGAGTCCCTGAAAGCTTCTTGCCTTTCCTCCTAAGGTGGTATCTGTTGAGAGCCTATTGGCACTTTCGGGACTCCCTGTGGACATGTTGAATCAGGCAATTGGGCCCCTCACCTCTTCACGAGGCCCCTTGGACCTTCAGGAGCAGAAGGATGTACCAGGAGGTACGTACGCGCAATCAGTGCCACAGAACAAACTATGCCAATATCAGGCCCCCTGTAGGGCCCCCGCCAAACAACCAGTGTTTATTTCAGGGGTGCTCAAGATACGAGATGGCAGTAAGGAGCCCAGACCAAGGAGGGGCGACGTGTGGCTTGTCCCACCTCAGACATACCTGAAAGCTGAGGATGAAGAGGGCCGGAACTTGGAGAAGAGACGGAACCTTCTCAACTGCCTTGTTGTCCGGATTGTCAAGGCCCACGGGGACGAGGGCCTACACATTGACCAGCTTGTCTGCCTGGTAGGCAGTGGTAGGCACTGGTGCAGGAGGGTGTAGCTTGTGCTTAGTGGTGGGTGTTTCAAGCATTTGTGGTGCAGCCTGTCAATGTGGGAGAGGTGAAATCGGGTTTACCTAATGTGTCTCAGGGACGCATCACTGGAATGCAAGCCAATTGGGGCAAAGTTAGGGCCTCTGACCTGTTTTCCCTTTGGTCTCTGGTACCAGGTGCTGGAGGCCTGGCAGAAGGGCCCATGTCCTCCCAGGGGTCTGGTCAGCAGCCTTGGCAAGGGAGGTGCATGCAACAGCACTGACGTCCTCTCGTGCATCCTGCATCTCTTGGGCAAAGGAACACTGAGACGCCATGATGATCGGCCCTATATGCTGTCCTATGCAGTCCCTGTGACCGTGATGGAGCCCCACACCGAGTCCCTAAACCCTGGCATCTCAGGCCCCAACCCACCCCTCACCTTCCACACCCTGCAGATCCGTTCCCGGGGTGTGCCCTATGCCTCCTGCACTCACAGCTTCTCCACCTTCCGATAGCCCTGGAGGTGGGGTCTAGGGTGGGCCTGGCCAGGGCTTTCTACAGAAATAAAATGCAGGAGTTTGCTATGTGAGCTGTGTGGTGAGTCTGGAGAAGGGGCATTCCCTTTGCTGGGGGAAGGAGTCTACTGGCACTGAGGCTGTGGCCTGGCATGCAAGGAGTCAAGGTGAGGCCTAAAGGACGGGAGGGAATCTTGCGTCTCAGCACCCCCTTCCTGGCAAGGGATTAGGTGACTGTGGATGAGCTCAGCCTCTTTGAGGATGAGCATTTAGAAATGCTTTCACCCTGGTGGGCTGAAGTCCCAAGCCCACCTCCGCTACTGGCCAGATGCTTTGTAACTTGGGCAGGTTATCAAGCTGGGCTTCCTTTTCTTTCCTTGTGGAGTTGGACCAGAGACAGGGGGAGTAGATGTGGAAGCACAGCGGAGGCTGCCAATGAGTTCATTCTGGCCACCTCTCAGCACTGAGTCCAGGGGCCAGACATAAGAGATGTCTACAGCCACTGGAAGCACCCAGGAACCTGTATTCAAGCAGGCCAGAGTGAAACCAGCTCAGTTTGTTCTTCCTCCTACAGGCTCCTCTCCTCTGCTTAAGTGGGCTACACATCCTACCCTTAAATCCAGTCTAGCCCCCAAGCAAGACTTGTATGCTGCTCCTACAGAGGCACAGCTAGGCAGGCAGAGGACTAGTGCCTGCACCAGGAGTGGAATCCTGTCCTTGGCAGAGCCACTAGCGACAAGTGAAGAATCTGAATTTCTTTTCACAGTCCAGTAGTGACAGGGAGAAAGCTATGAAAGTTTGGGTTACAGGGTACAGGAAGGCCAGGTAGAAGTGGGTATTCCAGGACTCACTCACTGTTGGAGGCACTTCACACAGGTGCTGTTGGCCCCTGGCTGCCGTGAGGGTGCAGGAGGCAGGGTATCACTGGCGGGCTTAGCACTCTGGATTTGGTGCTGCAGTTTGTCACTTAGGTACCTCTCCTTGGAAGCAGAAGGTTGACTTTCATTGGTGCGAGCCAGGCTTATTTATGAGCTAGTGCTCAGGAACCAGTTTTCTGCCCTCCTCTGGGATCTGCCTCCTGTGGCAGGCAGGCCAGCATGCACTGGCTGAGGGATTCTGCCCTGTGCTCCTATACCTACAGTTCCTGCACAGTCTAAGCTGTAGATGTTACAGGCATATACCACTCAACCTATATTTTTACTGATTGAGATGAGGGCCTCATGAATTTTTACCTGGGCTGGCCATGAACCTCAGTTCTCCTGATTAGCTAGGATTATAAATGTCAGACACTGTACCCAGCTTTTTTTTTTTCCCCCCTTCCAGTCCTAGGGCTTGAACTCAGCCTGGGCACTGTCCCTGAGCTCCTTTTGCTCAAGGTTAGCACTTGACCACTTGAGTCACAGCTCTACTTTCAGATTTTTTCTGTGATTAATTAGAGATCAGTCTCACAGCCTTTCCTGTCTGGGATGGCTTTGAACTGTGATCTTCAGATCTTAGCCTCTTGAGTAGCTAGGATTACAGGCATGAGCCACTGGTTCAGGACCTTTCTTTTCTTCATAGGTGAAATTTTCTTTTTTGTTTATATGCCAGGACTGGGGCTTGAACTCGGGACCTGGGTGCTATCCTTTAGCTTTTCTACTCTTGAGGCATAGCTCTACTTCTGGCTTTCTGGTGAACTGGAGGTAAGAGTCTCTTGGACTTTCCTGCCTAGTGTTATGGCTTCAACCACAATCATCAGATCTCAGCCTACTGCTGTAGCTGGGATTGCAAGGATGTACTATTAGCACCAACTCTTTTTCTTTTTGAGAAAAGTCTCAAAACCTTGCACTCAAGTGATTCTCCTGCCTCACCATCTGAGCAGCTGGGACTCCAGTTGCAGGCCACAATTCCTTGCTAAAGCTTGGATGTAAAGAACATTCCTTAAAAGATTGCATTTGCTTCTAGCAGGTTCCTGGGGACACTAACAACCAGAGGCTACTTTCAACTAAATTATTAGCACAAGGGGTTTCTAGGCCATGAGTTGTATAAATTCTAGTCTCAAAGAGAGGACCAACTATATTCACATATTAACAGGGAAACTTTTTATCCCCACTGTTACAATTCAGATACAAGGTGTCCCCCAAAGACACATGTGTTGAAGGCCTGGTCCAAGCTGGTGCTGTGACTGGATCATGAGGGCTTTGACCAAATCAAGGAATCCATCAAAGGATTCATAATTTGATGGCACGATTAGGAAGTAGAAGGAAGGCAGGGCCTGCCTAGGAGTCCACTAAAACACTGATTTTAGATCTTTCATAAGAAAACAGAAGAGTAAGAAGACATGTAACATGACTTTATGAAACAGTTCCTACAGTCCCAGCCCTGGGACCACGAGCAAATGTCACGGTTCCTTTTGTACCAGCATCACTGACTTGACGCGAGAATAGTCAGACACGAGGACATGATGAACCATCCAAACTGGCAGCATAGCCTGGCAGAAGGCTGTTCCCCTTATTTTTCCAGCCCAAAGAGTTGTCCAAGAGCTCTCTCTTAATTCAAGAGCTTTTAAATAGGAAAAAACAAGAACAGGTAGCCTGGTCACCATAGATCCATGTCTTTCTCAGACAGCGCAGACAGAAGACAGTTTCTTAGTACTCTTTGCTCAAGGGGAGATGTCTCTTGTCCTTGCCTGCGTTTCGACGTCTCTTTCGACTCAAGAAATTCTCCAACTTCTTGCTGCGTTTCAGCTCCTTGAACTTCTCAGCCAGGGCCAGTTGACGCTGTTCAGCTAGGTGAAAGGGGAGAAAGCAAGTTGGTGAGCAAAGGAAAAGACCACCTTTCTGTGTTCAGGTTGCTAATCCTCAGTGCTTATGCTGGGACACGAGTTGTGTGGAGCTCACTGGTGTATGTGACCAAGCGTGCATGCGTGTGTGCGTGCGTGCGTGAGTGCGTGTGTGTTTTGTTATAGGCTGAACTCAGGTCTGATGACTGTGAAATAAACACTCCATCACTGACTACATCCCTGGCCTAAGCTAACTTTTTTGTTTTGTCTTTAGGGTTTTTTTTTTTGTCGGTCATGGGGCTTGAACTATGGGCCTGGGTGCTGTCTCTGAGCTCTTCCGTTCAAGGTGAATGCTCTACCACTTGAGCCACTTCCAGTTTTTTGGTGGTTAATTGAAGATAAGAGTCTCACAGACTTCCTGCCCAGGCTGGCTTTGAACCGAGATCCTCAGATCTCAAACTCCTGAGTAGCTAAGATGACAGGAATGAGCTACCAGCACCTGGCTTAAGCTAACTTTTTTGGGGGGGGGTCAGTCATGGGGCCTGAACTCTAGGTCTGGGCGCTGTTCCTCAGCTCTTCACCTCAAGGCTAGTACCCTACCACTTGAGCCACAGTGCCACTTCTGGCTTTTTTTCTGCTATGTCATGCTTAGGAATTGAACCCAGGGCCTCATGCATGTGAGGCAAGCACTCTACTGCTGAGTCACCTTCCCAGCCCACCTTAAGCTAATACTCTTTACAAGACTCTAGTCCTTATCAAATGAACTAACTCTGAGCTGTTCCTAAGTGTCTGACCTAGCATGTATGTAGAAGGTGGGGTGGCCAGAAGTAGAGAGGAGGGTGAGACAGCGATGTGTATATAAAAAGATTTATAAGAGATACGTGATGATCCCTGCCATGACCTCATTAGGGACACAAAACTGGCTGTAACTCTTGCTACTGTTTCTATTCACCAAGTTAGCAGGGAGTCCATCCTTAAAGAATCTCATGGACCCCAGTGACTTGACCATACAGTTGGGTCCCACTCACATTTCTTCATGAAGTAGGGCCGATGGCCCTGCTGGGCCAGAGCACGCCGCTCCTGCTTCTGGGCTAGGTGCAATGCCTGTTGCCTCTTGCGTTCCTGCTGTACCATTTCTTGCTGCTCCTGAGAATCGAAGATGCGACGGTGAACAGGAGGGACTCAACCACCTCCTGCTCTGAACTGCTCTCCTCACCTACCCACTACTATCAACCACTCACCATTCGCTGAAGCAGCTGCTGCAGTTTCTCATGCTGCTCCCCTGAACGGTGCTTCTTCAATTGCTTTTTCACCAGCTCCACAGCAGAAAATGAGTAGAATGGTTAGTGTGTGTAAACATTAGGTGAGATCCTGTGGCAAGCATTATTTCTAACAGGTTCACGAAATAATGTAATGATAGGAATTCGTGTGGGGCTGGGAAGGTGGCTCAGTGGTAGAGTGCTTGCCTTGCATGCATGAGACCCTGGGTTTGATTCCTCAGCACCACATAAGCAGAAAAAGCCAGAAGTGGCACTGTGGCTCAAGTGGTATAATGCTAGCCTTGAGCTGAAGAGCGCCCAGGCCCAGAGTTCAGGCCCCATGACTGACAAAAATAAATAAATAAGGAATTTGTGGGGGGGTGGGGGGGTTGCTGGACATTGAACCTAGGATCTGTCATAAGCTAAGCACAAGCTCTACCACTAAGCTGTACTCCCACACCTCTTATCCTTTGTATGATTAGAAAATTAATTAGAGGGCTGGGAAGGTGGCTCAGTGGTAGAGCGCTTGCCTTGCATTCATGAGGCCCTGGGTTCAATTCCTCAGCACCACATAAGCAAAAAGAAAAAAGCCGGAAGTGGCACTGTGGCTCAAGTGGTAGAGGCTAGCCTTGAGCTGAAGAGCTGAGGGACAGTGCCCAGGCCCAGAGTTCAGGCCCCACGACCGGACCAAAAAAAAAAAAAAAAAAAGAAAATTAATTAGAGGGCTAAGAATGTGGCTTAGTGGTAGAGTGGTTGCCTAGCATGCATGAAGCCCTGGGTTCTAGGCCTTAAATAAACAGAAAGAGCTGGAGGCACTGTGGCTCAAATGGTAGAGTACCAGCCTTGGGCAAAAGCAGCTCAGAAGCAGTACCCACATCTAGTTCAAGCCCCAGGACTGGCAAAAAAAAAAAGAAAATTAATTAGAAATTGCAATTGATCTCTAAGAAGTAGTGGAGAGTAGTGGTTATTAGAGGTGAGAAGGAGGATGTGGGGAAGTAGGTTGGAAAGGGGACAGTTAATCGGTGCATAGAGTTAATAGGAAGAATGACTTCCAAGGTTCCGTATAGCATAGTGGGGTAACTATGGCTAACAACTAGTTTTTTTTTTTCTTTTTTGTCAGTCATGGCCTTGAACTCAGGGCCTGGGAGCTGTCCCTGAGGTCTTTTGCTCAAAGCTAGTATTCTATCACTTTGAGCCACAGTGCCACTTCTGGCTTTTTCTGTTTATGTGGTCCTGAGGAATCGAACCCAGAGCTTCATGCATTCTAGGCAAGCACTCTACCGCTAAGCCACATTCCCAGCCCTAGCAGAGTTTATTAATGCTCCCAACACAAATGTTTGAATTAATAGGTATGACAGATACCCTGATCTGCTTGTTACAGATTGAATGCATGTATTGAAATGTCCTGTATTCCATGAGTATGTACAATTACTATGTATCAATTAAGAAAAATACACTAACTAGAAAACTAATAAAAACTAAAGCCAAGAGAGATTAAGTTACTTGATAATCACACAGTTAGAAAAATGAAGGATTTAAGGACTAGGAATGTGGCTTAGCAGGAGAGTGCTTGCCTAACATGCATGAGGCCCTGGGTTTGATTCCTTGGTACCCTATAAACAAAATAAGTAAATTAATTTTTAAAAAATGAAGAATTTGAACAGAAAAAAACCCAGGCTACAGAATAACATGTGCCCACCAGTACACTTGCTGTTCCCCTCCGCCATGGCCTCCCACCCAGGGCACAGGTGGGAACCAGTCTTATGCAGCACACCTGTTTCTCCTTGGCTCGGATTTCATCCAAGAATTGATATGTTTTGTCGAACACCTCAGTATTATATTCCCCTGACAGATCATCAAAGCGGGGGTCCCGGGCCACCTTTGGGGAAAGTAGAGAGAATATAAAACATATCTATTTGGTCTCCTTTCCACAAGAAGGTGCTTCCTCACTCTTCCTCACCTTCTTACTGACGGGAACAACCTGACGTAAGTATGGCACTCGGACCTTGGCTGACATTTCCAGAGGCCTATAGAGAAATTAAAGGATGGGTCAAGGCTACTCCAGTTTTCAACAAAGGCTTTAATCCGCCACCCAAGAAAACACAACACCTGCTCAAGGTCCTAGGTACCCTCCCAACTCTGAGGACAGAATTTGTTCCTTACTTGTGCTTATCTGCAACACATGAAGACTGTCTAGAACCTCGCTTTTCAGTGCTCTTTCCAGCTACCAATTGGTTGTATGCCTTGGTTCCCACTTGGTTCTGCAATTCCAACAGCTCCTCAAATGACAAGTCAGACATGCCTGCAGAAATGGGGAGGAGGGAAGAGAGAGTCAATCAACTCAGGCCAGCATCTCCCATGGCCAAAGAGATATCCCATCCCTATGGAGCTGTTCCTCTCATCATTATTACAAGTGCCAAGCAGCTCCGGCGTTTCTGTTACACTTCAGCTGTTTGAGTTGGGGCCTCACCTTGCTAAGAAAGATGTAGGACCAGAGGTCAAGCAAGCTACACCTCTCTTAAATTACTCCTTCACAGGTTTCCCCACAAGGGCCTCTGTCTCCCTTGAACAAGTTACCACTGCCAAGGCACTGGCTGATAGTTCAGCATCTCTCTCATTCTGACAGTGCCCTCATCTTCTAACTAGACCCTCAACTTCCAATCTTACTCTTCTCAGACCAATGCTCTCCACTTTAGCCTGAGTGATGCAAGGAAGAAAACATGACATTATCGCTCCCTCACATAAATTATCATGTCACCCCTGAACTCAAAGCCCCTCCATAGCCTCCATTTTGCTCAAACCCAAAAGCCATACATCTTATAAAGGCCTGAAAACCCCCATATATCTAGCCTCCATTAGTGTCACTAATCTACAAAACTCTGGCTTCTCTCCAGACAACTAGCCACATGGGTCTTATTTTGCTTCCTGCCTCCTCCCCTCTGCACTGGATATTGAACCCTGGGCTTCACACTCATTTGGCTTGTTCCACTCAAGACTGATGGCCACTTGAGTCACACCTTCAGTCCAGCTTTTCTGCTGGTTAATTGGATATAGTGTTTCTCAGGCTTTGCTGCCCAAGCTGGTTTCGAATCTCGATCCTTAGATCTCAAGTTCCTGAGTAGCTAGGATGACAGGCATGAGCTATGGGCGCCTGGCCTTAGGCCTGGCACTCGGGCTTTTTCACCCAAAACTGACGTTCTACCCTTTGAGCCACAGCTCTGCTCTGTGTGCCGGCCCTGGGGGTTGAAGGTAAGAAGCGTCTGACTTTCCTGCGCAGGCTGGCCTGACACCTCCACCCCCGGACATCAGTGTCCTGACTAGCTACGACGGCAGGTGTGAGCCAGAGCTCGGCTTGTCTTTTTAATGTAAGCGTCACAGGGCAGGCGTCTGGCCGCGTTACCCTCTGCTCCGGTGGCGGGCAGTGTAGCTCGGGGGGCGGGGGGGGGGGGGCCTCCGCTAGGACCCTTCCCCGCTTCCCGCCACCCCGCGAGGCGCCCAGCGGGCTCCGGGGCGCACCCCCAACCCTGTGTCCTCACCCCTCGGCGGGTCGTGGGACCCAGTCCCGAGCTCCGGGCTCCTGACTTTGTTCCTATCTTTCGCGGGCCCTTGGGCCCCGGGTCCCGCACGAGAAGCGGCTCTCCTCATCAGCTCCCGCGACGTTCCGGAAACTAATGACGCCACTTCCGCTTACGGCGGCCCTAGGCCCGCCCTTTCCGGCGTCCGGAGGAGCCGCTCGACTGACGTTGAACCAGTGGAAGGCGGCGCCGCGCCGCGCCGCGCCGCGGGCTGCTGGGGTCTGACCCCGAGGCTGCTGGAGGTCGAGGGGCCACTAGGCTGAGAAGCCGGGACTTCAGGGCGCCCTGGCGGCACCGTCCCGCTGCAAACTCCTGCCATCTTCCACGGCATTCCAGAAACACACGGCACATGTAGGGAGGTTTTAGTTTATTTTTATAAAATCTGAGCTGGCTGAGCTTCGGGGTACCAGCGACAGCTCCTTGGAGGATGGGATATCTGCTGGTCCCGCCTCCCAGGTCAGGGAGAAGGAGGTCTCGCGCCAACAGCTGCATCACAAGCAGGGCAGGGGACAGGAGGGGGAGAGGGAAGCTCCGGAGGCTCCGACACTGCTTGCTTCTCCCTTCTCCCCATTCCCTTCCCTTCCCAGCAGAGCCCGGCCACCTGGCTGGCCAGAGGCAGAGCAGAGACCCAGGAGCAGTCGGAGAAAGGTGGATGGGAACAGAGCACCAAGGGGAGGGGGCCCGAGGCCCAAGGGAGGAGGGCCCTAGCCCTTCCCCCACAGCTCCCCACTGAATTCACAGCACAGAAAACATCTCTAGTCCAACAACTCCACGTGGAGGTATACTGAGTCCAGGGTCCCAAGGGGCAGGCAAGTGAGAGATGGGCGGGGGCAGTGAAGACGATGGCAGGCTCAGGAAGGGAGGCGGCACAAACTTCCTCCTATCCGTGGGAGGAGACGATGGGGCGACTGATATTGCTGTTGGTGGTCATGGCATTCAGCTCCCACCTGGAAGACCAAAAATGAATGGCAAGCAGAAAAAACAGAAGGGGGTAAGCCCAGAATTCCTTGAAGGAAACTATACCCACACCAGTCTAAAGCTCAACAACCCACAACCACCTTTTCCGTAGTCTTTAGGGCTTACCAGTCAGACCTCACCCACCATCAAATCCAATACCCCCTACTCCTCCACCTCCAAACTCATGTGGACTCATTGTGTGTGTATTTTTTCCCCTCCTGAATTCAAGCCGATGGGATCAGTATATCCATAGCAGTACATGTCCCAATCCACCTTTCCTGCTCTGCTCAGGTTGAACCAAGTAGCCCTACCCAACTTTCCATTTCTGTTGTCAGTTTCCACCAGTTCAAGGCCTTTCCATCCATCCTGAACATTAAAAGGTACTTTTTCTACAATTTTTAATATAAAAAGGCTCACTAAATACCTCATTAAGCCTAGACCAAAAACAACCTAGTTAGTACTTGCTCATGTGTCAATCTTTGGCCAGCCTGATCTTTTTACCAGTCCCAGCCTATATACTTTGTACCAAAAAATTTTAGTATATGCAGACTCAGGTTTCGTGAAATGGTGAGGAGAGGGAGAGTGTCAGAATAATCCAAAGAGCAAAATGACACAAAAAGAATTTGATGCTTGATCTGAACTGAAGGACTGAAACCAAAGAGAACAGCCAGTGCCTCCCTTAGTTCTGAAAGCTCCTAAACCTGCCAGGTGCTGGTGGCTCACGCATGTGACCCTAGCTACTCAGGAGGCTGAAATCTGAGGACTGTGGTTCAAAGCCAGCTCAGAGGAAAGTCTGTTGCAACTCTTATCAGTAATTAACCAATAAAGCAGAAGGAGAGCTGTGGCTCCCATGTTAGAGCACTAGCCTTGAACAAAAAAGCTCAGGGACAGTGCCCAGGTCTTCAGTTCAATCCCCAGTACCAGTCCCGTCCCCCACCCCCCCAAAAAAAAACCTTGTCTTTTCTTTGTGGCTAGGTCCTAAAATTTAATCAGCTGTTCTCACAATATTAACAATCTATAGGCTCAGGTCTTGGGGAGCTTGATTCAAAAAAAAGTTAAGTTTTTAAATCTTTTTTCCTATAATATATATATGCAGCTGACAGCTTTGTTCTATGATAATAAAGGTGTTATGCCTTCACCTCTTCCTCTCTTTCCTCACAAGAACTACGTGTCCTCTCTAGCAAAACAAAACAACTGTCCTCCATACTGGGCTGGAACTAATCAGGTCACACCTGTGCTGCTTACTCACCCTCAACCAGTCCATACCCTGCAACCACTGGTCTTACCTGATATCATGAGGCAAACAAGACTGGTCCAGGTTATACTGAATTACAGCCAGTTTGCACAGAGTCTTCAGACTAGGGCCTTTAAAAGAGGGGTGAGGGGAGGGAGATAGTCAAAGACTGGGACAGGTCCAGCCCTAGCTGTCACCACCCAAAGACCAGGGCTTCCAATAGCTGGAGCACCTCAGAAATAACTATACTTACTAAAATCCAAAATGTGTAAGTCAGAATGATCTATGAGGTCAAATTCATCTCCTAGGCCTTCCTCAGGAGATGGGCTGGAGGGATCCAAAGAGAGCAAGGTTGGAGGAAAAAAAAAACAACTACTACCTATGAGGCCCTCTTGCTCCAATACTTCACTCTCTCCTGTAAGTCACAGACATGATGAGCCTCTCTCCTCCTTCTTACCTGGTACCCCCAAAGAGGACAATCTTGTCACCAACAATACAACAGCACTGGCGCCGGCGGGGACATGGCCCCTTCCCCTTCGGTTCAATCTTTTTCCAGGTAAAGGACACTAAAAAGAAGTGTATATGGACATTCAAAACCTGCCCAGTCCATATAGCTTCAGCCCCTCCTCACCCACTCAGGACTTATTCTTTCTCTCCCATCTCAACTGTTCTCCTAAAGGCAGTGCTTTTTACCAGGATTAAACTTCCAGAGGTCATGGAAGTGCCGATTCAGCCTTGCGTTATAGCCACCAAAGATGTACAGCTCCCCATTGTAGCCAACTGGAAGGACAGAGAAATGTCAAGAGTGTGCAGGCAGCACAAGGGAGGCTGCGGGAGAGCAGCAGACACTCACAGGCAGAATGGCTCCGGCGCCCCTCGGGCAGCACTGGAGTGGGTGGACAGTCCAGCCAGGCCTCAGTTCTGGTGTCAAAGACGCGGATACGGTTGCAGTAAATCTCATTGTTGGAATGGAATGGCCCAAAGCGGTCTGCACGTCCCCCAAAGACATACATTTTATTGCCCAGCATTGTAGCGGAGTGAAAATCCCTCCAGCGTGCAGGGTTGCCCTGGACAAGAGCAGAGAGAGGAAAGGAAGTGGGTCAGATGGGGGGGGGGAGGGAATCTGCTCTCATTGGGCTTTCTTACAAGTTCTTCAATGAAGGGTGGGATCTGGGAAAAGAAGCAAGGGCATACTTTTGTACAAACAAGAGTCCACATCATGGTTCCTGTGTCCAGCTTGTGGATGTCATTGGAAAAGCAGTCCGCCTGAGTGGAAAGAGGAAAGGGAAAACAAAAAACAAAAGACAGTGCCAGTGGTCTCACTCTGACTCTCTGACCCTTCCATCCCACCATGCTAACTTCCCCTTCCTTCTCATTCTCACACAGAACCTCTCATTTCTTCTCAGACATACCAGCTGCTCATAGCCCCCGAAAATGTACATGATCTTCCCCAGGACACAAGCTGAATGCCCATCCCGGGCCCCAGGAACTGTTCCCGACACTCGCGGAGTGGACCATTTGTGAGTATCTGAGGGAGAGAGGCAATGACCTAGATCAGCAAGTGAGGTCACTTCCTCTTCAATCCCAGGGCACCCAACTCCCCAAACACCCCCCAGCCACACCATTATTCCTAAGCCCCTAAGGCAGCATTTAGAGGAACACAGTCTCAGAGAGATCCATACTCACTGACGTCAAAGGCATAGAGTACATTGCAGGCCCCTTCCGTGTCGTTCCGCCCACCCCACAGGAAGACGGTGTCGTCGATGAGGACGGTTGAATGTCCGTATCGCATGTAGGGTACCACAGGCGCCTGCCCACGGACAGCGGGCCTCACTGGGGGCAGCTTTGTCCAACGCAAGGACACTGTGGGAACGGCTCTGTTCAGACCTAAGAACTTGGCTCCAGGCTGCCCACCTTCGGCCAAATCAGATATTCCTCCCCGGTCCCCTGAGCCTCAGGAATCATCACTGAACTGCACTCAGGTACCCGCTCTCCTCTCTCCCTGATAGAGGCGCGCAGGGGCAGTGCCAGCAAAGACTCACCTGCGTTGAAAATGTGCACATCTATCTGTCGCAGCGTCTCGTAGTCTTCACCAGAGCAGTAACCCCCGAAGGAGTATACTCGGTGCCCAACAGCCACCGCAGCATGGTTCACCCTGCGTGGCCCGCCCTCCAGATGCACTGTCCACCGTAACATCCCCTGGGCCACAGGTTACAGCAACATGCCCCCCCGGCACGGCCTGCTGCCTCTGCTACCTGCACACAAGTCAGCACCACAGGCTCCTTAGGCCAGTCTTCTGCCCAGCTGGGACAGCCCCAGGACCAGCCCTTGCCTCCAAAAGTCACCCTGGTGGCTCTCCTACACACCCGTCTGCAGGGCTTACTAGTCACGGCTCAGGTGGCAGGCCCTGCCCCAGGGGAGCTGCCGAGGTCAAGGAGCTAGCCCTGGCCCTGTGTTCTCCCACAGTGAAGGGTGGGGCCACCTCAACTTGATTGCCAACTCAGAATCTGCTGATCAGAGTGGCCCCCTACCCATACAGGCTCGACCCTGTCCTTGGCTTAGAACAAGCTTCCAAGCCCCCTTCCCAGGTGGGGTGTGTTCTTCTGTCTCTAGCCCTCCTCTGCTTACTGCCACCTCTCTAAGAATCTCCATGCTCTTAAAGGTGGGGAAAGGGATCTCAAAATACTCACAGCTATTAATAGCCTAGCCAGTCCATTGAAAACTGGCACAGGTGCTTTAAAGCAAAGATGATTTGAGAGTAGACGAGTGCCCTTACCCAGGACAAGGAACTCTACGTGACCACAGCTGATTGGTGCCTCACAGGGAGTTCTTGTCAAGATGAGCTCTTGTCCCTGGGTCACCCAGGGCTCCCACAGGCACGAGGAGTTCCTTTGACAGCTGTGCTGCATACATTGCCAGGACTAGAAACTTAAGCCAGTTGCCTGGGATTATGTGGTATGTATGACTGGGATTAGGGGTAGGGAAGAGGGGTTTTCTCCTGCCACTTCCCCAATCCTGATGCTGTATGCTGTAGTAGAGAATAAACCCTGTCTAGCAGCGATTCCCTACTTGAGTCCCTAAAAGGGGGACAGAGGTAGCAGGAGGTGCTTTGGAAAGGGGGGGGGTGTAGCTGGGCGCCAGTGGCTCATGCCTGTAATCCTAGCTACTGAAGAGGCAGAGATCTGAGGATCTCGGTTCAAAGCCAGCTGGGGCACAAAAGTCCAAGAGACTCCTTTTTTTTTTTTTGGCAGTCATGAGGCTTGAATTCTAGGTCTGAGCATTGTCCCTCAGCTCTTCAGCTCAAGGCTAGCTCTCTACCACTTGAGCTAGAGCATCACTTCCAGTTTTCTGGTGGTTTATTGGAGATAAGAGTTTCATGGGCTTTCCTGTGCTGGCTGGCTTTGAACCTTGATCCTCAGATCTCAGCCTCCTGAGTACCTAAAATTAATGGCGTGAGCCACCAGGCACCAGGCTCCGTGAGACTTTTTTTTTTTGGTCAGTTGTATGGTTTGAACTCTAGGCCTGGGTACTGTCTGTGAGCTCTTCAGCTCAAGGCTAGCATGCTACCACTTAGGCCACAGTGCCACTTCCAGCCTTTTTTACTGTTTATGTGGTGCTGAGGAATCCAACCCCGGGCCTCATGCATGGGAGGCAAGCGCTCTACCGCTAAGCCACTTTCCCAGTCCCTCCATGAGACTCTTATCTCCAATAAGCGACCAGAAAACTGGAAGTGGCACTGTGGCTCATGTGATAGAGCGCTAGCCTTGATCTGAAGAGCTGAGGGACAGCGCCCAGAACCTGAGTTCAAGCCCCATGACCGACAAAAAAAAAAAAAAAGTAAAACATTCCATTGGGCAAGACAAGAGAAAGATCCAAGCATGAAGTGTCACGGTCTCTTAAAGACAATCTGCCAACCTAGTCATAACAGTTTATTTGAGGGTGCCTTTAGACAAATCCTCTTGAAAATGGCAATGTCTTTGCTGGCAGACACCTGCTGGGTTTGGGCAGATCACTTGCTCCCTGTTCAAAAAGTCTTGGCAGGCAGACCAGACAGAACCTCAAACCAGGAGAAATGAATTTTTTTTTCAAACCCACCCAAGTAAGGGAGACCCTCTTGAAAGAAAGATAGAACTCTCACTCCTCTGGACTGCCAGTCCTACCCACTCAAGCTACCCCCCCCCCAACTCACACCTCCTGCCTTAAATAGCCACCCAGCCTAACCTGAAACAGCTCCAGCCAGAAGCTACTCTCACTCCATTACTCCACCTCTCTGTCCAAAATACCTTAGATCTAGGCTTATAGGGGCAGGAGATTGAAGATCTTAAGAAGGAAGGCTTTCTTCTGTGCCCCCCGCCCCTCCCCCACCCTGTAGTCTCCCCATAAATTAAAATTTTAAAATGCGCACACAGCTGAAGAGAAGCGATCCCAGCCAAAGGTGGAAAAGGAACCTTAGCTTCTTTCATAAGGGCAACTTAAACTCAAGAAGAACAAGTCTCAAGCTCGGAGGCTCCGTGTCAGGGTGGCCCCATCTCCATCACTAAGCTTCTTTCATTTCCTGAATGTACCCACCCCATCCCTGATCTCTTGCAATTTCCACTCGTCATTGGTGGCCCTTCTTGATCTCCTGAGAGCTTTCAGGTTTTCTCCTTTTTTTCCTTCTCCCACCACTTCAAGGTCGACAGCCCTCCATCTTTCTGCTTCCACGGAGGGAAGAAAGAAAAACAAAACACCCTAATATTCATTGTTCCCTTGCCATCTTGGACTTTGGCCCCTGAAATGACTATTCATGCTTCCTTCCCCCCCTTACCCTCCACCCCAGCCTGCTCCCCCCGCAACGCCACACCCCCCACTCCCCTCCATTAAGCCAGCTTCCCGGTCATCGTCTCCGTAACCCAGACTCCCTCCCACCCGGTTCCCTCCCCCAGCCGCCGGGCCTCCCCGCCGGCCCCCTCACCATGCTCCCGCAGCCCGGCCAGGCCCATCAACACTCTCCTTTCCCGTCATCCCCCTAGTGCCTCCCCACCCCCACCTCCCCGCCCCTCCCCCACCACCTCGGCTCCGAGCATGGGCGTCGCCTGCCCTCCCAATTCCTCCGGGCCCTTCAACCCATCCGAGTCTACCTGCCAGGCCGGGCCGGGGCGGGGCCGCGGATCCTCGCGCTGCCTGCAGCCTAGAACCCGTTGCGCGCCAACCGACTCCGCGGTGCCCAACGAGATAAACACAGCCAAGCTCTGTCCTTCCGGCGAGCAGCAGGGAGCGCACGTGCGGCCGGAGCCGCTTGCCCGACGCCTTCCGGGATTTGTAGTCCGCAGGTTTCCTAAAGATCGAAAGCGAGAAGTGGGCAGCCGCCAACGTGAGTTCTGCGCATGTGCAGGTAGGTGTCCAAGACCGTGGGGGCCACTGGGTAATGTAGTCCTTTGTTGTCCGGGCAGGGGATGGCGGAGGCGGGGCAAGGGGCGGATTCCTCGTCCTCGCCCGCGTCAGTCTGGGGCACGGGGCGGGGCCAGAGGCCGGGGCGCCCCAGCACGTCCCGTCCCGCCGGAAGTGAAGGTGCGGGTCCGGCCGTGGGCTCTGAGAGGGTGAGGCGCGCGGGAACGCCGGCGCTGCGGGTCGGTGGGGGCGGGTGAGGGGCGCTCCTCGGCCCCGGGCCGTACTGATGGGAGCCCTCCGGAAAGGGGAGGAGAGGGCGGGTACGCCCTGCCCGGGGGAAGTCTGGACTCGGGCTTCCCGAGTCCGGGAGGGGCGTGGCCAGGGGCTGGGCCCCGAATGGGGGCTGTGGCTGAGAGCTGTGGGAGTGAGGCGGGTGGGGCCGGGCTGGGGTGGGGAGGGAGAGGCGGGGGCGGGCAGGAACCTTGGGAGAGGCGAGCGGGTGCGGGGGACGTAGATGGAGACCAGATGGAGACCCGCCAGGAGCCGGATAACAGGGTGAACGTGAGCCGGCCTCATCCAATCCCTGTCCTCCTGCCTCCTTGTTGTTGCAGCCCCTGCCCGGATGGCAGCAGTAGTTCTTGGGGGAGACACCATGGGCCCTGAGCGTATCTTCCCCAATCAGACAGAGGAACTGGGGCCACATCAGGGCCCTACAGAAGGCACCGGGGACTGGAGCGGTGAAGAACCTGAGGAAGAACAGGAGGAAACCGGGGCAGGTCCTGCTGGCTACTCCTACCAGCCCCTAAACCAAGATCCTGAACAAGAGGTGGAGTTGGCACCAGTGGGTGAGGGAGAAGATGTAGTTGCTGACATCCAGGATCGGATCCAGGTATGGAGGATGGGATTGTCAGGTGAAGCTGAATTTGCTCAAAGGCGGGACCTAGACTGTCTTTCTCTGGCTCTGCAGGCCCTGGGGCTGCACCTGCCAGATCCACCATTAGAGAGTGAGGATGAAGATGAGGAAGGAGCCACAGCATTGAGCAGCCACAGCTCCATTCCCATGGACCCAGGTAAGAAAGACCACCCTAGCCAGGCGTTGGTGGCTCACGCCTATAATCCTAGCTACTCAGGAGGCTGAGATCTGAGGATCGCGGTTCAAAGCCAGCCAGGGCAGGAAAGTCCGTGAGACTCTTATCTCCAATAAGCCACCAGAAAACCGGAAGTGGCACTGTGGCTCAAGTGGTAGAGCGCTGGCCTTGAGCTGAAGAGCTGAGGGACAGTGCCCAGGCCTAGAGTTCAGGCCCACAGCCAACCAAAAAAAAAAAAAAAGACCATCCTTTTACCTGGAAATAATTGTGGGGGAAATGGACAGACCAAGCAGTTAGAAGGAAGTTAGTGAGGCAATACCTCCTCCTTAAAACCGTAATTTGTGAACCAGCTTGTAGACTTCCTCGATCCTATTCGACTAAACTTGGAGGTGATCCAGTAAGTCAGGGTTGATTCAAGGAATGCTGTGAGGAGCTGGTCCCATTTTTTTCTATCCCCTAACCAGCCTCTGGCTGTGATTTCAGAACACGTAGAGCTGGTGAAAAGGACGATGGCTGGAGTAAGCCTGCCTGCGCCAGGGGTTCCTGCCTGGGCTCGGGAGATATCGGATGCCCAGTGGGAAGATGTGGTACAGAAAGCCCTCCAAGCCCGGCAGGCATCTCCTGCCTGGAAGTGACCATCTCGAGAGCTGCCTTATCTCCCTACATTCCAGGCCGGAACCAAGACAGGACTGAACACATCTCTGGTTATAATGTCCATCTCCACCCTCCCCATCTCCTTTCCACATCAAGGCAAATCAGACTTCTCAGAGACCCACTTTATTCGGTTCTGTACATATGGGGACATCGGCCCAAGCCCAACCTACCGTAGCATGTATCACTCTGTGGAGAATAAAGCACCCTATGTACACAGCCAAAAGCCACACTGCCTGTGCCCCTGGAATATGGGTCCAGCCCTCCTCAGCCCCTTGTTTCTCCTCCAAGGTGCTTAAAGGGGATGACTGAGGGCCCGCCCAGCATCAGCACAAACTAAGAAATAAATAGGTGTTGGGGGAGCCATGCTCGGGGCACTGCTCCCTGCTTCCTTCTTTCTAACTTTGGAACCAATAGCACAGGAAAGCAGTCAGCCACAGGGTGGTCCCTTCTGTGTTTTCAATCCCAGGGCTGCTGCTCACCAAAGGGGGGGGGGTCATAGGGACACGCTGTTTATGCCCTGCCCTAGTTGGTCCACTGGGCCCTATATTCACCATGTAGTGTCCATGGCCTAGACTTTTGCTTCTTTGACCTCTGTGTTGTCTTTGTCAGGCAGGGGTTAAGAGGAAATAATACAACCCCATCAGTGCACACACTGCTGGGTCTGGGGGCCTATTTGTGCTGCTGGGGATAGGCTCCTCTCCAGCCACTCACTCCAGGGGCCAGTGGAGCTTGATGTACAAGTAACTTTGATGAGAATAACCCCCTGCTGCTCCCTAATGCCTGTGCAGCAGGAGGGGAGACACCTCGAGTTCAGAGGAGGATGGAGAGGAGAGTATGATTCCGTGTGTATTTCTCAAAGCAGCCTCAAGTAGCTGTGGGGGTAGGAGCAGGAAGGGGACAGACATCCCCAGGTAGTCTGAGCACTGAGCATTTCAGAGCTCAGCCTGTACTGTAGCCACAGGGAGGCATGAACACATTTTGGGGAGAAGAGGGACCACACTGGGTGTCCCCGCTTCAAGTGCCTGCATCCTCTAGAGTAGCCAGAGAGGTGCTACCTTGCCCCGAGTCAACCAGTAGGGAGCAGAGGGTAGAGGGCCAGGGCAGCGTCCCAGGGCTGAGTGGGCTGTGACCCTGTGGGAAGGTGAGGGGGTCAGAGAGCCTCCTGGCTGGCAGTTAGGAACTCCTCCGCCCGCTTGTGCGCCTCCAGCGCCTTGATGGTGTAGACGTCCTGAGGCAGCTCTGACTTCCTCCGAAGCAGCACTTTCTCCTTCTTGATATCTTTTAGCATCTGTGCGTGGACATGGAGAAGACAAAATGGCAATGCTTCTTTCTCATACTGATTGCTATTCCTGCTTCTCCCTCCCCCATCTGTTATTCACCCCCTAACCCTTCTACCCCCAGTACTCTCCCCAACCTGCACAGCTTCTGTTTCCACCGTCCTCTTCAGAAGCTGGATGTCCTCTGCCGTGGGGGTCTCTGTCTCCATGGAGTACACAGGGGGCAGTGGTGGAGGAGCGCGGAACATGGGATACTGAAAGGAGCGGAGGCAGTGTGTTTGCTTCGTCCTCTTCCTCCAGCACCCCTACCCCAAGAGTGCAGGACAGTGGCAGAAAAGTCTCACCTGGGGGTTGAGCCGGGCAAGCTCCTCAATTTTTTGCCACATCTCTTCTCTCTCCTTCATTCGGAAGCGGCCCCTGAGGGAGCAAAAGTAGGATTGGGGCTGGGCTTGAGAGAAGGCAGGTGAAAAATCTCCAGGGAGAGACATACTCACTTCTGCTTCTCTGCCTTGTATTGTTGTGTGCAGTCATCAAACAGCTTCTGATTCATCTCCATAAACAGCTTCAGGGCATTGTAGATCAGTCCATGGATTGTCCTGCCACCGGAGGTAAGATGTACAGGGGGTCAGAGCATGCCGTTTCCACCAGGAACCCAATTTACTCATTTCTCAGAGATGTCTCTGCTAAGGCTTTCTCGTTCTACTCTTACATCACAAACTTCAGCACTCAACTCTGACCAGAACAGGTGACTTCAGAGGTGCATTTCCTGGTCTTTTTTTTTTTTTTGGGTCTGGTAGTGGGGCTTGAACTCTGGGCCTGGGCGCTGTCCCTCAGCTCTTCAGCTCAAGGCTAGCGTTCTACCACTCGAGCCACAGCGCCACTTCCGGCTTTTTTCTTTTTGCTTATGTGGTGCTGAGGAATCGAACCCAGGGCCTCAGGCTTTCAAGGCAAGTGCTCTACCACTGAGCCACCTTCCCAGCCCGCATTTCCTGGTCTTTACAACTCTTGGTACACTAGTCTCCCCTTTCCCCCACCCCATGTTCCAAGGCTCTAACCCACACAAATAGCCTCCAGCAACATGATGGGCTGTGTCGGCACAACACAAGGCTGCCTTTTAGCAGGAAAGCCTTTTTACAACTCAGATGCTTTACCCATGTGCTCTAAGCAGCTCACATAGCTTCTCTTCGATGACTATCTCCAGAGCAGGATATCTAAGGTCAAGAAGCAGTGATATATATATATATGTATGTATGTATGTATAGATAAATGTATATAGATGTCTCTTCTGCTGTTAGATAGTGCAGAGATCTCTTATATGGCATCTTTTCTCTCAGTCCCTCCTATCAATATGCAGTGGTGCCAGCTCTCCTCGCTGAGTACCCAGGTAACATTCCTAGCACTTAAGTTCTTCCAGATTCCCAATGCCCAGCCCTACTTGTTCCAGTGGCTCTTGGAGTTCCTGTAGAGTGCGGGGAACATGATGGGGAGAACGCGGGCAGCATTGTCACTGATGAGGCTCATGATGTATTCGTTGTTCCAGTAATAGAGGGCGCGTTCAGCCACCTGGTGGGGAGAAGGGGGGACTTGGTGGGGCACTGTGTACCTGTCTGAAGGCCTGCTTCTCTGGCAGGGCGGTGGGGGCTGGGGCACCCTGGGGCTGCATTCTACCTGGAAATGGGGGCTGGAGACACACTTGGCAAGCTGGCGGAAGAGTGGTTCCATCACTTTACTGAACTCTGAGGGTTCAATGACATCCAGAATCTCCTCTAGCTCATTGAGGAACATCACCTCCTTGGGGCTGTGGGTCTTGGGCCAAAACTTGAGAAGTCCCACAATCACCTGGAAGAGGACATGAGGGTAGAGTCTCAGCACTGCTGCTTCCCTACGAAGCCTTCCTGTGACCCTCTCCTAGCCCTCCGCTGGCTGAGTATCATTTGGGGATAGGTAATGACTCATGTTTCTCTGGCTTGGATACATTCTAGGTGTATGTAGGCTTTACTTCTCCAGAGAGAAAACCACATCACCTATCAGGCCATCTCTCCTAAGCACCCACTTACAGAATTGTTTTTTAAACCAGGTATAGTCTGCAAGCAATACCTAGGGTAGTAAGAAGTAGGCTAGGGCTAGGAATGTGGCTTAATGATAGAGTGCTTGCCTAGCATGCACTGGGTTTGATTCCTCAGTACCACATACACAAAAAGAGCCAGAAATGGTGCTATGGCTCAAGTGGTAGAGTGCTAGCCTTGAGCAAAAAGAAACTCAGGGACAGTGCCCAGACCCCTTGAGTTCAAGCCCCAAGACTGGCAAAAGAAAAGAAATAGGCTAGCTAGGCGCCAGTGGCTCACGCCTGTAATCCTAGCTACTCAGGAGATTGAGATCTGAGGATTGCAGTTCAAAGCCAGCCTGGGCAGGAAAGTCCATGAGACTCTTACCTCCAATAAACCACTAGAAAACCGGAAGTGGCGCTGTGGCTCAAGTGGTAAAGCGCTTGCCTTGAGCTGAAGAGCACTGGGACAGTGCCCAAGCCCAGAGTTCAAGCCCCACAACCAACAACAAAAGAAAAGAAATAGGCTATAGGTGCCAGAAGGGGACTTACTGGTTCAGTCAGACTGCTCTCCTTCTCCAAGAACTGTACCACACAGTACGCCAACTGCCAAAGGTGAGGAAGAGCGATGAAGCGCAGGGCCTGGGAAGTCTCAGAAGTCAGAGACAAGATCCCAGGACACAAGCGAAGGTACAGAAGAGGACTTAGCCCACCCCCTCCATGCCTGCCTTCCCTGTCCCATTTCCATCTCAGCTGCGCTGGGCATTATTAGGAGGAAGGCAGCTCACCTGAGGATGATAGACACTCAGGGACTTGACTTTGTGAAGGGGAAGCAGGACTCGGATCAGAAACATCTTGTGTTCTTCCTTAAGAGGCAGGGCAAAGCCATTGATGATACTAGGAATGAAGGGAGGATTTTATTTTTTAGGACCAACGAGCCAGATTCAAACAGTGCCCTGATCCAAACCCACCTCTTACCTGCCCAGGATCTCCAGGAGCTCAGCAATCCCATTGTGATGTTCTGTCTCATAGATGAACCTGAGGGAAGGGACATGCACTCTTGACACTGGCCCTGATGTCCCTCTAGCATTCTATAGCCCCCACCTCCCTTCAGACCAGACCCCTTGCCTCACCTGTAGAAGATGTGGTTGATCTGCCTACGTATATAAGCCCGGAGCCCCAAAAACTTGCCATAAATGCGATGTAAAATGGTCTTGAGAAAGTCTCGCTCTCGAGGATCTTCACTGTCAAATAGGTCCAGGAGCTGGGAGCAGGAGGGAGGAAAGCAGACAGGCAGCAGTCAGGGGAGGCTGGGCCTGGGGGAGAGGTCCTCTGAGATAGTGTGAGGGCACGTTTGGAAAGCTGGAAGCAAGTTTTACTGGGCTGCTCTATCCCAAGTGACACGTGGGAGTGCATGTTATATACACTGAGTGGGGGCAGCACTGCATTGGATTTTTCCCATTACACTGGAAACTTCCTAAAGGTGCAGAAGGTGTGTGGGTGTGTGTGCAGGTCCTAGGGCTTGAACTCAAGGCCTAGGCACTGTCCCTGAGCTTTTGTGTCTGAGGCTAGCACTCTACTACTTTCAGCCACAGCTCCACTTCCAGCTTTTTGTGTTTAATTGGAGATAAGAGTCTTACAGACTTTCCTGCCTGGGCTTGGCCTTTGAACTGAGATCCTCAGATCTCAGCCTCCCAAATAGCTAGGATGACAGACATGAGCCCCTGGCACCAGGCTTGCAGTAGGCTTTTTGACCCTCTTCCCTCCCATCGTGTCCTTGTTCCAGACACAGCAGAAGCCCCAGGGCACTTAGCCTAAGGGAGGAATGCAGCAAGCCACAGGTGATAGATGTGGGCTAGAGATTGCAGATGAGAGAGGGGAGGGACAGGAACTTCAGGGACTCACAGCAAGGACAAACTTCTGGTCAATGTATTTCTTGGCTATGTTTGGCTGGAAATCAGGAGACTCCAGGAAACGTAAGAAAAACTCGTACACAAGCTGTGGAGGGAAAGAAGCATCTACTGTGGTAGAGCCCAAGACTTGGCAGATGCAGATACCCACTTTGCTGCAGGCCTCTGAATGCCCCTGTTCCCTACAGCCACAGCCAGCCTGCCCCCTGGCCTGGTACCTGGAGATGTGGCCAAGCAGCTTCCAAAGTGGGCTCATCTTCCTCTGGGTCAAATTCAGCCCCTGTGGGATTTGATGAAGGTGGCAGCGTCCGGAAGAGGTTCACTGAAAACTGAAGGGTGGGTCCAGCTTAGAACACCATCCAAGTTTCTCCAGGCCTCCACCCCCCCGCCCCCCCCCCCACAATCCCCGGCATCCCTCTGCTATGCCCACCATAGTGACAGCCTCGGGGTAGATGGCCTCAGTGACAACGTCACGACTGTGAGTGATGTACTCCACCATCTCGTTGAGTCCTGCCCGCTTCACCTCTTTGAATTTGAGATCACTGAGTGGGTCTGACACGAAGTCAAAAAGGACGCAGCACTGGCGCAGCTTCTGAATGAACAGCTCCTCCCGCTCCTGGGTTGGTGAATCTGTGGGGGCCCAGGCGTCAAGTCCTCCCCACCACTACCACCTTCCAGGCTAGACGCCGCTAATCTTACAGGGCTCTCCCACCCTGCCACTGCCCCCCCCCTTATAGAACTCCCCTCAGATTCCCTAGAACTTCCTTCTTTCCAAGATAACCCCCCCTGCCCATGATCATTTATCCAATACTCAGCACCTCTAAGTCCCTTGGATGTCTACAAATACCTTTTAGGGCAGGAAGCTTCTGTAGCTCCCGGTTCTTGCTGAGGTTGAAGCGGGAGGAGCTTTGCCTTCGCTCCTTCTTGACAATCTGGGGCCCCCCTGAGTACTTGATCTTGCTGAGCTGTGTAGGGGGTGGCGTGCTATTGCTGGGACGCTTGTTGGATGCCGGTGGCTGAGACTGAGGTTGGGGTTGGGGCTGAGCCTGGGGCTGAGCCTGGGCCTAGTCAAATAAGCAGTCCATTGAAGTCAGCTCCCCAACAGCTCCCTGCCACCCCAAGCCTGTGCTACCCGCTCCCCAATCTGCTTCTGCCTGTTCACAGGCAGCAAGCCGCTGTCCTTGCCCAGAAGGAAGATGGCCAAGGACAGAGAACCTTGGGCTGTAGCCCTGGAAGGCTGGTCAAGAAGTCCCATCTCCTAAATGGGATCCTCTGCCTGCCTGTGTCAGCAGCCTTCTACATTCTTATTCCAGTCCATGAGCAAACAAAATGCACTGATGGATGGTGACAGAAATCAGAAAAAATGGTCATTGGGCCTGGGAATGTAGCTTCATGGCAGAGCACCAGAGTTCAATCCCCAATACTGAAAAGTAAAATCATAGGAGAATTAGGAATCCTTTAGATTAAGAGAGGTGTAAAAAATGTTAACCTTTGCATATTCCATGTACTTCATAAAATTCTACAGAGTTTGTGACTTCTCTGGGGAATGAAAGAATGAAAGAACACGGGGCTGGGAAGGTGGCTCAGTGGTAGAGCGCTTGCCTTGCATGCATGAGGCCCTGGGTTTGAGTCCTCAGCACCACATAAGCAAAAAGAAAAAAGCCGGAAGTGGCATTGTGGCTCAGGTGGTAGACCACTAGCCTTGAGCTGAAGAGCTGAGGGACAGCGCCCAGACCCAGAGTTCAGGCCACACGACTGGACCCACAAGAAAAAAAGAATGAAAGAACAATGGGCCAGGCCCCAGGTAGGCCCAAGGGTCCAGCATGGCTCATTACCCCGGGCCATCTCACTCTCTTCCTTCTAAAATAACAGTCCCAGACACTGGCTTGACAGGGAACACAAGGAAGGCTTCTTCCAGGAGCAGGCATCACACACGTCTCATGTTGTGACCCGTACTCAGCCAGTGTCAGTTTACTTGGACAATACGAGGTCCCCTGTGGGTCTTCCTTTGTATAAATGGTAGAGGAGTCAAACCTTAGGAACAGTGGAGAGAAAGGTGGAAAGAAGGTACAAGGGCCTTGGCAAACATCTGGAAACTCCTCTGCCTTGGGCCTCCATTTCCCTGCCTTAGGAACAACCAAATCCTGTCTGTGAAGCTTAGTGCTCAAGGACACACTGGGGCCAGACTACCTGGCTTCGACACTACAAATTACTAGCCGAGCTAGAGGAGTTCTCCTCATCTCCTCATCTGTAAAATAGCAATGACAATAGTTCCTACCTTACAGGGCCATAATAGGAACTGAAACAAATATACACGGCACATAGGAAAATATAACAAGTAGGGATAGCAGTCTGCTGCTGCAGCTACTACTGATACCATCTTTATTTCCACACTTGTATTTTCGGAGTGCATGCAGCTGGAGATTCCTTCCTGTGCTAGCACACTTCAAATGATCTTTCCAGTTCATTATTCCCATTGTTTGAACATAGAGACACCAGGAAACCATTGCATCTTTCAGGAGCCAGGTCCTGCCTTCTTCCTAGAACCTTTCTTAGTTCATTCTGACCCTTGGGCGCCACCCCTCAACCTTCTGTAACTACGGCTATTCTATTGATCTGATCACTCACTGTTACTGATACCTCTAGCTCAGTCCATACGTGTCATCCCCTCAACTAGACAAGTTCCTTGAAAAAAAGGACCCTGGTTTGACTCCTAGCACTGGCACCAACAGGCTTCCGATGAATGGGAGGCTGACTAAGAGCCAAGGCTGCCAGTTTCTGTCTAAGCTCTGCCCCACAATCCCTTCCTCTCCTGTCCTTAGGAGAGGGCACTGGCTGTGCAGCGCCAGCAGCAGAGGGAGGAGGAAAACTGTTAGAGATTCTAGGGTAAGGGACGCAGTGTCAGTCTGAGACACCACACCTCCATGACCTTCATACTGAGGAATGTTGAGAGAAAGGAGGCATCGCTCAGAGAAGCAGGGCCTCACTTTTCTCTGCTAACAAGGAGGGTATTTGCTGGGGGCCAGTGGCTTATGCCTGTAATCCTAGCTACTCAGGAGGCTGAGATCCGATGATCATAGTTAGAAGCCAGCCCAAGCAGGAAAATCATGAGACACTTATCACCAATTAACAAAAGGCTGTGAAACCATGGCTCAAGTGATAGCCACGAGCACAAAAGCTCAGAGACAGTGCCCAGGCGCGCGCGCGCGCGCGCACGCGCGCACACACACACACACACACACACACACACACCACACACTGGCTGGGAATATGGCTTAGTGGCAGAATGGTGCCTAGCATGCATGAAGCCGCACACACACACACACACACACACACACACACACACACACACACACACACACACACACACACACACACACACCACACACTGGCTGGGAATATGGCTTAGTGGCAGAATGATGCCTAGCATGCATGAAGCCGAGTTTGATTCCTCAGTACCACACAAACAGAAAAAGCCAGAAGTGGCACTGTGGCTCAAGTGATAGAGCACTAGCCTTGAATACAGACAGGCTCAGGAACAGAGGCCCAGGCCCTGAGTTCAAGCCCCAGCATGGGCCAAAAATAAATTTAAAAAATAGATAGTGTTTGACTAGCTCAGTCATTTCCAAACAACTCTCCTAGTAAGGTTTCAAGAGAACAGGCTTGTATGGATTTAAAAAAAAAAAGAAGAAGAAGCTGGGCACCCGTGGCTCACGCCTTAATCCTAGCTACTCAGGAGGCTGAGATCTGAGGATCAAGGTTCAAAGCCAGCCTGGGCAGGAAAATCTGTAAGACTCTTATCTCCAATAAACCACTGGAAAACCGGAAGTGGTGCTGTGGTTCAAGTGGTAGAGCATCGCCTTGACCTGAAGAGCTCAGGGACAGTGCCCAAGCCCAGAGTTCAAGCTCCAAGACCAACAAAAAAAAAAAAAAAAGAGGGCTGGGAAGGTATGAGGCCCTGGGTTTGATTCCTCAGCACCACATAAGCAGAAAAAAAAAAAAAGCTGGAAGTGGCACTGTGGCTCAAGTGGTAGAGCACTAGCCTTGAGGTGAGGAGCTGAGGGACAGCGCCCAGGCCCAGAGTTCAAGCCCCATGACCGGACCCAAAAAAAAGAAAAAAGAAAACAAATTATAATGCCCAAAAAGCCAATGAGCTAATTCCTAAAGTTCCTTCTACAGGAGGATTGTTACTGAAGGATGGAGAGGCTAGAAAGCTTCTGAGCAGTCTTAGTCTACCCAGCCTTATACATGAGGCCACCCCAGTATGACAAGGACCTGGGCTCTCATATTAGCTGGAAGGGCCCCTGATGCTGAGGCCCAATGAGGTGCCCTCTGTGTGCCCGCCCCTCACTAGGAAGCATGCTCGTCAGGTAAGTGTGGGGATCTGTCAGCCACACTTCATGTCCAAGCATTTCTCCTAAACTCTTCAGACTCTCGCTTCCTCTCTACTTTGCTGGTTGTGGGTGGGAGGCAAGTCTCCTCCAGAACTTTTGCGGCTATCACAAGGAGGCGTGACTGGCCAATGGCCAAAGCCAGGTCTGACTTCTACTCTCTACTTGGGTCCAGTGTAATCTTCCTGAGACTCTATAGAGGCCCAAATTACTTTCTCTTTTGTTTCCAAACTCACATCAGGATCAGTACTCCAGGAAACCTTCTTAAATTCAAGCCTCCAGCAATTGAGTGGTGCCCTGAATTTATAGACCATGGTTCTACTCAGCTGATTCCAACTAACCTCCTTTCTCTGAACAAATCCTCCTCTAACCTAATCCTGACACAGCCACCATCAGTACACTAAACCTAGATAATTAAATATAAAAAAACTGGAATATAATTTAAGCACTGAAGTAATGTAAGAGAAAAATGAAACACAAAATGCACAGAAAGAGAAGCTGAGCAAAGTGGTACATGCCTGTAATCCCAGCCACGTGGAAAGCTAAGGCAGGAGGATCATGAGGTAAGAGGCGGTGTGCTCTACACAGTGAAACTGCCATCTCAAATAAAATTCAAAATGCAAAGGTTAAATGTTGCATCTTTTACATAGTGAATTAACTGGTCTAACAAATGAAGATAATGTAGTTTAAAACCTCCAAAACCACAGAGGCATTCCCTCCCAGGTGACATCTAGAGCTCTATTTGGCCAGGTTGAATTCTTCTTTCAGTGTTAGGGATGAAATGCAGGGCCTTGCATATGTTAGACAAGCACGATTCCTCTGTGCTAGACCCCCCAGCTGATTCTTTTCTTCCTTCCCTATTCACTAAACACCATGCTAAGCATCAAAGATGAAAAGGTCACTAGGACATGACCCTTGCCTTCAAAAAGCTCACAGGATAGGTGGGATAGCCACAAAAGCAGCTAATGGTACAAGGGAAATAGAACAGAAAGAGCCACAAAGGCTATGGGAAGACAGACGGCTGAGCTACAAATTCTGCCTGCAAGAATTAAGGAAGATGTCCCTAAAGAGGTGAGTGGGGAAGTGGGAAATCATTTCTTCCTCCCTCTGTCTCTGTACCCAAAACCCAGGACAGCACAGCATGCACCAGATTCCATGGCATGGATTTCTCTCTAAAGACAGACCAGGAAAGACCCTAGAAGGTCACAGTGAGTCCTGCCAGACCTCCTGAGACTCTTTTCCATTCTAGGATTCTCTTCTAGAATTTTAGAGCCAGCATATCACTTATTAAGCCCACAGAGAATTGGCTGCAGAGCCACAGCCCGGGTTGAATCCCCGCTCTGTCATTTACTCCCCGAGTAAAAGCTATCTAACATCTCTAGCCCTCAGGTTCACCTGTGAAGTGGAGGTGATAATATCAGAACCTTAGGTGGGGCAAATTACTTAATACAAGCAGTCCCTGGTGCATAGTATACTGAGTTCGACAGTGTCCCCCCAAATTCATGATCACCTAGAATCTGTAAATGTGACCTTACTTGGAAACAGGGTCTTTGCTGATATAATCAAGTGAAAATGAGGTCAAACTGGATTAGGGTGTCCTTAATCACTGATGTCCTATTAAGAGGGAAATTTGGACAGAGAGAGACACACACAGAGGAGAATGTAGTATGAAGATGGAGGCAGACACTGAAAACAATGCATCTATAAGCCAAGGAGTACAAAGGATTACTGAAAGCCACCAGAAGCTTGGATAGAAGTGTGGAACAAGTTCTCTAGCACTCTGGAAGGACATGGCCTGGTGGACCTTGCCTTCATACTCCATACTTTAAACATAAATTTGGAGCAGAAATTTCTATTATTCTTTTGTTGTTATTTTTGTTTGTTTGTTTTGCCAATCCCAGGGCTTGAACTCAGAGCCTGATTACTGTCCCTGAGTCTCTTTGTGCTCAAGGTTAGTGTTCTATGACTTGAGCCACAGTACCAGTTCTGGCCTTTTCTGAGTAGTTTATTGGAGATAAGAGTCTCACAGAGTTTCCTTCCCTGGCTGGCTTCAAACTGTGATCCTCAGATCTCAGTTTCCTGAGTAGCTAGGATGACAGGTGTGAGCCACTGGTACCTGGCTCCTATTGTTTTAAGCCATCTAGGTTGTGGTAACTTATGATGGGTACCTCTGGAAACTAGCACAAAATAATTGTTCAGTAAAAAAGATATATTAGGGCTGGGAATGTGGCTTAGTGGTAGAGTGCTTGCCTATCATGCATGAAGCCCTGGGTTCAATTCCTCAGTACCATGTACACAGACAAAGCCAGAAGTGGCGCTGTGCAAGTGGTAGAGTGCTAGCCTTGAGCAAAAGAAGCTCAAGGACAGTGCCCAGGCCAAGAGTTCAAGCCCCAGGACTGGCAAAAAAAAAAAAAAAAGAAAGAAAGAGAGAACAGCTTCATATCTGGTCTCCAACTTCACCAGCATCTATGCAGGGAGATATCTTTTCTGGAATATCATGGCAAATTCTTGTAGCTGCCCCATACAGACGAGCTCTGGGCAGCATTTCACCAAACACAGCTCAAGATAAGACTTAAGCCTTCCTCTTCTAAAAGGCTTAAAAAAGACCATTGAGCAGAACTGTTCAAAAGGCAGTAGAGAAATCTATTGGTCTCAGCTTTTTTTTTTTTTGGCAGTCCTGGGGGCCTGAACTCTGGGCCTGAGCGCTGTCCCTCAGCTCTTCAGCTCAGGGCTAGCGCTCTATCACTTGAGCCACAGCGCTTCTTCCTACTTTTTCTGCTTATGTGGTGCTGAGGAATCAAACCCAAGGCCTCATGCATGTAGGCAAGCGCTCTACCACTGAGCCACCTTCCCAACACGCCACCCCCCCTCTCTTTTTTTTGGTGATGGTCCTGAGGCTTGAAACTGAGGACCTGGGCACTGTCCTTGAGCTTTTTCACTTAAGGCTGGTACTCTACCACTTAAGCCACAGCAACATTTCTGGCTTTTTTGGTGGTTAACTGGCGATAAAAGAGTCTCACAGCCTTTCCTTCCTGGGCTATGTTTGAACCACAACCCTCAGACCTCAGCCTCCTGAGTAGTTAGGATTATAGGCGTGAGCCACTGGCACCGGGTCTAAGTTCAAGTCTTACACCACCAAAATAAAAATAAAAGAACAGCCCACAACCCCTGACCATGTCTTGGGATAGAGGTAGATGGGCAAGGAATGACATCCAATGTACTTAATAACCAGAGGACGAGTTAGTTAGGTAAAGGTTGGAATAGCCTCCTAAATATTCTTTTCTCTGCTGTTACATCCTGGCTCTAAGTCTCTCTTGCTGGCTTAAATATCAGTCACTAGCTCCCAACTACCTTCCCTGTGAGAGGCCGATGACATCAATCCTACAGGGGAGATTGAGCCCTGAAAGCGTGTCCTAGAAGCATTTACTGTGAAGCCTGAGGGGTAACCCTCAGCTCTCACCCTGAGTCCACAGCCTAAAGGAGAGGCCTAGAAGGGAACAAATGGTTACAGTGTAGAGAGATAAGGACAGTCCAGACACAAGTTCAGATTACTGGGGAAGAGCACAGGAAAGAGTAATTTCTGTGGTCCCCAACTCTTCGGAGGCCTAAAACCCAGAGTGAAAAGTGACAGGTACCAGAAGTAGCCAGGGACATCTAAACACTTGCCCACCAGTCTCCTCTCAAGAAAATACAAGACCTCCCATAGCTAATGAAGGCCTGTTTCCTGTCCCCCTCTGTTGCTCTGGACAAAAGTAGGGAGAGTGCCATTAGCATGCAGGACAGGTGCAGGGTCCACACGTCCAACCCGAGTCCTCCTCAGATGTTCATGGACATACCTGGACTTCCGTAAGCCCTTCCACTCTCTGTGGCTCTCTCACTTGCCATTTATTGCTTTATAGACCTAGACTGCTGAGCTGTGCTAACCTCTGGTCATAACTTTCCTTCACTCATGCTCTCTTTCAGCTGAGACCAAGAGTAGTGGGCCCAGCCCTGTCCAACTCAGGGACACCCGGCACTCCCAAACCCCACCCACTCTGAACTAGGACAGGTTACTCAGCACACCATCCAGCACTTATGGACTTTTCCCTCTTCTCGGGACCCAGGATCACCCAGCCTTTTGTTGGTTTGTTTTGTTTTTGTGCTTGCCATGGGGCTTGAACTCAGAGCCTGGTTGCTGTCCCTAAGCTTCTTTTGCTCAAAGGTAGTACTCTACCATTTGAGCCACAGCTCCACTCTTAGCTTCCTCTGACTAATTTCCTGGAGATAAGAGTCTTATGGAATTTTCTGCCCAGGCTGGCTTCAAACCACAATCCTCAGATCTCAGCTAAGATTATAGGCATGAGCCACCAATGCCCAGCTATGTTTTTTTTTTGTGTGTGTGTGTGTGTGTGTATTTTGGTCAGTTGTGGGGTTTGAATTCTGGACCTGGGCACTGGCCCTGAGCTCTTCAGCTCAAGGCTAGTGCTCTACCCCTTGAGCCACAACACCACTTTCCAGCTTTTTCTGTTTATGTGGTGCTGAGTATTCAAACCCAGGGCTTCATGCATGCTGGGCAAGCACTCTACCACTGAGCCACCTTCCCTGCCCCTGGTTTGTTTTTTTGAGTCAGGGTCTATGTAGTCTTGCCTAGACTCAAACTTGAGATCCTCCTGCCTGAGCCTCTTATGCTGTAGTCAGGTGTGTACCACATACCAGATACCCTTTGGCCAGAGTTCTGGCCAAAGAAAAAGGAATTCCTTTACTGTATGCACTTCTAATTGAACTCAAGGCCTTAAGCATGCTAAGCAGGTGCTCTACCAAGGAGCCACACTCCAACCACTAAAAAAAAGGAACTCTCTTTTTGATTAGAACTCTCACTCTACCGCTCGAGCCAAGCTTCTAATTCCTGGAAAAGGAATTCTCAAACACTCAAAAATGACAGAAAACTAATTTTCACAGGCATCTAAGAGTTTGAAAAAAAAATCAGAGAGGGCTGGGAAGGTGGCTCAGTGGTAGAGCGCTTGCCTTACATGCATGAGGCTGTGGATTCGATTCCTCAGCACCACATAAGCCAAAAAGAAAAAAACCAGAAGTGGCGCTGTGGCTCAAGTGGTAGAGTGCTAGTCTTGAGCTGAAGAGCTGAGGGACAGCGCCCAGGCCCAGAGTTCAAGACCCATGACCAGACCCCCCCAAAAAAAATCAGAGAGCCTATTTGGCACGTACCAGACAAAGGGAGCCCTGCAGAGGGCAGCCACAGGGGCCCTCCAGGTTCCTCCCCGCCTTGGGAAGTCTCCTTCCCTTGTGATAATCGATAACTCTAGCCCACAGGCCATCAAGGAGTGGGAGCTGACAACACCTGTACCACAACCAGAGCCATCCACGTTTATTACCTCCTCAGAGTTCTCGCCTCCACCATCCTTGCCTGAGCTGCTGGGCTTCGCAGTGCCTTTGGCAAGCTTGGGGGGCTCCTGCAGGGAGAAGAGGGAGTTTGGGTTAGTGGAGACTTGTCTAGACTCCTCAGGTCTTTGTTGCAACTATGTCTAACTGAATCAACCAATGAATCCATGTGTCCATTCCTGGTATGTATGGGGGCCGGGGAAGGGGAGGGGACACACAGACAAGTCATCCCTAACACGTGAGTATGCTCTTTCATCTGTCACCTCACCACGCTGGTGCCTGCGTCAGGCCCGTGAGAGCTCTTGGTCAGGTAAGAATCAAGGAGAGGAAGCTTAAGGGGAAAACACTGGGAGACAAATAACAGGCTGTAGGATAAAGAAGCCTTTTCCCATTTTCCCCTGCTGGACCACCTAGAAGACCAGGAAGTATCTGAGGATGCCACAAGTAGTACCCAGACAAGGAGATGAAAACCCTGGCCACACTGCCAGCTCTCCACCCCTCAGAGCTTGCCAACACAGAAAAAAAATCAAGCAAGAATTACGAGGGGATACTAATAGATCTAGGAAAAGTCTCACCTCAAATGCCAAGAGCAACTCAGTCAACCAGCACTGGGACAAGGATGAAGGTAAAGCCCTGAATTGTTAGGGAAGTGTGAACACTAGTCTGAAATTTCCCTTGGGAACCTGGCAGCTGGCTCAGAGCCCTGGCCTGCCCAGCGTCTCTTCCTATGCTTTGGGCCAAAACAAAAGCAACTGTACAGGGACAGGATGGGGAAAATGTAAAATGTAAAAACGACTTTGGGGATGCAACTCTGACTGCAAGCTCAACACAAATCGTCAGGTGACTTTCATAAGCTTAACAGACCTGTGCGGACTTGGTAGCACCAAAAGGGCCTGGAGGACCCAACTCAGTCAGCAGCAGGCTATGGGAGAAGCTATGAGAAATCCCAATTTTCCTTTTCCCACCCCCACCTCCACCATGTAGCTGAGACAAGCCTGGAACTCACTATAAGTAATCATCCTGACTACATTTTTTTGTTCTTTTTCTTTCTTTTCATGTTGATCCTGGGGCTTGAACTCAGGGCCTGCACACTGTTCCTGAGCTTTTTTGCTCAAGGCCAGCACTCTACCACTCAAAACACAGTTCCACTTCTGGCTTTTTTTTTGTCAGTCATGGGGCTTGAACTCTCAGCCTAGGCGCTGTCCCTCAGCTCCTTAGCTCAAGGCTAGCGCTCTACCACTTGAGCCACAGCCACTTCCAGTTTCTACTGGTTAATTGGAGATAAAAGAGTCTCATAGACTTTCCTGCCCAGGCTAGCTTTGAATCGTGATCTTCAGATCTCAGCCTCCTGAGTAGCTAGATTACAGGCGTGAGCCACCAGTGCCCAGCTCTAGCTTTCCCCTCCCTCCCCCAGTTAACTGGAGGTAAGAGTCTTCTGGACTTTCTTGCATGGACTGGCTTTGAACCCCAATCCTCAAATCTGTCTCTGAGTAGTTAGAATTACAGGCCTAAGCCATTAGCACCAGGCTTGACTACCCTTACACTCATAATTATCCTGCCTCTGCATAGCTACACATACTGGCGGGGATTACAGGCATGCCCCACCATGCTGAGCTGAGAAATCCTTAGCTTTTCTCAAGGGGAAATGCAATCCATACTGGCAGTGAATTCAAAAGCGCAACAGCTGCAGGAACTGGGCTAGTTAACAATGGAAGGGAGGAGCTCTGGGGGGGGGGGGAGCGTTGGGAAGGAGATGGATCTTAACCAGCAACTGAAGGGCTGTCATGTGGACTAAAGATGCAACTTGTCCGTGCAGAATCAGGGGCACAAGAACAGTGGGCTGAAGTATAGAGAGGACGGGCTGAGGCTCCAAACAAGGACGAATTTTCTCACGGACCAGTTGCACGGAAACTGGCTGCCTAGCGAAGCTGAAAGCTCCCAGCCCTGAGCATTCAAGCAAAGGCTGGGTGACGTCCACTAAGGCATATTGCAAAAGGATTCAAGCCTTAAATGAGAACTGGATTGGCTGATCTTGGAAATCACTTCCAGCTCCTAGAGTCAGCAATTCAATAGCAGCCAAGCCCCTTCAGCGAGAAGTGTTAAATCAAGTGATTGTGACTGTGGGGGCAAAAGGATTTCAGGGAGAAGAAAGTTGTGTGGGCTGGAATAGGGGAAAGCTTCTTGGGGGTGGGGAGGGAAAACGCCTTTCCTGGGTTCAGAGGAGCCTAATGCGAAGAAGAGTTTCTTCTTTGGCTGAGCACTGTCCCTCTGCCTTCTGACCAGACTGGCCACAAAGCCCTGACAGTAGCTCACAGGGTGAAGAAAAACAGATAAGGGGTGAATTGAGGGTGGGAGGAATGCAGAGGGACACACCAGTGAGGGGATCTGTCTGCACACACCAGACACAGCCGACCCATCTTCATACAAGTCTGGTCTGTGCACTTGATCATAAACTACTTATTCTTTTTGTAACCCTCCACCCACCCTGCGGCGCTCAGCAGGATGCCTGAGACATACTTCTCAGGGAATGTCTGAGAGACTCGCTGCCTTGGTGTGTGGGTGTGAGTGGGCGTGGGAAGGCAGGGCCCACGCCTTGCTCCCCAGCTCCTGCAGAACAGGGGAAGTGCCCAATCCAGCTATCAAGGGCTCATGACATTGGTGGTTAGGAACAGGTTGGGGGCCAGCACTGTGGGGCTCAACTCTTATTTCCTTTGTGTGTGGGTGTGCTGGTCCTAGGTCTTGAACTCAGGACCTAAGTGCTGTCCCTGAGCTTTTTGATCAAATCTGGCACTCTACTACTTAAGCTACAGTTTAACTTCTGGCTTTGGGGTGGTTAACTGAAGATAAGAACCTCATAGACTTCCATGCTCAAGCTGACTTCAAATGGAGATCCTCAGATCTCAGCCTCCCGAACAGTAGCTAGGATTTGCAGGTATAAGCCACTGGTACCCAGCTTAACTGACTTTTACGAGCTTCAATTTCCCCATCTATTAAACACTAACAATCACAGTACCTATTCCCTGTAGTTCTGTGTCTGGTACATGCAAATCCTAATATTCTACTATTATTATAAATAAGAAGGTGGCGGCAAGGAGCAGAGGGGCATTACCCAGGAGCATAAGAGATATAGGTCCAGATGAGAACAGACGAGAAGGGAAGAGATGCAAATCCTCCCACCCCCAAAAGTTTGATTCACTAAGCACCTACTGTGTGCAAAGGAGAGCTTGGAGGAGAGCATGGTTATTATCTCAAAGAGGAAAGACAGGACTTTTCCACAATCATTTCTCATCCGAGGCTCAACAGAGAAGTGCCCTAAGTGGTCTAGCAAGTATTTTCTGCAGAACCAGGGAGGAGAGACAGCTCAGTACTGACTGAGAGCTTAGGGAAGGCTTCAGGAAGATGCACCAAAGGATAGCAAGGACTAGGACCAGCAGAGATGAAGGAGAAAGGGGGACAGGTGATGGATGAGCAATAAAGAGCCTCCACCTACATACCCTGCTCTGTGCCTCCATCCCATTCAGGCAAACCTCAGTTACACTGTCATCTCTCTCCCCCTCACAACTTGCCAGCCATTGAAAGAGGCCATATGCAGTCAAAAACCAAATGTAAGAAGTTAATCTCATAAGGGAGAATCACAGTTATGTCTGTCTGCCTTCTATGTATCCCAATCCTTCGAAAACCCTTTCTCAACTGAATACACCACAATCCTAGCAAGTCTAAGAATTTCTTTGCTTCACAGTCATCTGGGAAGCAAAAGCTTTCTGCAGATGGGACGGTCTCTGGTCCATCAGATGCAATACAAACTACAGATGGATGGTAACCCCACCACTTCCCAGAAATCCCAAGCCTCCCAGCTCTCAGTGTAGCTGTCTTGTGTGTATACTGCCTACAGCTAATCTGCCCACTCCAGGACAGGGCCTAGCTGGGGTGTACAACCCTGTTCAGCTCACTACCTCAGGGGTCCGGTGCCTAAGCATACCATCACCAACTCTATGCTTAGAATCTCAGGCCCTGAGAGGTTAGGGAACAACCTAGAGTCAGAACTGTCTGATAAATACTCAACAGCCTCAGAATCATTTGACTGAGATGGTGAGAGATGGCAACCCAGCAACTCAATCAAACAGAGGGCAAATGGAAGCAGTACACCCCTGGAGTCATCAGGGGGGGTGGCCAAATACTAGGCCAGAGCCAGCTCCAACCTCAAGGGGCCATCCCTAGGAAAGGAGAAGCTGGAGGAGGCTGGAGCTGGTATCCTAGCATCCTCTGTGTAAATCTGTACCTCAAAGGAACCACACCTCTGAGTCAGACATCAGCAACAGCAGGAAACAAAAGGGTAGAAAAAGGCAAGGATGAGGAACAGGTGAAGGCGGTATGGAGGTAGAAGAGGAAGGTGAAGGAAAGCAACATCAAGAAAATGCCCAATGGAGCCAGAAGGATGGCTCAGTGGTAGAGCACATGCTTAGCCTATGCAAGGCTCTGGATGCAATCCCCTGCACTGCAAATTACAATAATCAAGAAACAGCTTGGGTCAGAAGCATAGATGTCCAAGGTTGGCTGGTCTGCAAGTAGGAAGAAAACTATTCAGACAGGATGGATAACCCCGTTTGAGGTTATTGCTGGCCCAGGAAAGGGAGAAATCCAACACTGGTGCAAAGGAAAAATGCAAAGGTTATGCGAAGTGGGCCTAAGGGAAGGAGCTTACTCAGACTAGGAAAGAGGGTCTGGTCCAGGATGAACCTGGGGTGGTGGGTTAGGGGGCAGCTGATACCAGTTAGGAGAGTACTGGCACAGGAGAGCCCTAAAGTCAGGAGACTTGATATTGCAGCTGGGCCTCCAGCGGGATATGTGACCTTGGACAACTCCCTCCCCCTGGTCGGAGCCTCAGTCTCCTCATCTGTACCACCAGGGACTTTCCTTTCCAGCACTGATGATCGTTCTGGGGTTTCATCCACAGAAGGAAGGGCTCAGTCCTGGCTTACAAGTTTGTGTGTGAAGGAAGAACTAGAGGGAGGGGCCTAGGCCAGATTTGGGTGGAGGAGAGAAAGCGGCGCTATTCTAGAGCAAGGGGGCTTGGCGTTGAGAAGGGGCCGGAGGAACCGGGGAGGCCATCCTAGGCCGGTTAGAAAAGGAGGGAAGGGGGCTGCGCAGGGCGGGGGTGGAGGAGCAGTTCGGGAAGGAGGTGCAGTCTCAGATCAGGGCTGTCCCGAATCAGCGGGGGGACCGGGGAGAGAGGGAGGCGAGGAGGAAAAGCAGGGGAGTGACCTGAGGGGGGCTGATCTGGAGGGAGGAGGGGAGTTATCGGGGCCGGGGGTAGGAGGCGGAGGAAGGGAGAAAGGTGGACGTGGGGGCAAGGAGAGGAAGCTGTCCCAGCCGTGGCGCGGACGACGGGGTCCGGCCGGCCGCGAGGGCGGAGGGCCGGCCCCGGGAGTCCCGCAGGGGGCCGGACGGGAGGGTCAGTCCGGGGCTGTCCCGGGCCTGGTTCTGGCCCCTCCCAGAGCTCCACGCAGGCCCCAAGGCGGAGGCGCGGAAGGGGGAAAAGGCCACGCTCACCTTCTCCTTCTTCAGTTTATAGGGCATCTCGGCCCGTCCGGACCCGGCCCCGCTCCTGAGGCCCCGCTCCGGCTCCGGCTCCGGCTTTGCTCGGCCGCACTCGGCCCGCTCGGCGTCTCTCCGCCACCGCCTGCGCGCTGCGCCCGGGTCGAGCGGTGGCTGCGTCTCCGATTGGCCCGAACTCTTACAAACCTGCCTGACAACCGGGCGCCGCCTCCTCCCATTGGCCATTGGAGCCAAGCTGCTTCCTTTTTTTCTCATTGGAAAGAAAGAGTACAAACCGCCAGGGTTCGGCTCCTAGAATTGGTTGGAGCGGGAGGTCCCGCCCCAAAGTGGGTCGGGCTTAGCGAAGGGGGCGGGGCCAAGGGAAGCCCAAGCTTGGCCAAGGGGCGCTGCACCCCGGCTCAGCCATTCTTGATACCTTTTGGAGCTCTGCTCTTCTGACGTGACTCTCACACTTGGCCCACTCTACTATCCCGCCTGGTCCGAACTGGAGGAAATAAACCCTAAAACGAAGAGCGCCTCTCTTCAATGGGGGTAAAGTAGCACTAATTGCAGATGCAAAATTAGTGGATCAGGCTCCCTAGGACCTTCCTGCACATCCCTCTAGATTGTCCTAGATTGGAGAAGCTAAGGGAAAGCCTAACAGGATGTGATGAGAATCCCTGGATGGTTGCAACTTTAGGAAGTGGATCTCTGTATCTATCTGCTACCACCGGTCTGGTTGGTGCCCATCGCTCATGTCTGTAATCCTAGCTACTCAGGAGGCTGAGATCTCAGGATCTTGGTTTGAAGACAGCCTGGGCAGGAAAGTACATGAGACTCTTATCTCCAATTAACTAGTAAAAAACTAGAAGTGGAGCTGTGGCTCAAGTGGTAGAGTTGCCAGCCTCAAGCAGAAAAAGCTAAGGTACAGCACCCAGGTCCTGAGTTCAAGTCCCTATATTGCACCAACAAAATAACAAAAAAGAAAAATAAGCCTATGGAGGGCTGAGTGTAGCCGTACATGCCCATAATCCTTGGTGTTAGTGATGCAGAGATAGAAGATTCAGGTCACTGATCCCTATCTGAAACCAAGCTAAAGGTTGGGGGCATAACTCAAGCAGTGGAGTGCTTGCTAGCAATCACAAAGCCCTGAGTTCAACCTTCACCCCCCCACCCCCACTATTGCAAAGATAAAAGAAAAAGAAAAAGCCAGGTGCCGGTGGCTCACACCTGTAATCCTAGCTACTCAGGAGGCTGAGATCTGAGGATCGCAGTTCAAAGCCAGCCTAGGCAGGAAAGTCCAAGAGACACTAATCTCCAATTAACCACCAGAAAACTAGAAGGGCACTGTGGCTCAAGTAGTAGCTCAAGGCTTTGAGCTGAAGAGCTCAGAGACAGTGCCCAGGCCCAGAGTCCAAGGCCCACAACCAACCAAAAACAAAACAAAACAACTCATGGAGGCTTATAGTTCAGTGATAGTTACTTGTCCCGCACAGAGGAAACTGGATTCCCCTAGCCCCAGCACCACAAAATAAATATTCCTGTATCCTTGCCCAAGGAGAGCACTGTTTAAAGATAGTTGCTATGGGGATGGGAAAGATAGAGAATTGAGAAGTTTGTAGGATCAATTGAGAAGTTTGGTGATTCATTGGATTGTGGGGAGATGGAAAAGGAGGAGGATGACTTCTACAAGTAATTAAAGTGTAGGTGTGGGCTGGAAAGGTGGCTCAGTGGTAGAGTGCGTGCCTTGCATGCATGAGGCCCTGGGTTCGATTCCTCAGCACCACATAAGCAGAAAAAAAAAAGCCAGAAGTGGTTCAAGCGGTAGAGCACTAGCCCTGAGCTGAAGAGCTGAGGGACAGCGCCCAGGCCCAGAGTTCAGACCCCATGACCGGACCTAAAAAAAAAAAGAGGTTTGCCCAGAGGAAGATTAAGATAAAGACTGAACAGCAGCACCGTGATTCTGCAATTTAGTGATAATCTTTACCAGGGAAGTTCAGAGTAGAAGGTTATAGTCGGTTGAAGACTAAGCAAGAGGTAAGGAAAAAGAAGACAGAAAATATAGGATCCTGGCTGTCTTACAAAAAAAGTATTTGGCTTTCATGACAAATGAAAAATTTAACCAAAGTGGTCTGCTCACCAACCATTATTTGATAGCAGAAAATATTTGTGAGCTGGGTATGGTGGCTCAAGTTGTAGGCCTAGCTACTAGGGAAGCAAAGATCGGGGAAAATCACAGTTCCAGGCCAACCTGGGCATAAAAGTTCACAACTGCAATCCAGTCAATGCCTAGGCATAGTTGACACATCTGTCATCCTAAAATGCAAGGGAAACACAATGGTACAGTAGCTCACAAGCCATCATGCAGTGACAAAAAGAAACAGCCCAGGCATAAACAGTGAGACCCTATTTGGAAAATAAATGCTATAGGTCTGATGGAGTAGTTCAGTCGTGGAGTGCCTCTTAGCAAGCATGAAACCCTGAGTTCAAATAACACTACTTCCCCTAAAAAAAAAAAAAAAAGGTTATTTATAAATGGGTATTTGGGTATGGGATATGTTTATCCATCCTTGGTCCAGAGGCTTGGAGATTGTTGCCATTGTATCTTCCTTAGGCTTTACTCCCAACCACCCAGGCCTTGGCTCCTGTAGGAAGCAGGGGACAGGGCTACAAAAAGTAGGACTAACAGATGGAGACTTTTGTCTAAATGAATCCAGGCCCCTTAAGACCTGCTTGCATTCTGTTTTTAAAATGGGCTGTGTGTCAGTGGCTTGCATCTGTACTCGGGAGGCTGAGAGCTGAGGATCAACATTTGAAGCCAGCCGAGCAGGAAAGTCCATGAGACTCTTTATTAACACCAAAGAGCCAGAAGTGGAGTTGTGGCTCAAGTGGTAGAGAGCCAGCTTTGAGCACAAAAGCTCAGGGACAGTACCCAGGCCCTGAGATCAAGCCCCAGGACTGGCACAAAAAAAAAAAAAAGAAAAAGAAAAAAAGGAAGGAAGGAAGGAAGCTGTGAGAATGGACAATTTCTGATATATAACTTGAGGTACTTCCAGAACCTGTAATCAGAAACGCAAAACTTGGATTGGGAATGTGGTTTAGTGGTAGAGTGCTTGCCTAGCATGCATGAAGCCCTGGGTTCAATTCCTTTCTACCACATAAACAGAAAAGGCCAGAGGTGGCACTGTGGCAAATGATAGGAGTGGTATCCTTGAGCAAAAGCTCAGAACAATGCCCAGGCCCTGAATTCAAGCCCCAGGAGTGACAAAAAGGAAAAAAAAAACTATTTTTTTTTTCTCTCTGGGAATAGAAATAACTTCTAACATGTAAATCTAATATTTAACTTTTAGGGGGGGAGGGCTTTCAGATTCTTAGGGATGTACTGTCTAAAAAAATAGAAAACTGGAAAGCTGGTGACTCACACCCGTACTCCTAAGGAGGCTGAGATCTCAGAATCTTGGTTTGAAGCCAGCTGGGGCAGCAAAGTTCAAGAGAGTCTTATTTCCAATTAACTATCAAAAAACCAGAAGTAGTGCTGTAGCTCAAAGTGGTAGCACACTAACCTTGAGCAAAAGAGCTCAGGGACAGTGCCCGGGCCCTGAGTTCAAACCCCATGAGCAACAAAAAAAAAAAAAGAAAAGAAAATAGAAGACATTGTGAAAAAACAAAAGATAAAGAAGAAAAAGCTGAGTAGTAGCTGGAAGTCCCGAAAAAGGAAATTAATACAATACAGTCCTCTAATTACAAATTAAAAACAATAATTGTTAAGAATTAGAAATATTGGGCTGGGAAATATTGGGCTCAGTGGTAGAGCGCTTGCCTTGCATGCATGAGGCCCTGGGTTCGATTCCTCAGCACCACATAAGCAAAAAAAAAAAAAAAAAAGCTGGAAGTGGGGCTGTGGCTCAAGTGGTAGAGCCTTGAGCTGAAGGGCTGAGGGACAGCACCCAGGCCCAGAGTTCAGGCCCCACGACCAGACCCACAAAAAAAAAAAAAAAGAATTAGAAATATGGCCTATCCCTGAGTGTAGTGGAGCAGTGGTGGGAAGATAAGGTTGGAATCTAAAGCCAGACACCAGTGACACACGTGTAATCCTAGCTACTCAGAAGGCTGAGATCTGAAGATCAAGGCTCAGTCAGCTTGGGAAGATAACTTCAAGAAACTCTTATCTCTAATTAGCCACCAAAAAGCTGGAAACAGAGCTGTGGCTCAAGTGGAAAAGGGCTAGTCTTGAGCTAAAGTGCTAACCCTTAGGCCCTGAGTTCAAGTCCCAGTTATCAGGGGTGGAAAAAAAAGATGGAATCTAAAAAGTAACAGCACTGGTAAGAAGCAGGCTTAGACAGAAACCTTTTCCACATCTGTTCGGCCAGATTTTTGTAGGATGTTGACCGTTAGTGGGTCCTTATGGGTTGAGGGAGGGCAAGTAGATTTTTGGAAAGAGAGGTGCTTGGTCTTCAAGTCTGAAGGGAGCAGGATGGGACAATGAACAGGACAGGAAGCGCTGGAACATGTGTAGGACCTGTTGGAACCGACACGGCAGTACCAAGCCCTCAAGGCTACATGAATCACACGGAGTAATTCAACCGGCAGCCACCACGCACCCAGAAGCATGTCTGAGACCGCATTTGGTTTTGTGGGGTTTTCTTTTCGGTTGTGGGGCTTGAACTCAAAGCCTGAGCGTTGTCTCCGAGCTCACTTTGAGCCACAGCACCACTTCCGGTTTTCTTGTGGTTCATTGGAGATAAAGAGTCTCACGGGGACTCTCCTGCCCTGGGCTTGGGCTGGCGTTGAACCGCGATCCTCAGATCTCAGCCTTCTGAGTAGCGAGGATGACAGCCGTGAGCCACGGGCGCCCGGCTCCTAGGACCGTTTTATAATCCCACCACTCCCTCCTGCAACGTCCCCCGAGACCCTCACACCTCAGGGCCCATAGGTGCGCTGGGCACAGATCTCCACGGAGGAGTGGACTTCTTCCCAAACCCTAGCCACAGTGCCCAGCCAGCCCTGCGCACTGACGGCCGGGGCACCGGTCAACAGGGTCCAGTGCTGCCAGGGGACAGGTGAGTGGACGTTACTTCCTCTAGAAGGCAAAGGCACATCCTCGTGGACACCGGCGCCAAGGGCGCACGCATGCAGACTCGACAACCGCAGCGAACAAGGCTCAGCTTTCGCGGTTCGGTACTGACCAGCCGGGGCGCGACGCACTCCCGCAGCCCCGCGCGGGCACCGGCGCCCCGCCCACCGCCTTGACGGAAGCGGAAACGGCGCTCGCGCCGCCTCGCCTTCCGGTCGCCGGTTCCGGAAGCCGCGCTCCGCCCCTGGCGGCGGAAGGGGCGGGGTGAGTTCGGGGTTGGTCTCCTGTCATCATGGCGCTGGCCGTCCTGCGGGTCCTGGATCCCTTCCCGGCCGAGACACCGCCGTTGTCAGTGCTGCTGCCTCCTGGGGGCCCGTGGCCTGCGGCGGGGCTGGGTTTGGTGCTGGCCCTGCGGCCTGCAGACGAGAGTCCGGCAGGCCCGGCGCTGCTGGTGGCGGCCTTGGAGGGCCCGGGCGCGGGAGCCGGGGAGCAGGGTCCTGGGCCCCCGCAGCTGCTGGTGAGCCGCGCGCTGCTGCGGCTTCTGGCTCTGGGCTCCGGCGCGCGGGTGCGAGCGCGGCCCGTGCGGCGACCCCCGGCGCTCGGCTGGGCGCTGCTTGACGCCTGCCCGGGGCCCGGGCTCGGACCGCTGCTGGTGAGGCGTGGGGAGACCCTGCCGGTGCCCGGGCCGCGCGTGTTGGAAACGCGGCCGGCGCTGCAAGGGCTGCTGGGCCCCGGGACGCGACTGGCCGTCACCGAGCTCCGCGGAAAAGCCAGATTGGGGCTGGAGAGCGGAGACGGCAGCCGGCCCCCACCCCCGCCTATAGCGTCCTCCTTTGCAGTTTCCGACACAGTCCGGCAACTCCGGGGAGTTCTAGGAGGGACTGGAGATTCCCTAGGGGTGAGCCGGAGTTGTCTCCGTAGTCTCGGCCTCTTCCAGGGTGAATGGGTGTGGGTGGCCCGGGCCGGAGAGTCAGCATCGAACGCTTCCCAACCGCACCTGGCCAAGGTGCAGGTCCTAGAGCCTCGCTGGGACCTCTGTGAGAGACTGGGACCTGGCTCTGGGCAGCTGGCAGAGCCGATCGCTGACGGACTGGTACACGTGCCTGCCACTCTGGCTTTTAATCTCGGCTGTGACCCCTTGGAAGTGGGAGAGCTCAGAATTCAGGTCAGAAATGCTTCCTTTTCCTTACGCCCTCTTCTCTGTCGTAACTGGCAGACTAGAGGTGTGTCAACTAGGTCCCCCTGCACCTTGCCATCTTGGACTTTTTCACTTATCCTTATTTACTCACTTTCTATCACCAAAATAAGCCTCTATAGTGTGGTCCTACGTGGGAAGAAAGCCTTCTATTCAGGTGAAAGGTGAGGTTCACAGTGAAATCACCATGTATTATTAAATTACTTTAATCAGTTGTTGGATTGCTACAATGTATTCAGTGCTGGGGGGGGAGGGGATATAGAGGATGGTGTCTTGGTGTTTTTGCTCATGCTTATCCTTGATTCCACATTTTTTTCCTATACTACTGCTTTGTCTCTTCACATCTTACCATCCTTTCCTTCAAGACCTCACTAAGAACAACACTCTCTTTATGACACCCTCTAAATCTCAATGTCACAAATTGAACACTCTTCCTCCAATATTTTGTATCTCCCTTTAGGGCATTGTTTTAATTACATTATCTACCTAACTTTCAATTATATATTGTTAATTCCTTAAAGGAAGTCTGTTATCTTAGGTATCTGGTGTTTACTTTTAACAATTTATTAAATACATCCAATATAAGTTTTTTAATTTTTTTGAGAGAAAAACTGTGCGGTAATGTGTAATTAAGCATCTGGATGTATGATTTAGGCTGGTGTTGTCCAATATGGAAGCCACTTTGTGGCTCTTCAGTTGACACTAAAGCAAAAACTTCAGTTCTTCAGTTGCTTTAACCACATGCCAAGTGCCCAATAGCCACATGTAGCTATACCACACTTCTTCACTGTAGAAAGTTCTGCTGGGCAGTGAGAGTGGCCAGTTAACACCATGAAATGGGCCTGAGGGTTTGACTCAGTGATAGGACACTTGCCCAGCAAGCAAGAGGCCTGGGTTCAATCTCTAACACCATGAAACAAAAACTGAGAAGTCAGAAAGATGAATGAGATAATCATGCACAGAAGTAGATGTGGGTTTCATTCTGAATGGAGAAAAATTTGACATACTTGGAATGGAGCTCACCCAGCTGAAGTAATGTCCACTTAATATCAGTCACAGTGGCTGCCTAGTGTCACTGACAGGACTTCTGGGGATAAATGTCTTTGCCATTTCACTGGCTCTAGACCAAGTTAAAGGTATCGTTTTTATGCGGGAGCTTTTCGAAGCCAGAGTCAAGAGAAGTGCCACTGCCTCCTGGTTCCTTTAGAGAGAGAGAGAGATTTTGGTTTTCTTGGGAAGGGGAAGGTACAATTACTCAGCTCTACTACCTGAGCCCCATCTCCTGCAAGCCTTGTGATTATGAAAGCCCATCCTGCTGGTAAGAGACAGCGCCTCACTCTGGGCGAAAGCTGTAAGGTGGTAATTGTTTCTCTCATAGAGGTACTTGGAAGGCTCCATCGCCCCAGGGGACAAAGGAAGCTGCTCACTGTTGCCTGGGCCTCCGTTTGCCAGAGAGTTACACATCGAAATCGTGTCCTCTCCCCACTACAGCGTTAATGGGAACTATGACTGTGTTCTTTACCAGCACTTTCAGACACCCAGGTTAGCTGCCTACCCCTTTAAGGAAGTGAGCATCTCACCCTTGTTACCTTCTTCTGCCCCCATGCCTTACAACCAGGTATCCAGGGCCTTTGTTTTAAAAGGCCACATTTTAGGCAATATTGTGGCAAAGAACTTCTTGGTGTATCACATAGACAACAGAAGGGAAAGCTGAACCATGAGATGAATTTGGAAGTTCCAAGCTGAGAAAAGACACTTACTTGAGGTTGGACATTGTGGTTTACAACTATAATTCCAGCACTCTCAATCTTCCTGTCAAGAAGATTGAGAATTCAAGTCAAACCTGAGCTATATAATAAGCTCCCGTCTCAAAAAATCAAAGAAGAAGAGGAAGAAGGAGGAGGATTAGAACAACCAAAAAGGACTTTAGGGATGCCAGTGGCTCGCTGTAAACCCAGCTACTCAGGAGACAGATCTGAGGATTGCAGTTTGAAGCCAGCCTAGGCAGGAAAGTCCATGAGACTCACGCCTCCAATAGACTACCAAAAAAGCCAGAAATGGAGCTGTGGCTCAAGTGGTAGAGCACTAGCCTTGAGTTAAAAAGCTAAGGGATAGCACTCAGGCCCTGAATGCAAGCCATAGGACCTTACTAAAAAACAAACAGGCATCCTGGCTCACCCTCTGGCTCACACCTGTAATCCTAACTACTAAGGAGGCTGAGATCTGAAGATCTCAGTTCAAAGCCAGCCCAGGCAGCTTCTTATCTCTAGTTAACCACCAGAAAACCAGAAGTGGCACTGTGGCTTAAGTGGTAGAGGGCTCTCCTTGAGCTGAAGAGCTCAGGGACAGCACCCAGGCCCAGAGTTCAAGACCTACAATCGACCAAAGAAAAACAAACAAACAAAAAAAGACTTTAGAACCAGTATCCCCCGGGGGCTGGGAATGTGGCTTAGTGGTAGAATACTTGCCTGGCATACATGAAGCCCTGGGTTCAATTCCTCAGTACCACATAAACAGAAAAAGCCAGAAGTGGCGCTGTGGCTCAAGTGGTAAGAGTGCTAACCTTGACCAAAAGCAGCTCAGAGACAGTGCTCAGGCCCTGAGTTCAAGCCCCAGGACTGGCAAAAAAAAAAAAAAAAAGAACCAGTATCCTTTTCTAGTCCTTCCTGTTTCCACAGCTCAGTTTAAGACTCACTGGTTCCTTGGAAAATTGCTTGCAAATCTCTACATATACAGTAGGTCCCTAAGCAGTGTCTACATGTTGTGGGGTGGGCAAAGGGGAGTTTATCAGGCACATGCCCAGGGTCCTGTTGTGAGTTGACCAAGGCCTCTGCTGTGTTGCAGGGTGGTCCAGGAAGGGGATGTTCTATGTGTGCCAGCAGTTGGGCAAGTAGAGATCCTGGAAGGAAGTCTGGAGAAACTGCCCAGGTATGTGGTTGCCTTGGCTCCTACAGCTTGGATTCAGAAAACCTGGGTTCAGTTCTTTAATCTCCCCCCAAAAAACTAATCAAGCTGAGCACTGGTGGCTCATGCCTGTAATCCTGGCTACTCAGGAGGCTGAGATCTGAGGATTGTGGTTCGAATCCAGCCCCGGCAGAAAAGTCCCCATGAGACCCTTATCTCCAATTAGCCACTCAAAAACCAGAAATGATGCTATGGCTCAAAGTGGTAGAGCAGTAACCTTAAGCAAAAGAGCTCAGAGACAGTGCCCAGGCAGGTCCTGAGTTAAACTTCATGACTGACAAAATAAAAAAAATATTGTAAGCTGGACGCCGGTGGCCCACGCCTGTAATCCTAGCTACTCAGGAGGCTGAGATCTGAGGATCGTGGATCAAAGCCAGCCCGGGCAGGAAAGTCCATGAAACTCTTATTTCCAATAAACCACTAGAAAACCGGAAGTGCTCTGGCTCAAGCGGTAGAGCACTTGCCTTGAGCTGAAGAGCGCAGGGACAGTGCCCAAGCCCAGAGTTCAAGCCCCACAACCAACAACAACAAAAAAAATTGAGAATATTTTGTTATTGCTGTATATATTTTTCTGAAGATAAGAAATAATCCCTCTTCAAGTTCCCAGTTATGAAGAAGGTTAAAAATCACTGTCTGGGGGAGGGAAGGGGGATGTAGGTCAGTGCCTAGAGGCCCTGGGTTTCATCCTTAGCACAAAAACAAAGAACTCAGTTGATTGCTGGTAATCTTAACTACTCAGGAGGCTGAAATGTAAGTCCAGCCGAGGCAGGAAAGTCTATGTCTCTAAAATAGCCACCAAAAAGCAAGAAGTAGAGTTATAGCTCAAGCGGTAGAATGTCATCCTTAAGGGAAAATCTTGGGACCAAGAGACCAAGATCTGAACATCACAGTTCAAAGCCAGCCTGGAAAGAAAGTCCATGAGACTTACCTCCACTTAACCACCAAAAATCCTGAAGTAGGGCTGTGGCTCCAGTGGTAGGTAGAACATTAGCCTTGAGCAAGAAAGCTTAGGGACAGCACCCAGGCCCTGAGTTCAAGCCCCAGGACTGGCAGTAAAGAAATGAAAAGAGCCAGGCACTGGTGGCTCACACCTGTAATCCTAGCTACTAAGGAGGCTGAGATCTGAGGATCATGGTTCAAAGCCAGCCCAGACAGGAAAGTCTGTGAGACTCTTCTCTCCAATAAACCAGTGGAAGTGGCGCTGTGGCTCAAGTAGTAGAGCACTAGCCTTGAGCTGAAGAGCTGAGGGACAGTGCCCAGGCCTAGAGTTCAAGCTCCATGACCAACAAAAAAGAAAGAGCCAGGCACTGATGGTGCATGCCAGTTATCCTAGCTACTCAGGAGGCTGCTATCTGAGGATCTTCATTTGAAGCCAGCCCAGGCAGGAAAATCTGTGACTCAAGTGTTAGAGCACTAGCCTTCATCATAAAAACTTAAGGAGAACACACAGGCCCTGAGTTCAAGTCCCAGGACCAGTGTGTAGGTGTGTGGGTGCGCGCATGCGTGTATACACACACACACACACACACACACTAATGAATGAAGACTGTCTGCTTTCCTGTTGGTTTATCTTCACACCCCTTGCTATGTCTCAGGGCACTCAATTTGTGCTGCTCTCAAGTTTGTCTTCTCTGACTGGGATTACCACCTGTCCTTGGGGAAGAGGGTATGTGTCTTGTGGATCTTTGGTTTATTGCACCTTTTCCCCACAGGTGGCGTGAGATGTTTTTTAAAGTGAAGAAGACAGTTGGGGAAGCCTCAGGTGGGCAAACCAGTGCGTACTTGGCCGACACCACCCATACCTCCTTATACATGGTGAGGCCTTGGTGTGTGTGGGGGGGGGGGGGCGGGGAAGGGTGGCAAAGGGGCCAGAAACAACCTTTAGAGCTACAAGCTTCCTCCAACCTCTCATAGGTGGGTTCTACCTTGAGCGCTGTTCCAGCGCTGTCTTTAGAAAGATCTGTCTGGTGCAGCTTGTCTCCTCCAGGCCTGGAGGCCTTGGTGACTGAGCTCTGCACCATCCTGAAGCCTCGCCTCCAGCCTGGGTGAGTGAGGCTGCCTCTAGGGGGCAGCCTTCCCAAGGCTCGGGTCGGAGTTGGGAGTCCAGGCTGCCGGCCTGCTTCTCTCTGTTAGCAGATTCCTGGGCACCTTTCCTAGGATATCCTCTAAGGTGGAAGAATCTGCACCAGGGACAGCTACCTCTGAGCCTGCCCTTCTCCTCAGCAAGCCCCACAGGCATCCTGGCCTTTACTACCCCTGGCCCTAAAGAGCAAAGCTCCTTATTCCAGTGGCCCACGAGCCCCTAGTTCCTCTTGGTACAGTTCAGCCCTAACAAGCCAAGCTTTACTGAAGCTACAGCTAGTAAAGACAATCCGACTGTGGCTGTTGAATATGCCCTGGGGCTCTGCCAGGACAGCAGAGATGGTGTGGGAGGTGGGGCCTCACTGCGGAACAGACCCGGCTAGGCCCCCAGGCCCAAGGGGAGAGAAACAGGGCATCTGCTTCCATGATCAAGTTTCCTGGGGACTCTTAACATGGGGGCAGAATGGAAGGGACCATCTGTTCTCTGACTACAGGGGGGCCTTGCTGACGGGAACTGGCCGTGTCCTTCTGCGGGGATCCCCAGGCAGTGGGAAGGCCACAGCAGTGGCTGCTGCCTGCAGTCGCCTTGGGCTCCACTTACTCAAGGTGAGCAGCTCTGGACAGAACCGCAGCCATCGCTCCTCCAGGCCGAGAGTCTGCCTTTCACCCTCTCCCCTCCCCTTCCTCCCCTGCCCAACCTATCACCCCAGCCCAGAGCCCAGAGGCCCAGCGTAGCCCACATGCTCAGCTACTGGGGAGAAGGGGGGCTTGACATGGTGGTGGGTAGTGTGAGCAAAAGGTGAGGCTGGCCTGTGTCTTCCTCCAACCCTCTGCTCAGTTGTACCTACCCTGCTCACAGCCCCCCACCCCGGCCCCCCTGCTTGCAGACACCCGGCTTCCTTCCAGGTGCCCTGCTCCAGCCTCTGTGCCGATAGCAGTGGGGCCACGGAGACAAAGCTGCAGGCGGCCTTCTCCCGGGCCCGCCGCTGCAGGCCTGCGGTCCTCTTGCTGACAGCTGTGGACCTGCTGGGCCGGGACCGTGATGGGCTGGGTGAGGATGCCCGCGTGGTGGCCACGCTATGCCACCTCCTCCTTGATGAGGACCCGCTCAGCAGGTATTTCTAGAAGCAGGCCCTTTCCCCTACCCCCACCCCAGTGGCCCATCTGCCTGCCTTTGCCAGCCCAGGGCTAAGGTCTCCCCCCATAGCATTCCCGTGAGCCCAGGAACACTGGGGTGCGCGTCTCCCTACTCCAGCCCTGCACCCACCCCTCCTGAACATGGCGGCACTCCTGCCCTCCGTACGCACTTCCCTGTCCGCAGCTGCCCTCCCCTGATGGTCGTGGCCACCACGAGCTGGGCGCAGAACCTGCCCGCAGACGTGCAGACGGCGTTTCCTCACGAGCTGGAGGTGCCGGTGCTGTCGGAGGGGCAGCGGCTCAGCGTCCTGCAAGCCCTCACGGCCCGCCTCCCCCTGGGCCAGGAGGTGAACCTGGCGCAGCTGGCACGCCGCTGTGCAGTGAGTACCAGCACAGGGCACCGTGCCCTGGCTCTGCTGTGCTGTGTGCCAACAAGGGTGGGGAACCCAAAGGGGAGGACACCTCCCCCCCAGGTTCCTGCCCCGTGTGTCTGCTGAGGTGGCCTTTCCTGTGATGCTCTAGGGCTTTGTGGTGGGGGACCTCTGTGCCCTTGTGACCCACAGCAGCCGGGCAGCCTGCACCCGGATCAAGAACTCAGGGTATGGAAGTTGAGCACAGAAGGGGAGTGGCGGCCAGGGGACATGGGGCGTTAATGAGGAAGAGGGAAAGGAAAGGGAGAGGAAAGGAGGGGAGACCTGGTGACAGGCCCTCCCTTGGTTTCCCTTTGGAGTTCGGCGGGCGACCTGAGTGAGGAAGATGAGCAGGATTTGTGTCTTGCCGGCTTTCCCCTCCTGGCTGAGGACTTCGGGCAGGCGCTGGAGCGACTGCAGGCAGCTCACTCCCAGGCTGTGGGCGCGCCCAAGGTGGGGCTTCTGGTCCCCGGAGGTGGGGCAGGAGCTCCTCCACCTGCGTCTCCCACCTGCCCACCGTCTGCTCCTAGATCCCCGCCGTGTCCTGGCATGATGTGGGCGGGCTGCAGGAGGTGAAGAAGGAGATTCTGGAGACCATCCAGCTCCCTCTGGAGCACCCCGAGCTGCTGAGCCTGGGCCTGAGGCGCTCGGGCCTTCTGCTCCACGGGCCCCCAGGCACGGGCAAGACGCTCCTGGCCAAGGCGGTGGCCACCGAGTGCAGCCTCACCTTCCTTAGGTGGGTGGGCATGGAAGGAAGGTGGAGGGCTGGGGCAGGCAGGGCTGTGGAGAGGTCTTGGGGTGGGCCTCACTCTCCCCTCATCTTGCTCAGTGTGAAGGGACCAGAGCTCATCAACATGTACGTGGGCCAGAGCGAGGAGAATGTGCGAGAAGGTGAGTGAGCAGGGAGAGGCAGGCCTTGTGGACTCCCCCATCGCTGATGGCTACCCCCTGCCCCCCGCCAGGCGCCTCCTTCCCACATGCTGGCCTCCTTCCCAGCTGGCCCAGCCCTGGAGTCCAGTGCTGACACAGCCCACCCTCTTCCCACTCCTCTTTTTGTTTTTTTTTTTTTGTCGGTTGTGGGGCTTGAACTCTGGGACTGGGTGCTGTCCCTCAGCTCTTCAACTCAAGGGGAGCCTTCTACCACTTGAGCCACAGCACCGCTTCCGGTTTTCTGGTGGTTTATTGGAGATAAGTGTCTCACAGACTTTCCTGCCTGGGCTGGATTTGAACTGGGATCCTCAGATCTCAGCCTCCTGAGTAGCTAGGATTACAGGCGTGAGCCACCAGCACTCGGCCCCACCCCTCTTCTGACTCCAGCCCTCCTGAGATCCCTCCGCCTCTGAGCATGTCTGTCTTCAGTATTTGCCAGGGCCAGGGCTGCTGCTCCCTGCATCATCTTCTTTGATGAACTGGACTCTTTGGCCCCAAGCCGGGGGCGAAGTGGAGACTCTGGAGGGGTGATGGATAGGTGAGGGTGGGAATGGGAATGGGGTCTCCAGGATTGGAGGGACCGCTCACAGCATGCTTCAGATCAGGGCTCCGAGATACAAATCCCTGCTCTTTTGGTTCTGGGATGGAATCCGGGAAGCTAAAGGGAGTTGGGTGCAGTACCAAGGGGATGGGTGTGGTGGTGGGGTACAAGGGTGGAGCTGGGCAGAGGGTCTTGTAAGGAGAGGCTCTGGCAGTTGGGGTGGGCCAAGAACACCCTGGCTTCTTCCCCTGCAGGGTGGTATCTCAACTCCTGGCTGAGCTGGATGGGCTTCACAGCGCTCAGGACGTGTTTGTGATCGGAGCCACCAACAGACCGGACCTCCTGGACCCTGCCCTTCTGCGGCCTGGCAGGTAGGCCCTCTGATCTTCCACCAGGCCCGCTTGGCCTCAGCTTTCCACCCCGTCCTGTGCCTCCTTCACCCCTCTCGGCTGCGCAGCTTGACTTTGCCCACTGATCTCTCCAAAGGTTTGACAAGCTGGTGTTCGTGGGGGTGAATGAGGACCGCGCCTCCCAGCTGCGTGTTTTAAGCACCATCACACGCAAGTACGCCTGCTGGAGGACACTCTGCGAGGGCTGGGGCCTTGCAGTGGTGGGGAAGGGATGCAGCCCTCAGGGTGAGCTGCCCAGTGATGGACTGCGGCCAGCTGGGATGGTTCTGGTTCGGCCCAACAGATTCAAGCTGGAGCCCTCGGTGAGCCTGGAGAGCGTGCTGGATTGCTGCCCTCCCCAGATGACCGGTGCGGACCTCTACTCTCTCTGCTCGGATGCCATGACAGCCGCCCTTAAGCGCAGGGTCCGTGACCTGGAGGAAGGTGGGCTACTCCCCCGCCCCAGAGGTCAGCCAAAAAGCAAACTGGGCCGGACACCAGTGTCCCACACCTATAATCCTAGCTCCTCAGGAAGCTGAGATCTGAGGATTGTGGTTCAAAGCCAGTCCAGGCTGGAAAGTCAGTGACTCTGATCTCCAATTACCCACTAGAAAACCGGAAGTGGAGCTGTGGCTCAAGTGGTAGAGTGCTCACCTTGAGCTGAAGAGCCCAGGGACAGCACCCAGGCCCAGAGTTCAGGCCCCACGACCAACCAAAAAAAAACAAAAAAAGCCAATGGGAGATAAGCCTTGTCCCGCCTTCCAGAGCAGACACATCCGGGCTCTGAGGAGGAGGTGCCTCGCCCGGACTCTCCCCTGCCTCTGTTCCCCTGCTGGGATGGAGCCCCCGCCTTACTCCCCCTGTCCTTCCTCAGGGCTGGAGACTAGGGGCTCAGCACTGCTGCTCACCATGGAGGACCTGGTGCAGGCCGCTGCCCGCCTGCAGCCCTCAGTGAGCGAGCAAGAGCTGCTGCGGTACACGCGCACCCAGCGCAAGCTGGCCGCCTGCTAGGAGCCGCCTGCTATCTGGGACTGGCTGCGAGGGCCCCGTCCAGACCTGAGAGGACAGAGCTCTGCCTCAGACTGCTGCCGACCCAGCTGAAGCCCACCCCTCCCTCCAGGACAGGCTTGTCTGCACCAGAGAGGTCAGGCTCGTACCCACTGGGGAGCAGTGGCTAGTTCAGTGACAAAAACTAAAGTACAGCCAGGCACTGGTGGCTCAGGCCTGTAGTCCTAGCTACTCAGGAGGCTGAGATCTGAGAATCACAGTTCAAAGCCAGCCCGGGCAGGAAAGTCCGTGAGACTCTTATCTCCAATAAAACACCAGAAATAAACCACCCGTGGTAGAGCACTGGTCTTGTGCTGAAGGGCTCAGGGACAGTGCCCAAGCCCAGAGTTCAAGCCCCACGATGGACAAAAATAAATAAAACATTTTTAAAATTAAAAAAAAAATAAAGTATCAACTGCCCCGTGCTGGTGTTGTGGAGGCGGGGGTTGTAGAGCTGGGGTGTGGGAGGAGCAGGGGCTGTGGCACCCCTGTTCCATCGGACATCCAATCACAAGGCGCAGGGGACCGAAAAAGGCAGATTATATTGTTGACACTTCCTTTCCCAGGAGCCAAGCCCTGCACCCCAGCGGCACTAGCCCCCCTCCCCCACACACACCTCCCAGAGCCTCGCAGCCCCTGCAGGCGTCTGCGGAGCTCAGGCTGTCCTCTTGAGCACGTGGATGAAATAACAGGGGACGTAAGCTTGGCCCGGCTTGTAAGGCTTGAAGTCACCCAGGACGCTGTGCTGGCACTTGTCCCCAAAGGCTGCCCGCAGCAACTCCGTGAAGGACTCCAGACAGTGTGGGTAGTAAGAGAGGCGGAACTTACTGCAACAGAGCCCCAGAGCTGCCATGAGGCCTGCGGGGCCCCGGCTCTCCCCACCCCTTCCTCACCCCTGCCCAGACAAGTGCTACCTGAAGCCAGGAGAGCCATCTGGGTGGGCGGCAGGCACCTGCACCGTGTAGTCCAGCGTCACCATGTGGGGCTTGTTGTTCACGGTCAGCACCGAGGTCGTGATGTCCTTGGTCAGGTCGCTCTGCGGGCAGCGAGCAGGCGGCATGAGCCCCCAGAACCCCAGCTTCTCACCTCCCGCCCGATGCTGTCCTCCGTGCTCCACCACACCTTATAGTAAATGTTCTTCCCCGGGGGCGCACTGCCGGTGCTGAGGATGTGGTCGTAGTTACGGTGGTCGATGACCAGCAGGCCCCCGGGCCGCACCATGCTTGCGATGTTCTTCAGCGCCAGCCGGTGCTCGCTCTGGTCACCTGGAACCCAGGCAGGGGTGAAGAGGCCCCATTGGCCAGGAGTCTGCAGCACCCCTTTCTCTCCCCCTTCTCCCCTCCCCAAGTGCCAGTGCCCAGAGGCAAAATGCAGGCATTTGCCTGGTCAGAAGAGTAGGCAGCCAGGAGTCTCTGGACAGGGGCAGAGCTCAAGGCAGAACCCAGAACCCAGACCCCAGACCCAACTCAGGCCACTGCTCCCACCTTTGAGGTCGGGCAAGTGAGCGAAACTGTTCCCAAGACAGATCACTGCGTCAAAGCCCCCTCCGGCTGGCTGCGGCACATCTTTGTCTAGCGTCATCCAGTTGGCTTCTTCAATGACTGGAGGGCGGAAGGAAAAGAGGAATCAGTCCATCATACCAGTAGCTGCTACTTCCTCCACGTCCTGACTCAGTCCTCAAGATACCCAGGGCCTCCCCGTCCTGCTACAGGAAGGGAATCATTAGGAACTGGAGAGAATGGAGGGAAGAGCCTAGGTTGGGAAACAGGGCTCTGTCCACGCATAGGGTTTGGGGAGGGACAGGATGCTGTAAACAGTTCCAGCCAGCTCTTCAGAGCTGGGTGCAATGGTGTGCCTCTCCAGCCCCACCAAGTCAAGAAGCAGAGGCAGGAAGATTACTTAAAGGAAAGCTTCAGGCTAGCCTGGGCAGCAGGATTCCCCTCCAAAAAAAGGGGGGCGGGCAAGAGCTGGGAAGGTGGCTCAGTGATAGATTGCCTCACATACCTGAGGCCCTGAGTTTGATTTCTCAGCACCACATAAACAGAAAAAGCTGGAAGTGGGTACTGTGACTCAAGCGGTAGAGCACTAGCCTTGAGCTGAAGAGCTCAGGGATGGCGCCCAGGCCCAGAGTTCAAGCCCCACGTCTGAGAAAAAATAAAAAGGTTTAAAGTGTAACCTAGTAGAACCCAAGGGCCTGGCTTCCATCTCTAGTGTGCTACACACATGCATTCAAATGATAGAACCAAAAGAAGATTTTCAGGGCTGGGAATGTGGCTCCGTGGTAGAGTGCTTGCTTAGCATTCATGAAGCCCTGAGTTGAATTCCTCAGCACCACATACATAGAAAAAGCTGGAAGTGGCTCAAGTGGTAGAGCACCAGCCTTGAGCAAAAGAAGCTCAGGGACAGTGCCCAGACCCAGTGTTCAAGCCCCATGACTGCGGCAGAGAAAAAGAAGAAAAAAAGAGATCTTTAATCTTAGCACCGGGTACCTTGTTTGGAGGCCTTCCCTCCCTTTTCAAGGGCATGACATTAATTCCGCTTTACTCTGAGGACACAGCACGACGCCCACACACAGGAGCCCAGGGCACAGGGAGGTCACCCTGGTGGTGCAACTGCAATTGTCTGGCCAGACGCGCTGGACCTACGCACCCCACTTGTCGAAGGCTGGCTCCTGCCGCCGGTTCCAGCGCTCTTTAAGGGCGTACTTCAGCATCTTGTCACTGGCGTCCACGCTGGTCACACTGAAGCCCTCCTCCACCAGCATGATGGAGTCCACCCTGGGCATGGCAGGGGAGGTGGAGAGGGCAGGTCAGGAGACGGAAGCCCAGGAGGAGGCCCCGTGTGTGCCACTTCCGTCCAGCTGTTCAGAGCCTTCCCTCTGCCTGTTCCCTGCCCTCTCCACAGACCTCAAATGACGGTACCGATCTGTTCTTATCACGGGGTAACAACTTTCCTGCTGTTGTTTTGGTCATGGGTCATGAACTCTGGGCCTGGAGGCTGTCCCTCAGCTCTTCAGCTCAAGGTTAGCGCTCTACCACTTGAGCCACAGTGCCACTTTTGGCTTTTTCTACTTATATAGTGCTGAGGAATTGAACCCAGGGCCTCATGTGTGCGAGGCAAGCACTCTACCACTAAGCCACCTTCCCAGCCTTCTGCTGTTGCTTTTCAAGCAGTGTACGGACAGGCCTTAATCCTCCAAGCAATCCTGGGAGGTGGAGGCTATCCATCCCCATTTGAGAAGTGTGCAAGCTGCGGCTCCCGAGCCACGGTCTATCCGGCATTGTGGGTTTGCAGTAGATGCCAGACCCTAACCAACCCGAGTCTGTATTCCCTCTCCACTAGATGGAGGGCTTTGATTTTTCTGGGGCCAAATTCCCCCACCACCCTGAAAATGCAGAATGCCATTCCCTCATTGTGTTTTGTGAGAGTTGGAACATTAAAAATAATAATAATAATAAAGCTGGGCTTGGTGGCTCACATCTGTCATCCCAACTACTCAGGAGGCTGAGATATGAGGATCACGGTTCAAAGCCAGCCTAGGCAGGAAAGTCCGTGAGACTCTTCTCTCCAACGAACCACCGGAAGTGGTGCTGTGGCTCAAGTGGTAGAGCGCCAGCCTTGAGCTGAAGAGCGCAGGGACAGCGCCCAGGCCCAGAGTTCAAGTCCCACGACCGACAAAAATAAAAGAACAAGAAGAAGCAAACAAACGAATGAACATTAAAAAACAAAACAGGGGCTGGGAAGGTGGCTCAGTGGTAGAGCGCTTGCCTTGCATGC
>NW_012267260.1:8124176-8144271 GCF_000151885.1 Dipodomys ordii
GCCGGGGGAGGACCCGAACAGTCCCACCCAGGTGGTAGGGAAGAAAACCAAGTCCGCACCCACGTGGGCAGGATGGGACCCGTCCGCAGGAGGGGCTGGTCAGCCCGGAGGGGCCCCGGTGAAGCAGCCAAGTCCCGGGGCTGAGCGCCTGCAGGGCGTCGCCGCTGCCCAGCGGTGCGCTCCCGGATTTCACCGGCGTCCTGCCTCCCCCGGGCGGGGGGGGGGGGCGCCTGGATTCTTCTTGGTGACCGCCGCGGGAAGGGGGGGTTCTCTGGGTGCTAGGGGGCTTCATCTCAAGCACTCAGAGATGGTAAGCTTGCAGCGCGCTGCTAGCTCCCCACCCAGGTGTGCCCGCCCAGGTGTGCCCGCCTGAACAAGCATTTCAGATGATTTTCCTGTCTAGATAAATTTAGGACATTGTTTTGTTTTTAAACATAGAGGTCATCTTTATTAGAAAATTCTGTTCTAAAGATGGGCATCGGGAGCAAACAGAGGAGACTCTCTGAAAAGTAACTAAAGCAAACTGGGGATGGGGGTATGGCTCAAGTGATAGAGTGCCTGCCTAGCAAACCCTCCCTGAAACACACACACACATACACACACTTCTGTTCTAATAGGGTTTTGGATAGGTGGACTAAATTAGGTTAACGAGCTCAAGTTAACTCTGCAGGGGTAGCAAGGGGAATGAGAAAGGAGGAGGCAATTCCCAAATTCAGGACTTGTGGTTGTGTGGTGGGAGATAAAGAGAAAAACCCAGTGGGCTGGGTGAGGCCAGAGACTGGACACCTGGGCCCCTGGAGGCAGGGGCTCCCCACAGCAGCCAGGGGTCAAAGAGCAGGACAGTCACAGCACGTCTGCTCTGAGGCTGGGCCGGGATTGGGTCTCTGGGCCAACACCCCAGGAAGCTGATATCTCATCCAATTCTAAGAATCAATGATGCTCTGGGGACAGACATAGGACATGTGCTGAAGGGCTGTGGGTTTGTGCCACTAATACTCGACACCAAAACCTAAACAGTCCAGGGGGCTGCAAACAGATTCCAGACCCTGGATCCCATGCTTCCTCCTGCCCAGCCCAGGAAAGCATGGCATCTCATGGGTGTGGCCCGCTGATAAGGGCACATCACTGCGGAACCCCTTCACTTCTCTCCTTGGAAGGAGCTTGCTTGCCTTCCTTCCTTCTCTTTCTTGCTTTTTCTTTCTTTCTGCCAGTTATGGGCTTGAACTCAGGGCCTGGGCACTGTCCCTGAGCTTCTTTTTGCTTAAGGCTAGCACTCTATCACTTGAGCCACAGCACCACTTCTGGCTTTTTCTGCGTAGGTGGTACTGAGGAATCGAACCCAGTGTATCGTGCATGCTAGGCAAGCACTCTACCACTAAGCCACCTTCCCAGCCCTCTATCTTTCTTTCTTCCTTTTTGGTGATGCTTCAGTTTGAACCCAGGACCCTGTGTACATTAAACATGTTACACACCAATTCTATTTCCTCACCCCAAACCTCTCCTTATTTAGACCTTGCTGGCCTCAAAACTTTGAGCTTCTTTTTTTTTTTGGTCCGGTCGTGGGGCCTGAACTCTGGGCCTGGGCGCTGTCCCTCAGCTCTTCAGCTCAAGGCTAGCGCTCTATCACCTGAGCCACAGTGCCACTTCCAGTTTTTTCTTTTTTGCTTATGTGGTGCTGAGGAATCGAACCCAGGGCCTCATGCTTACAAGGCTAGCACTCTACCACTGGAGCCACAGCGCCACTTCCGGCTTTTTCTGTTTATGTGGTGCTGAGGAATCGAACCCAGGGCCTCATGCTTGCAAGGCATGCACTCTACCGCTGAGCCACCTTCCCAGCCCTCTTGCCTGTACCTCTTAAATGCCATAATTACAGCCATGTACCACCATGCTGGACTCTTTAGCTTTCAAGTCTCAACGGCACAGGTTCACAATGAGACTTGAAAAAAATGAGGTCACTGCAGGAGGGCACTAGGGAACAGGCGCGGTATGAGAACTGGCCCATAATGGGGAAGAACTGAGCATTTTCCTGCACTCCCATATAAAGTGCAACCCTGGATAATTATGAGGAAAAGTTCCTGTTGGTAGGAAACTCCCAGTAAGTGAAGGCCTGAGAATTCCATTACCTGGCTTTTGCGAGGTGTGGGGACTGAAGTGCCCGGGGGGCATCACTGGCCAGCAGGCGAGCACCGCACCCCAGGCCTGATGGAGCCACACACCTCCCCCAGCTGGAAAGAGAGACATGGAAACTGGATTCTCATCAAGCTCTCTACGCTGAGCTGCAGCCTCAGCTTGCTTCTCCCTTGAGGCCTCTTTCTCATTGTTTTGTGCCCTTCCTGGGGTTTAAACTCAGGGTCTGAGTACTGTCCCTGAGCTTTTTTTGCTCAAGGCTAAGCACTCTACCACATGAGCCACAGCGCCACTTCTGCTTTTTGGTTTATTGGAGTCTCACAGACTTTCCTGCCTGGGCTGACTTCGAACTGTGAGCCAGGATTACAGGTGTGAACCACCGGCATCCAGCAGGAATCATTTGATATGAATTACATAAGCAGATTTTCAACGAGCAAGCCGTCTTTGAACTACCATGGTAATAACTGCAGCTCAGTCGTGGTGTATCATTTCTTTAAAAAGTAAACTTACACAAATTAAAAAAAAAAAGGGGTCCAAGTGGTGGCAGGTCAAGGCCAAGAAACTAAACAAGTTTGATATGAATTCCACTGTCCGCGCCGGGCGCTGCAGCCTCGCTATGGCTTTCTGAGCCCTTGGCCACATTCCGTGCGCCACTTGCTCTTCTTTCTATGAATCAGCGCAACCAGGACCCACTGCACCGCGTGTCCTAAAGGTTAAAGCACTTCGGACTGGCCTGCCCCCTGCCCTGTGGACTAGCTGGGAGGTCTCTGCACCTCACCCCTTCTCCCTAGAGGCCAGCCTCTGGATCCTCCCCACCCAGAGAACAGGGTGTCACGGAAGGCTGCTGGAGGCCGGGCCTCCTCTCCTCTGTGCTCCAGCTGGACAGGAAGCACAGAGGGACCACATGTGGTCAGCAGGGAGCAAGGGTCAAGAAAGGCAGGGTGCCGGTAAGAGAGGGAGGGGCTGGGGCTGGCATTACACAACACATGGCAAGGTCTTGGGGGACAGGGGAAGAGGAGGGCAGCCAGGTGCCCAGGACACAGTCAAGGGCCCGAAGTAGGGAGAAGAGGCAGCAGCTCAGGGAGGGTCATCTGAAGGCCAGGGTCAGCACTGCTGCACCTCGCCCCTGCCCAGCCTACGCTGCAATCCCAAACATGAGGCCCACACCTGCGCCCCAACACTTACCCTGTTAAATCTGGCCTCTAAAGAGCGGGTGGGGGCAGCCCTGCCTTCCCCAGCTCCTAAGGCCGGAGGGTGGGGGGCTGGAAAGACCAATAGGGGGGCTCGGGGCACCTCTGAAGACTGAGGAGGGCCCAGGAATGGAAACCAAAAGGCCTGAAGGGTTTACTCTGTGAGCCCTGGGAGGGGGGAGACGCTGGCAGAGCAGGTGTCCACAGAAGGGGTGCAGGGAGGGAGCTGGGGGGCTGCCGTCGAGCTTCCCGTGGGGGGCGGGTGGCCTCCTCGAGGGTCCCGAGTGGCTGCAGTCCCGGTAGCCTTGGCGGTGGCGGTGGGGGTCGTTCACGCTGCGGTCCTCCAGGTCCCCCGCGGCACGGCCGGCTGCGGGCGCGGGCCCAGAGCGCTGCCCCCGCGGCGTGGCTTCTGCCCCAGCTCCGGGCTGTGTCTGTGCTGGGCCCGCAGGGGGCAGCGACGCGGGACACGAGGGCGCGGGAAGCTGGATGAGGAGCCCTCGTGGCCAGAGCTGCTGGGCTTCGGGTCCGTGTGCGTCAGTTCAGGGACCCAGGCTCAGAGCTCATCGGGGGCGCTGTGCGGCAGGGGCGACGCCTTCTGGATGCCTTCCTCCTCGTCCTCAGGGCCCGGGTCTCCCTCAAGGCTCCCCAGCTCCTTCCTCTGCTTGCTGCTGCTGCTCCTGCCGCCTGAGGCCTTGGCCCGGCTGCTCTTCTTTTTGGACTTCTTCCCTCCCAGGGCGGCTGTGTCGCCTTTCTTGCCGGACCACCGTTCTGCCAGGCAGCCTGGGGGAGGAGCAGGACAGGTGTGCAGCCCCCCTGTCTAGCCGTGGGAACACCAGCCCTCTCCATGCCCGGCCGATCCTCCCTGCCGCCAGAGGGCGCCATGCACCCCGCCCCGCCTCCCCGGCCCTCACTCACTGGTGTCCTTGCCCTTCAGCACGTGGTTAGCACAGAGAAATTCGGTCAGGTCCTTCTCCTGGTGGTTCCTGTACCAGTCCTCGATGACCTCCTCAAACTCTTCCACCAGCACGTCGCACTGTGGACCCAACACTGAGATTGGCAAAGCCAAGCCACCTCACCTGCCCAGGGAGCTGGGCTCAGCGTCGTGACCCGCTGTGATCCAGGCTGCGCTATAAACTGCCTGAGGAAACTGAGGCTCGAGGGGTGAAAGACACCAGTCACCAGCTCTTGGGAGCCTTCGGTGCGGCCCCGATCCCACCCCACCCCCACAGGTCACCCGCACCTTTTTTTTTTTTTTTTTTGCCACTCCTGGGGTTTGAACTCAGGGTCTGGGCACTGTCCCCGAGCTTCTTGGTTTTTTTGTTTTTGTTTTTTGTCAGTCGTGGGGCCTGAACTCTGGGCCTGGGCGCTGTCCCTCAGCTCTTCAGCTCAAGGTGATCACTCTACCACTTGAGCCACAGCACCACTTCTGGCTTTTTCTGCTTATGTGGTACTACAGAATCGAACCCAGGGCTTCATGCAGGCTAGGCAAGCACGCAACCACTAAGCCATATTCCTGGCCCTGTACCTGCTTCTTGAGGTCGGCTACCTCGGCGGACGTTTCGTTCCACAGCTCATAGGGGATGTCCATCACCACCTTGACCCCTTTGTGGACCAGATTGTGCAGCGTCTCAAAAGTCTCTGACATGCCCTGGAAGAAGTGATTCGAGATGGGAAAAGTAGCCACATCTACCAGATGGGTCTGAAGCCCTTGCTGTGACCTTCACCTGACCTTCTTCTCTCTTCTTTCGGGCTCTTTTTCATCATCTCTGCATACATGCTGACCTGCCTTTCTACCCTGGAACCTTTCAAAAAGATCTGCTAGGGCTGCAGGTATGGCTCCAGCCATAGAGCGCTTGCCTACATGCACAAGGCCCTGAATTCAACAGGGCACAACTATACCGTGTGTGTGTGTGTGTGTGTGCCCTCATGCCTGGGCACTGTCTCTGAGCTGCTTTTGCTCAAGGCTTAGAGCTCCACCACTTGAGCCACAGTGCCACCTCTGGCTGTTTGAGGAGTTTACTGGAGTTAAGAGTCTCACAGACTGCCGGGCGCTGGTGGCTCACGCCTGTAATCCTAGCTACTCAGGAGGCTGAGATCTGAGGATCTCGGTTCAAAGCCAGCCCGGGCAGGAGAGACCGTGAGACTCCTATCTCCAATAAACCACCAGAAAACCGGAAGTGGCACTGTAGCTCAAGTGGTAGAGCGCTCGCTTTGAGCTGAAGAGCTGAGGGACAGCGCCCAGGCCCAGAGTTCAAGCCCCACGACCGACCAAAAAAAAAAGAGTCTCACAGACTTTCCTGCACAGGCTGGCTTGGAACCATGATCCTCAGATTTCAGCCTCCTGAGTAGTAATGATTACAGCTATGAGCCACCAGCCTTTTTTTTTTTTTTTAATTACAAGCATGAAGCATCACACCTAGCCAGAAAAATGTTTTTGTTTTTTATTTTTCTTTTGTGCCAACACCGGCGGTTGAACTTAAGATTCTCAAGCTCTCACTTAGCTTTAGTGACTGGTGCTCTACTACTTGAGCCTCTAGTCTAACACTTGCTAAGATTACAAGTGTGAACTACCAGTACCCAGCTGAGGAAAACAGTTTTCAACATTTTTTTTTTGCCAGTCCTGGAGGCTTGAACTCAGGGCTGGGCACTGTCCCTGAGATTCTTTTGCTCAAGGCTAGCATCCTACCACATGAGTAACAGTGCCACTTCTGGCTTTGTGTATGTGGTACTAAGGAATTGAACGCAGGGCTTCACACATGCTAGGCAAGCACTCTACCATTAAGCCACCTTCCCAGCCATTTTCAACGCATTTTCTTAGAGCAAACATGGATTCATTAGCTAAATTTAAGTAAGTTTTAAAGACTTGTGCTGATGAAATCATCCCCTTTGGGATTTTAACCCAGGGGTTCTGCTGGAGCAGAACTTGGAGGGCAAATGTGGGCAGCCTGTCTTCCCGGGGGGGCTGTACCTACACCTACCATGCAGAGATAAGCAACACGAAACACACAACACACAGAGGGTTGGAAGTAGGCGGGGCCTCGTGTAGGCCTGAGGGAGGAATGGATTCCTCCCCTAGTTACCCCAGTTTTTTTTGGGGGGGGTCCAGTCCTGGGGCCTGAACTCTGGGTCTGGGCGCTGTCCCTCAGCTCTTCAGCTCAAGGCTAGCGCTCTACCACTTGAGCCACAGCGCCAATTCCGGCTTTTTTCTGCTTATGTGGTGCTGAGGAATCGAACGCAGGGCCTCATGCATGCAAGGCAAGTGCTCTACCACTGAGCCACCTTCCCAGCCCCAACCTCCACCCCAGTTCTTTCTGCACATCCTAGGCCTTACGGCGGTATCCTCACTGAGTGTTGCAGGCCTCTCTGGGAGCCGCCAGCCTGTCCCAGGCTGAGCCTGAGGTGGACCGTGCTGGGCAGGCCCAGCCAGGAGGAAGGTGCCTGATGACCACCGAACCATGCAAGTGTGGCTAAGACAAGAACAAAGGCTGCCCAGGGCTGGATCTGCAGAGCACACTCACAGCAGCAAGCACACCTATGCACACAGGCCTGGCCCCGGGGAGGAGGCACAGGCCCAAGCACAAGGCCAACCTTGGCAAAGCGATTGCTGCCAGTCCTCTCCTTATGCAGGCTGTAGTCCAGGAGCCGCTTGCAAATGGTCTCAGTGACTTCGATTAACCGTAAGTCCCTGCCAAGACAACGAAGAGGACCTGCAGTTCCTCTCCCCGCCCCGCGGTCAGCGTCCGCCCCGCCAGTCCTGCTGCCCAACACCTGCACATCTCACCAACAGAAAGTCAGAGCTGGAAGGAAGATAGGTCATCTGGTGAGGGGCTCTGAGAGACCAGAGAGACAGCACTGTAACAGCTCTACAGGAAGGATTTTTCGATGTTTATCTTTTGGCGGTGCTGGGGATTAAACCCAGGGCTGCGTGCTTGCCAGAAATGTGCTCTACCACGTCCTCTCGGCTTTGGTGCTGCACTAGAGCATGGCACTGTCACTTAGCTTTTACATTCAAGGTGGGCACTCTATCACTTGAATCAAAGCTCTACTTCTGGCTTTTTGGTCATTAGAGGTAAGATTCTCATGTTTTCCTGCCTGAGCTGGCTTTAAACCCTAATCTTCAGCTTCCCAAATAGCTGGGTTACAGGCACAAGCCACCTGCACTTGGCTCTTTCCATTCTTTTGATAAAGCAAACTATATCATTTTTTTCTTTTTTGGATGATCATGGGCCTTAAACTCAGGGCGTGGGTGCTGTCTCTGAGTTTTTTCACTCAAAACTAGTGCTCTATCATTTTGAGCCACAGTGCTACTTCCAGTTTTCCAGTGGTTAACTAGAGATAAGAGTCCCTTGGACTTTTCTGCCTGGGCTGGCTTTGAACTGTGATCCTCACATCTCAAGTCTCCTGAGTAGCTAGAATTACAAGAGTGAGATACCAGTATCCTACCAGTACCTGGCTGTGTTTTTTGGTAGTTGTTGTTGTTTTGTTTTTGTTTTCGACAGTCCTGGGGCTTGAACTCTGGCCCTGGGCACTGGCCCTGAGCTTCTTTCGCTCAAAGTGAATGCTCTACCACTTGAGTCACAGTGCCACTTCCAGCTTTTTCTGAGTAGTTTATTGGAGATAGAGGTTCACAGATTTTCTTGCCATGCTGACTTCAAACCAGGATCCTTGATTTCAGCCTCCTAAATAGTTTGGATTACAGGCATGAGCCACCAATACCCAGCTTTGTGTTTTTTTTGTTGTTGTTGTTGGTTGTGGAGCCTGAACTCTGGGTCTGGGTGCTGTCCTCAGCTCTTCAGCTCAAGGCTAGCGCTCTACCACTTGAGCCACAGTTCTATTTCTGGCTTTTTCTGCTTGTGTGGTACTAAGGAATGGAACCCAGGGCCTCATGCATGCAAGGCAAGCACTCTACCACTGAGCCACCTTCCCAGCCCTTTGTTTTTGTTTGTAAAGATAAAGTCTCACTATGTAGTCCAGGATGGCCTGGACATGATTGTCCTGCCTCAGCCTACCGAGTGCTGGGATTATAGGTGTATACCACTACTCTCAGCCAAACTATGTTACATTTTGATAGTAAAATATAACTTCATTTTGAAAGATTGATCACAGCTGACAGTTGTAGTTACATGTATAGGTGGCAAAATAAAAAGTCAATAATCCTGACTTTTTTTGTTTATTTTGTTGGTGCAGGGGTTTGAACTCTGGGCCTCACACTCGCTAGGAAGGTACTCTACCAGCTGGGTGCTTCCCTCTCAGCATGACTCAAGTCATGCCTTCGGCAATTTTTTTCTTTTAAGTAAATTACACCGGTCCTTACAATCCTAGTGTCCCATCAGTTATGCTTTTCCAGATGAGGAATCTGAAGCCTGGAGCAATTAAGGAATTTATGAAGGTTATTGTATCTGTTCGGGACAGAATTGTGGGTACACTTGGGTCTCTGTTAAGAGTTGACTCCCTGGTGGGTGGTGGGTTAGGCTAGATGGAAGAGAAAAGGAAATGGCAAGCTCCCCATTCTCCCAAGGATGAAGCAGGCCAGGCCACGCCCCCGTGCACTTACGACTTGGTATATTTGACTCCAGAGGCCTTGCGGTCCAGAATGCCATAGCCGGTGTCGATCACCTCCTTCTTCTTGCCGGTTTCCTCAAAGGCTGACTTCAGCTCCACGGCGACATATTTACACACTGGCGGAGGGAGACGGAGCGCAGCACCACTGAGTGCACAGGAGCCTCTGGGGGGAGGTGTGGAGCAACCAGACCCGGTGGCTGTCCTACCCTTGGCCAAGTCAGCACAGGCCACCAAGTGGAGTTCTCCACAGGAAACTGGCTCCACGGTCCACTGGTTCTCGCCCACCCTTTCCTCTTCCATTGCTGACTGCATTCCCACCACATCCCTCATACCCATTGTTTAAAAAAAAAGAAAAGCCGAATGCAGTGGCTCACACTATTACATGAGCTCCTCAGGATTCTCAGGCAAAAGAACTTCATGGTAGCAAGACAGAGGCAGGAAGATTCCAAGTTTTAGGTGAGCTCAAGCAAAGTTATAAAAGGCCACTGGGTGCCAGTGGCTCACGCCTATAATTCTAGCTACTCAAAAGGCTGAGAGCTGAGGATCAAGGTTCGAAGCCAACCCAGGCAGGAAAGTCCATGAAACTCTTATCTCCAATTAACCACCAGAAAACTGGAAGTGGCGCTGTGGCTCAAGTGGTAGAGCACTAGCCTTGAGCTGAAGAGCTCAGGGATAGCGTCCAGGCCCAGAGTTCAAGCCTCATAACCACCACCACCACCAACAACAACAACAATGTTACGAAAGACCAAAAAGAAAAACAAAAGCAAAAGGGCCAGGGCTGGGAAGGATGCTCAGTGGTAGAGTGCTTGCCTTGCATGCATGAGGCCCTAGGTTCCATTCCTCAGCACCACATAAGCAGAAAAAGCCGAAGTGGCGCTATGGCTCAAGTGGTAGAGCTCTAGCCTTAAGCTGAAGAGCTGAGGGATAGCGCCCAAGCCCAGAGTTCAAGCCCCACAACCACCACCACCACCACCAACAAAAAGGGCCAGAATAAAACAAAAGGGCTGAGTGGGCAGCCAAAGTCTCCAATGGAGAATACTTGCCTAGCATGCACCAGTTCCTGGGTTCAATCCCCAGTACTGCAAAACGAACAACCATGTGTAGCACAGGTAGAGCCCTAGGTTGGATCCTCAGCCCCACACATGTGCACACACAAGTACTGTCACACATACATTAAAGCTGAAAGAGTACAGTGACTCACTAAACCCTCTGCTTGTACTCAACAGCTAATAGTCTGCCCCAGTCTCCAACGTGGACTATATAATAGAACAGTTCCACAGGACGTGGAACAGTGTTTCTGCAAACCACGTGGAAAGTCGCAAATATGACCTTTCACCTATAATGCAGCATCCCATCTCTCAAGAACATGGGCCTTTTACATAATGAGGATACTTGGAAAATTAACAATAATCTCAACATCATGTAATGGTCCATATGAAAACTTCTCTAATCATTCCCAAATCTCTTTTTTTTTTGGCTGTTGTATGATTGTAATTCATGTGTTCCAACACCAGTGCTACATTGTTGCCGAGTTAATTTGCTCCGTTCACTCTATCCAAGTCTTGTTCTTCCTGTTTCAGAACTGTAATTTTCTCATTTCCTCCTACCCTTCCTCAAACTGTTATTAAGCAATTGAGTGTCAGGCACTGCCTGGGGATACAGGGATGAACACAATCACCTCCAATCCACAGTGCAGAAAGCAGGGGCAAACCACGGAAGTGCCTAAACGCTGGGAAAGTGGTTAACGCCCTCTAGAGGCTTCTTGGAGCAGTCTCCAGACATCTTACTAAAACCTCTCCCAGGAAGCCCTTCTGGACGAACTCCACCTTCTCTTGATTTCACCTAGAGCCTCCATACAGTCCATTTTCTCTAAGGGCCTTCCTCATCTGTTTTTCCACTGAGACGACCAGGGTCCCCAAGTGTGCATTATGCATTGGGTTTCTTCTGCAGTGCCCTACTCGGAAACTGTCTATGTTGGGTACTGACAGCGGCAGTGCTGGTGGGTAAGCTGTCTCTGCTGCCTCCCAACGGAATCCTTCCTACAGACTCTGTGCCATCTGCACGGTAAGAGCACTGACAGCAGAGTTTGGTTGAAAACCAGTTTACCACAAAAATAAATATATCCCCTGAGGGCTTGCTTGGTGCAATTTTATAGCAAGTATGCCCACAGATGGCTTGGAGAACTTGGAACACACAAAATGTCCAAATGAGTTAGCTGGTGATCTCAGAGTCTGCAATGCACTGAGATCATCTCACCTCCCTGGCTCTCCATCCAGACCAGCTGGATTCCCTCCCCTGTCCTGTCCTGTCCCAAGCAAGCTCAGCATTTTTCTGGCTCCTGTGCCCCTTGCTCCCAAGCTCCATACTGAAAGGGAGATGGGAAACATCTCATTCTCTACCCATCAACCACAGCCTGCTTCCCAGCATTCCGTACTCCAGACACCCTGAGATTCTTCCCAGAAGCACACTTGGAGAAAAGTCATGGCACAGACCCCAGACTCACAGACATCCATACACCTACTCTCGCTTGCTGGGCGGGCAGGTTCTCCTTCCTCTGTGCCAAGGCCTGTCCTGCTCAGGCAACTGAGCCTGAAGGCAGGCTTTGTGGGCCAGATACAGTCAGCATTTCATAACAAAGGTGTTGTAATAACAAATAAAAAGAAGTACAGTAGTTAGAGGAACCTAATGGTTGGAGTTTGCCAAGTGATCCTAGGTTAGGCTAGAATGATCTGGCTAGCTCTAAGCTTCTCAGTCTGTGAATGTCCTCTAGCAGAATAAGAGCTTGTTAGGTTGAGATTAGAAGAGAAACAGTAGGGATTCTTTGTCATCAAAACAGAATAGAAAACAGAAAGAAAGAATGGAAGAAAAGCATGCTGCTACAGCGAGAGCTCAAGCAGGTGTCCTGCCAGTGAGCCAAGCTATCTCTGGGCTTCTCCTTGCTTTAATCCCTCAAATGGGAGGATTATGCATCTCAAACCACCTGACCCCACTTCCAGTGCTTAGGGAACATCTGGCCTGGTGCAGGCTTCTGATGAAAACAGCTTTACAACCAAACTTGTCTGGGGCCAGCAGTTAGGGATGGGGAGAAAGGGGTGACTGTAAAGATCTGAAGAGGTGCTGAGAGATGGAGGGCAGGAAAAAGGAAGGCCCAGCTGCCATTAAGAAATGTGTTGACGGGGCTGGGAAGGTGGCTCAGTGGTAGAGTGCTTGCCTTGCATACCTGAGGCCCTAGGTTCGAGTCCTCAGCACCACATAAGCAGAAAAAGCTAGAAGTGGTTCTATGGCTCAGGTGGTAGAGCGCTAGCCTTGAGCTGAAGAGCTGAGGGACAGTGCCCAGGCCCAGAGTTCAGGCACCATGACTGGCAAAAAAAGAAAAAAAAAAAAAAGAAATGTGTTGAGGCCGGGCGCTGGTGGCTCACGCCTGTAATCCTAGCTACTCAGGAGGCTGAGATCTGAGGATTTCGGTTCAAAGCCAGATCGGGCAGGAAACTCTGTGAGACTCTATCTGCAATAAACCACTAGAAAACCGGAAATGGTGCTGTGGCTCTAGCAGTAGAGCACTGGTCTTGAGCTGAAGAGCTGAGGGACAGCGCCCAGGCCCAGAGTTCAAGCCCCACAACCGACAAAAAAAAAAAAAAAAAGGGTTGAAGCTGGGCGCCAGTGGCTCACACCTGTAATCCTGCTACTCAGGAGGTTGAAATCTGAGGATCGATGTTCAAAGCCAGCCTGGGCAAAAAGTCTATGAGATTCTTATTTTTTTTTTTTTGTCGGTCATGGGGCCTGAACTCTGGGCCTGGGCGCTGTCCCTCAGCTCTTCAGCTCAAGGCAAGCACTCTACCACTTGAGCCACAGTGCCACTTCCAGCTTTTTCTACTTATGTGGTGCTGAGGAATGGAACTGAGGGTCTCATGCATGCAAGGCAAGCACTCTACCATTGAGCCACCTTCCCAGCCCCTGTGAGATTCTTATCTCCAGTTAACCACCAGAAAATGAGAAGTGGCGCTGTGGCTCAAGTGGTAGAGTACCAGCATAAAGCTGAAGAGCTGAGGGACAGCGCCCAGGCCCAGAGTTCAAGCCCCATGACTGACAAAAAGAAAAAAGAAATGTGTTAAGGGGCTGGAAATGTAGCTTAGTGGTAGAGTGCTTGCCTAGCGTGCACGAAGCCATAGGTTCCACTCCTTAGTACCACATAATCAGAAAAAGCCAGAAGTGGCGCTGTAGCTCAAGTGGTAAAGCACTAGCCTTGAGCAAAAGAAGCTCAGGGACAGTGCCCACGCTCCAAGTTCAAGTCCCAGGACTGGAAAAACAAACAAAGTAGGCTCCAAGCTAGAATCCCTGGACAAATCACTCTCTTCCTGTGAAGTTTTATGGGGACTCGCTCTTTCTCCATATTTTTTTTAATTTTTATTTATTTTCTTTTTGTGTTTGCACTAGAGCTTGAACTCAGAGCCCCATAACTGGTGCTCTACCAGCTGAGCCACATCTCTATTTCCAGACTCTTGCTGGTTAGTTGGAGATAAGAGTCTTGTGGATTTGTATGCCTGAGCTGGCTTGGAACTTTGATCCTCCCATCTCAGCCTCCTATGGAGCTAGGATTATAGGTGTAAGCCACAGCGTCCCACGCCTTTCTCCTTATTTCTAAAATCTCCCTTCCTCACCAAGTTCCTCCCTGGCTCTATTCTTCCCTCAAAGTGTCCTGCTTCTTAGGCCTCAGACCCTTCTCCACACCCACCCCATTTAATTGCACCCCCACCCCCAATTTAATATATGTATTTCAAGAGCATTTTCTGGTCTCCAGTATTCGCTGTGTGAATATTTGAGATGAGGTCCCTTTCCTCAAAGAGCAACAGACAACTACTCAGATTAGGTAGAGGGGGCACAAGGGAGGAGGCACACCTCAGGTTCTTCCCCGCCCCCCCCCCCACGCACACACAGACCAGTCATATCGATCTTTCAGTTCCTCAAATTTGTCCTTTGCTCCTTAGCCCACAGGCCTGGGCCTCAACGTCTGTGACTTCCTTCCTGGGGACCCCTTTCCACTTCTCTCCAGCTAAATCCTAAGGGCACCGCAGACTCCTTAAAGAAGCCTTCCCTGACGCCCCTCTGCCCAGCTTCCAGTCTAGATTGGGAGATCCTCAGCCTGCCCCCAAAGTCCTCCCCGACCACGGCGATCCCTCGCACACCCCTGAGTCCCGGAGCCCGCCACGGTGCCGAGCACACAGTAGGTTCACAGGACTCCAGCTCCAGAGCCCCGGCCCTTCCCTCCGCCGCCCCGCCCAGGCCCCGCCCCCGGCGGGAGGCGCCCGCGGCCCCGCCCCCTCACCTTCGCACTTGCTTGGTAGTCGTACCCAGTCGGTCTCCTCGGCCCGGGCCTGGCTCAGGCCCAGCTCCGAGGCCGGCAGTGACAGCAGCAGCACGGGGAGAAGCAGGAGACGACGGGACGAGGGCTTCGGCAACGACTCCATGGCCAGCCGGACCCGAGCCGGACGGACCGGGAGGCGCTTCCTGCAGCGGCGCGCACGCAGCACCTTCCCCTAGCCGCTTCCGGGAATGCACACGTGCCTCCGCGTATCCACGGCGACCGCGAGCTCCTTGCCCGCCCCCTTCGCCCCTCCGCGCGTCTTCAAAGCAGACGATGCAGCCAATGAGCTTTCTCGGGGTTTGTCTTCCAGCGAATGGGAAGACGAGCTGTTCTTGGTCTCGACCAATAAGAGAGCAGATGGTGTCTAGAGCGACCTATGGCGATGTCTCTTCCCACCTCCTAACGGAGGCTCTGGGAGAGGTTGGCGGGTCAGGATCTGAGGATGGAACCCTTTGCCCTAAGGAACAGTGGCTCTGGAAGAGGAGGGCCTTCCATTGCATCCTTCAACATTCTGTTCTGGGGTCTTAAAGCTGCAAACCCTTAATGAACGCCTGCTTTAAGTGTGTGTGTGTGTGTGTGTGTGTGTGCGCGCGCGCGCGCGCCGGTCCGGGAGCTCGAACTTAATGCCTGGGCACTGTCCTTGGGCTTTTTTGCCCAAACCGGGTATCTACCACTGGAGCTACACCTCTCCTTTCAGCTTTTTGGTAGTTAATTGGAGATAAGAGTCTCACGGATTTATCTGCCTGGGCTGGCTTCAAACTGCGATCCTCAGATCTCAGCCTCCTGAGTAGCTAGGGTTACAGGTGTGAGCCACCAGCTCCTGGCTGAGATTGGATATCTTTACTGCTTTCTGAAGACATCAAAGGTGTGAGGCCATTTTCTGATGTAAGCCTAAAGCAATTGTGTTGGTAACGAGACACTTTTGCAAGGCTGCGGCATTGGAATCACACTGTACACAGGATAGGGACTTCTAAATGTTCTGCTCTCTCTTGGGTCCAGGAGATTTAGGGAGGTTTGGAGCCTAGCTATGACTCTTCATTTAGGTAGGCCTGGAAGTCCTCCTGGAAGATGATATTAAGCTAGCCATGGTGAGATGGAGGGGTTGGGGCAGGGCAGGGCCAAGTTGGGACAAGATGAGAAGGGTTGAAGCGAAGAGAAGCTTCGCTTTAGAATGGACAAGGAGCCAAGGAGAGGACATTTATGGAGGTTAGTTTTGGGTGAAAGCATGGGCTCAACATCTGGGCTGAGAGCTGGGAAGGGACAATGTCTGCAGAAAATTTGAGTTGACAGCTGGAGCCCTCTCCTCAGGCTGTGTGTCAGGGAAGGAGAGGTCCTGGGGGATGGTGGGTGGCTTCATCCCCAGAAGCTGTGGTCTTCTTCACACCTTACTCCTTGAAAAAATCCTCCAAAGAGGCAGGCACCTCCTTGCTGGCTGCTGATTGACAAGGAGTGGAAGAGACAATGAGGTCTTCATGGGACAGAGTCTAAGGGTGCCCAGAAGCTGGATGTCTTTGACAACATCTCTAAGACAGATTCCCCCCCCCCCACCTTGGAGAGAGGAAGACTAAGGGAAGGTCATTGATCAGTCAGCTGTCCAGTGGTGCCCAAGGGACATCTGGATTCACATGACAGATCCAATTAAAGAATAGGGTAAATGCCAGAGAGGAACCCCCAGGAAAAGCTGGCATTCCTGCTATCACTGGGGACAGAGGGGACTTACAGGTCATACTTTAATGTTCCAGTGTGGGAACCTCAGCCAGGCACCAGTGGCTCATGCTTCTAATCCTAGCTACTCAGGAGGCTGGAATTGGAGGATCATGGTTTGAAGCCAGCCCAGGGAGGAAAGTCCATGAGACTATCTCCAATGAACTACTCAGAAAAAGCCAGAAGTGGCACTGTGGCTCAAGTGGTGGAGCGCTAGCTTTGAACACAAAAACTCAGAACAGTGCTCAGGCCCAGAATTCAAGCCCTGGAATCAGCAAAACAAACAAACCACTGTGGGAATCTCATGTTGTATCAGGGCAAGAATCCTCTTTAGGAAACAAAGGAAAACCAAAAAGGTCAAACTTCTTACATACCTGGCTTCTAGTTGATGTTGAATATCTGTCAAATAAATAATGACCCCTAATTGATTAATAATATGTATATTTGGAATTACCTTCCCAGGCTCAACACGACATGATCTTATTCCCTGGGAATCCTGGCCCTGTTCATTTCAGTCGAGTCTGTACGAGACTCTAAACCCAGCACCACCTCCCTCAGGCCCTGGGCTCCTTGCCCTGCCATCTCACAGAGCTTGAGCCGGGGGAAGAAGACAGAAGGGCTTTGCCAGGTTCGTGAATGTAGGGGTGGGAGACAGAGACTGAGTTTCCTTTCCAACCTCCAGCTCCACTCTGCAATTGCCAGGTTCTCACTCTTAGGAAGCCTCTTTTTCAAGGGAGCCCTCCCAGATTTCTGCTTTGTCTCACTTAACTGGCCAACCCTGCCCTCACTCAGGGAAGAAGGGAATTAAGATATTTTTCATTTGGGGCTGGGAAGTTGGCTCAGTGGTAGAGCGCTTGTCTTGCATGCCTGAGGCCCTGGGTTCGATTCCTCAGCACCACATAAGCAAAAAGAAAAAAAGCCGGAAGTGGCGCTGTGGCTCAAGTGGTAGAGCAGTAGCCTTGAGCTAAAGAGCTGAGGGACAGCGCTCAGGCCCAGAGTTTAGGCCCCACGACTGGACCCAAAAAAAAAAAGATATTTTTCATTTGTTTGTATCATAAAAACTATTCTTTAATTGGACTCAATTATCTATAGCTAAAATGTCCCTGAAGGATCTGGAGCTCCCAGTGTGACCTAAAAGACACAGTCCCTCCCCTCTTTTTCCCTCCCCTCTAAACCTTTCAGTCTGAAGAGGGAGGCAGAGCCAAGCCCCGGGAAGAGGGCACATGTAGAAAACACACCAGCAGCTCTGAGAAAGGAATACTGAAGTTGGAAATGGATGAGTGGATGGCTGGCTGGTTGGCTGGCTGGCTGGCTGGATGGATGGTTGGTTGGATAGATAGATGGATGGATGGATGGATGGTTGGTTGGTTGTTTGGGTGGTTGGATGGATGGATGGATGGATGGATGAATGGTTGGATAGATGGATGGATGGATGGATGGATGGTTGAATAGATGGTTGGATGGATGGATGGGATGGTTGGTTGGATGGATGGATGGTTGGTTGGATGGATGGATGGTTGGATATATGGACAGATGGATGTTTGGATGGATGGATGGTTGGATAGATGGATGGATGGTTGGATGGATGGATGGATGGTGGGATATATGGACAGATGGATGGTTGGGTAGATGGATGGATGTTTGGACAGATGGCTGGTTGGATGGATGGATGGTTGGATAGATGGATGGATGGATGGATGGATGGTTGGATGGATGGAGAGTACTCAGCCAGCTGGGAGAGCAGAACACGTCTCCTCCTCTTTACTCAGGTTCCTGCCCTCTGGATCCACATGGCAAGGTCCATCCCTGGGGATCAGTGTGGGCCTGGGGGAGCTCAGGGTGCTGGGTATCTCCGTTGCTGTGGCCAGGTGAGATGAGTGGTCTTGAGGGGCGTGAGTGCGGGCGGGGCAGGAGCAGGATGTGGCAGGTCAGCAGCACATCAGTTAGCAGCAGCTTGCAAAACAGCAGCCTCAAGGCCCCCAGACACAGGGCCTGGCTTCGTGTCCCTGCCCAAAGAAAAGCCAGTGAGGAGTCCTAGAAACCTCAAACAGAGCCTCTAACCCCACCCCCACCCCCAAACAGGGCAGAGAGGGGCGTGTCTTCTGTGCTGGCTTGCCATTCGCTCTTTTCCCTCCTTCAGGAAAAGCGCTTCTTGGTATTTAACCTTGTGTGTGTGTGTGCTCACAAATCAATAATAGCTATAGCTCACAATTATATATATATATATATATATATATATATATGCACACACACACACACACACACACACACATATATAATGTTTATTTTTAGAGACAGGATCTGACTGAGCTGCCTAGGCTGGCCTCAAACTCTCCGTCCTCCTACCTCAGCCTCTCCAGTGCTGGGATTAAAGGTATGGTACATTGCCTGACTACAAAATTCTTTTTTTTGTTGTTGTTGGTCATGAGGCTTGAACTCTGGGCCTGGGCGCTGCCCCTCAGCTCTTCAGCTCAAGGCAAGCACTCTACCACTTGAACTACAGCGCCACTTCCGGTTTTCTGGTGGTTTATTGGAGATAGGAGTCTCACGGTCTCTCCTGCCCGGGCTGGCTTTGAACCGCTATCCTCAGATCTCAGCCTCCTGAGTAGCTAGGATTACAGGTGTGAGCCACCAGCGCCCAGCCTGACTACAAAATTCTTTGTGTTCAAGAAGGAAATCCAAGCCAGGTGCTGGTGGCTCATGCTTGTCATCTTAGCTACTCAGGAGTCTGAGATCTGAGGATCGAAGTTCAAAGCCAGCCCAGGCAGAAAAAAATCCCTGAGACTCTTATCTCCAACTACCAGAAAACCACAAGTAGCACTATGACATAAAATGGTAGGGTCCTAGCCTTGGGCAAAAGAGCTCAGGGACAGCCCCCAGCCCTGAGTTCAAGTCCCATGACCAACCCCCGCCCCCCAAAAAAATCCAAGGCTCTTTCCAGCACCCCAGCCTCCCTTTTCCGCAGGCCTGGCTCACGTGACCTGCCGGGGGGGGGGGGAAACACATCCTCATCCTTCCTCGGGCTCCCACCTGTGCTTCTCAACTGATCTCCAGAATTACATTGGGATCAAAGGATCCGCCCTCTTCTTATCCCAGGGTAGACTGAGGCTCAGGCTAGCCAGCACCCAACCTAGCAAGGCAGCCTCTCCTCACCACTAGCACCTCCCCCCCCCAAACCCTGCCCTGGTGGGACTCAGAAGAGCGGAGCTTAAATGCCCCACCCTGCAGGTCCAGGACCGATCCCCAGCCTCTTTTTCCCAGCATGCTCCACATACTCACCCCTGAGAGTGCTGTAGACGCAGCGCCTGGCTGGGGAAGCTGCTCCTGCCAGCCAAGGAGAAGGGTGTGAGTTCGTGAGGATTGGTGTGCACCCCGGGGGTGCAGGGTCAGGTGCTACCCCCTTCCCCAGTCTATCTATAACCTGACAAGGGGCAACTCTCGGAGTGGACAGACACCGGCCAGCAGGGGAACCCCTGAGCCCGTTTGCTGCCAGTCCTGAGGGTGCAGTCCAGTCCCTTCTTCACTCCTGAGCTGTGCTCAGGGAGCCAAGGTGCCTCAGCTGGCCCTGGCATGCAGAAACCAATTCTCTGACAGCTTTCCTTGGAAGGCAGGGTGACTGTTCAATTATATTCCCCTTTGGGAGGGCACAAAACTGAGGACAAGGACAGGAGTGTGGCCACGTTACTTAGCCTCCCGTTGCCTGCCAGGTGGCTACTTCATAAATGTAAAGTTTTAGTAACAATAGGGGTCTATTTAGATCTTGTTGAGCCCTTGCAGGATGTGTTTATGTATAAGTTATATGGATACATTGTATATGGATTTAAAGCTACAGAAACATAATGTAGGAGCTGGGAAGGAGACTCAGTGGTAGAGTGCTTGCCTTGCATGCATGAGGCCCTGGATTCCTCAGCACCACATAAGCAGAAAAAGCTGGAAGAAGCGCTGTGGCTCAAGTGGGAGAGCACTAGCCTTGAGCTGAAGAGATGAAGGACAGTGCCCAAGCCCAGAGTCCAGGCCCCACGACTGGTCAAAAAAAAAAAAATAATGTAAATAACCAACCCTGGGAGGAAGAAAGTATTATCATCTCTGGCAGTCATGCAGTAGAACCTAGATTCTCATTCTCTCTCTCCTTCCTTTTTTTTTTTTTTTT
>NW_012267260.1:8146082-8151851 GCF_000151885.1 Dipodomys ordii
AGCCAGTCCTGGGGCTTGAACTCAGGGTGTGAACCTCTCTGTGCTCAAGGCTAGCACTGTAGCACTTGAGCCACAGTGCCACTTCTGGCTTTTTTCCATTTATAGGGTACTGAGGAATTGAACCCAAGGCTTTATGCATGCTAGGCAAACACTCTACCACTGAGCCACCTTCCCAACCTGAAACTCTTGTCTCTAATAAACTATGAAATAGCCAGAAGTGGGGCTGGGAAGGTGGCTCAGTGGTAGAGCGCTTGCCTTGCATGCATGAGGCCCTGGGTCCGATTCCTCAGCACCACATAAGCAAAAAGAAAAAAAAGCCGGAAGTGGCGCTATGGCTCAAGTGGTAGAGTGCTAGCCTTGAGCTGAAGAGCTGAGGGACAGCACCCAGGCCCAGAGTGGTAGTGTGCTAGCCTTGAGCAGAAAAGCTCAGGGACAGAGCCCAAGACCTGAGTAAATTGAGTTCAACTTCCACCTCCTCCACGAAGCCTCCAGGTTCCTCCCTCTTCACCTAACCACACACCTACATCCTGCCCTCTCCAATCTCCAGCTTCTGGGGGGGGGGAGGCATCCAGTAGGCTCTGATTTCTTTATACCTCCTCAAGGTCCAGGGCAGGACTTGGGGCCCAGAGGCAGGTGGCTGCTGGGAGGCAGAAGGCAGCGCCCCATGAGACTCTCCCAAACCCCTAGAGGGCTCTTGTCCCTTCCTGTATTCCCCCCATTCCATCCACACTCAGGGAGGCCCTGGGGGGCAGAGGAGGAGGCTCACCTGTGGGCAGGGCTGGACAGCGGAGGGGCAGGAGAAGCAGCAGCCATGGCCGAGCCATGACCCAGTGGTGCAAGGTAGGACCCAGCTGTGAGGTGTGGGCTTGGAGAAGAGGTACCCGCCACGTCGCCTCCCAGGCCCAGCTGCGCCTCAGCCGTTTCTCCACAAGGCCGATCCTGTTTGTCTCAGGGGCCAGGAAACCCAGGTGTCACTCCCACCCCAGAGGCCAGTGTCCCCCCCCCCCCATTCTGGCTCATGGCTCCAACTAGAGGGCAACTGCCACCCCCAGGCCTAGAGCCACCCTGGCTGCCAGGGCTCCTCAGCCACAGTGGGATCCCCAGCCACTGGCATTCCTGTTCACGGGGAAGTAACCAAGGCTCAGAGAGACTGAGTGAGCTGCCCAAGGACACACAACTGGCAGGTGGCAGAGCTATGTTTGAGTTGTTTCCAGATGGCTGGCCTCACAGGCAAAAACACATCCAGGAAATGGTGTGTGTGTGTGTGTGTGTGTGTGTGTGTGTGTGTGTGTGACAGTACTGGGGCTTGAACTCAGGGATAGGGCAATCTCCCTTAGCCTTTTTTGGTCAGTTGGAGGCCTGAACTCTGGGCCTGGGAGCTATCTCTCAGCTCAAGACTAGTGCTCTACCATTTAAGCCATAGCACCACTTCTAGCTTTTTTTGCTTATGTGGTGCTGAGGAATGGAACCCAGGGCCTCATGCATGCAAGGCAAGCACTCTACCACGGAGCCACCTTTCTAGCCCTCTCTTAGCCTTTTTACACAAGGCTGGTGCTCTGTCACTTAAGCCACAACTCCAGTTCCAGCATTTTGCTAGTTAATTAGAGTTAAGAATCTCACAAACCAGGTGCTGGTGGCTCATGCCTATAATCCTAGCTACTCAGGAGGCTGAAGCTGAGGACTATGGGCAGGAAAGTCTGTGAGATCCTTTTTTTGTTGTTATTGTTGGTCTTGAGGCTTGAACTCTGGGCCTGGGCGCTATCCCTCAGCCATTCAGCTCAAGGTGAGTGCTCTACCAGTTGAGCCACAGCGCCACTTCTGGTTTTCTGGTGGTTCATTGGAGATAAGAGGACTTTCCTGCCTGGGCTGGCTTTGAATTGTGATCCTCAGATCTCAGCCTCCTGAGTAGCTTACAGGCGTGAGCCACTAGCACCTGGCTCTATGAGACTCTTATCTCTAATAAACTATACAGAAAGAGCTGGGGAAGTGGATCTGTGTCTCTAGTGGTAGAGCACTAGCCTTGAGCACATAGGGGCTTAGAGACAGTGCTCAGGCCCTAAGTTCAAACCTCAGGACCAGCCCTCATCCCCCCCCCCCAAAAAAAAAAGCCTCACATACCTTTTTTGCTTGGGCTGGCTTCGAACTGTGATCCTCCAGTTAGAAGTGGTAGCATGCATGCTTTGAATGCATGAGGCCTTGAGTTGATGCCCAGCACTACAGAAAAACGTGTGTGTTTGTGTGTGTATATGTGTGACTATGTGCATGTGTGAGTGTAACTTTAGAAGCAGGGCAAAGGAAATGACTTCATTGTCAACAGGAGGTAAAGGACAGAGTGAAGATTGTGTATTACATATTTAATTTACATTGGTAGATTTTACATAGCACCTTTCAAAGAATGTTCAGTGACATGGACTGTAGATGTAATTTAGTTCAGAGCATGGGCTGTGAGCCAGGACACCTGGATTTCAATCTTGACAAGATCATTTACTAGTTTCTTTCAGCAAATGACTTCCCTAACCCTCCATTTCCTCGCTGTAATGGAGATGGTGGGAACCTTTGATGTCTATGCCAGGAGATCCGGAGAGGCATTAGCGCAGTTCCTTCTAGAGTGACAAGTCCAGCGCCTAGCACTCCCAGCTCCAGGCGAGTGCACTGTCAAAGTCAAGACACGGTCCTCCCATTTTGGGGCGCACCCAGGCCTTGGGCATGTGGCACAGAGCTGCAGGTGAACCCTGGCACACAAATCTGGATAAAAATGTTATGGAATTCCCAGCCCTACAAGGGTCTTGATTTATCCACATTTACCACTGTTTCTTTCCTTTCTTCCTTTTTTTTATGGGGCTTGAACTGGGCGCTGTTCCTTAGCTCTTCAGTTCAAGGAGAGGCCTCTACATTTGAACCACAGCACCACTTCCAGTTTTCTAGTGGTTTATTGGAGATAAGAGTCTCCCGGACTTTCTTGCCAGGCTACTCAGCCTCCTGAGTAGCTAGGATTACAGGCATGAGTCACCAGCACTAGGCTGGCTGGTTTGTGTTGTATGAATCAAAGTGACAATCCATTTTGGTATCTTCTCATCACCCCCAGCCCTCTTTGGAGCTGAGGGCCTTTCTACTAGCCCTGCTCATCCCTTAGCCTAGCAAGACTTTGATCTAGAAAATGGACAGAACCTTGTCTCTGATTATTCTGTCCAGTTTGGCTTCATTTTACCCATCTCTATGTGAAACCAAAATTAATTCTGGTGCCTGGTAGTAGGCACACACACACACACACACACACACACACACACACACACACACACACACACACACACAATTTCCCCCAAAGGGCTAATCAATTTCCCCAGGATTACTTGCTAAATACGCATTCTTGGCTCCATGACTTTCAAACCTTTCTTCCTTCCACATGAACGTCTTTTCTATAGACGCATTCAGTTCTTCCTGGCTCCTCAGTCTCTTTATTCTGGTGCCAGGCTCACCCTGGTTGCGTGGGGATGATTGTTTTAATAACCATGATGAGTGTCCTATCCTGGGGTCCAGGTGGACCCTGGGGCTGGCTGCAACCCCCTCCCCCTCGGTGCACCCTCCCCTGCCCCAGGCCTCGGCTCCACATGTTCCCAGGCAGCGCCAGCCCAGGTGGCGGGTGGTGGTGGTTCCCACTGGGAGGGGGAGGGGAGGGAGGATGGAGAGGAGGAGGAGGGGAGCCAGGTGTCCCTAACGACTCTGCAGCCTGGGGGGTGCTGGCTAGGCTCTGCTGCCGCAATGTGGATGGAGAAAGGCATCAACATGCCCAGTGCCAGCCACCATGCTCATGGCTGCCTCCCTCTGCCCTGTCCACCCTCCCCCATGCCACTCCTAGCTCCTGCCTGGGTTCAGGGGTCCCACCAATGCCCACTTCCAGGGAGCTTCCCTCCCCCGCTGCTCTGCACATCACTCATAGTTCCCATTGGCCAGGAGCCCCAGGGTCTCCTCTGACCCCATAGTCTTTCTGTTTGCCCAAGACAGGGGAGGGTGCCCTGACCCCTGTCTCAACATCTCATTTAACCCTAGTAGAGGATTAATATCATCTGTTGTTCAGCTGAGGAATGCCCCCTCTCAGAAAACAACAATAAATGACAGCCAAATGCTGGTAGCTCACACCTGTGAATCCTAGCTATTCAGGAGGCTGAGAGCTGGAGACTGAGGTTCAAAGCCAGCCCTGGCAGAAAAATCTGTGAGATGGTCTCCACAGAACCAGTAAAATTCCAGACTGGAAGTATGGCTTAAATGCTAGAGCAGCAGCCTTTAACAAGCAGGTCTCCCAAGAGAGGTCCTGAGTTCAAGTCTTAGAAAGGGCAAGGAAAAAAATAAGACCCAGTTACATTGCTAAAGATGTATAGAAAGCTGGGCACTGGTGGCTCACGCCTGTAACACTAACTACTCAGGAGGATGGAATCTGAGGATCATGGTCCAAAGCCAGCCCCGGCAGAAAAATCCCCATGAGACTCTTATCTCCAATTAACCATTCATAAACTGGAAGTGTTGCTGTAGCTCAAGTGATAGAGTGCTAGCCTTGAACACAAAGAGGCTTAGGGACAGTGCCCAAGCCTTACACCTGATCTGCTGAAAGAGAGAAAGAGAGGGGGGGTTAAAAACTGGGGTTTGAATTCAAGGCTTGAGCTTGCTAGGCAAGCCATGACCTTGTCCCTATGAAACGTATTACAATTAATTAATTTATTTTACAGGGCTGACGATTATCCCAGGTGTGAGCCATGCGTATCTGGCCTTACATTTGGCTGGGGAGAATCATTTGATCTCTGTACCATCAGGCACTAGGAAGATGCCATGGTTTTCACTAAGATCAAGTAAGCTAGCTCTGATTCATCCATCCATCTAGCCAGCCAGCAGCCAGCAAGTTCTACTCTAGACATCAGAGTAAGGGAAGGCCCACACCAACATATTTCTTTTTTTCTTTTTCTTTTTGTGCCAGTCCTGGAGCTTGAACTCAGGGCCTGGGTGCTCTCCCTGAGCTTTTTTGCTCAAGGCTAGTGCTCTACCACTGGAGCCTCACTTCCATTTCCAGCTTTTTTTGGTGGTTACTTGGAGATAAGAATCTCTCCAACTTTCCTGCCAGAGTTGGCTTCAAACCAAGATCCTCAGATCTCAGCCTCCTGAGGAGCTAGGATTCTAGGTGTCGGCCACTGGCACCCAGCTCAACTTATTTCTTAACAGCTTAGTCAACACTTAATGAGTGTGTTTTCTGGACCCCCCCAAAATTTTTTTTAAAAAATATGTGGCCAGGAAGGTTGCATATTATAAACCCAGCATTCTCATCTCCTGGAGAATTCTGATTTCTTCTATAGGATGCCAGGAAAGTTCTGGCATTTCAAGCTTATTAACTGTAGGCTACCATTAATTCCAGACTTTAATTAACCAACCTAGCAGACTACGAATGCCCTTCCGAGGTGACTGAGCCAACATGTTAAATCCTAAATCTTGGATGAGCATTCATGGTAATGAGTTTGGCTCAAATGAACCTTACATTCCCTAGCACTCACTCCCATGCTTGTCTACCAGTGCCTGCCAAGGCGGACCAGCAAGGCCCAACCTAGTTCACTACACACTCGTGCTTCTTTATCAGACTCTGCTGAGATCCAACTCAAGAAGGCTCAGGGCCGGGCGCTGGTGGCTCACGCCTGTAATCCTAGCTACTCAGGAGGCTGAGATCTGAGGATCGCGGTTCAGGGCTGGGAAGTTGGTTCAGTGGTAGAGTGCTTGCCTCGCATGCATGAG
>NW_012267260.1:8159171-8159765 GCF_000151885.1 Dipodomys ordii
GGGGGGGGTTGGTCGCGGGGCCTGAACTCTGGGCCTGGGCGCTGTCCCTCAGCTCCTCAGCTCTTCAGCTCAAGGCTAGCGCACTACCGCGGGAGCCACAGCCACGTCTGGTTTTCCGGTGGGTTAATGGAGACGAGTCTCACGGACTTTCCTGCCAGCTGCGACGCTCAGCCTCCTGACAGGTGGATGGCAGGCGGAGCCACCGGCGCCGGCTCGCAGGATCATTTTTTAAGTGTTGGTTGGCAATGACTTTCCTCGTGTCACCCCGCTGATGCCAACGCTTGGTACGGCCCGCGACCTCCCCCACGCTTCTCCGACGGTGGTTGCGTCCACACGCCGGAAGTGCTTTCCCAGCACTCCCAGCAGCCTTCGCGGCCCGACATGGCGCGGCCCGGAGTGCGGGGCGGCTCCGCTGCGCCGTCCGCGCCGGTAGTCGGCCCCGGCCCCGGTGACCCTGGCGCAGCTCACGCAGCTGCTCCAGCAGGGCCAGGAGCTACCGGGTCTGGAAAAACGAAACATCACGGCGACCCAAGGCGAGCCCACGGCGTCGCGGCTCCCGCGGAGACCCAAGCCCTGGGAGGCCGCGGCCCCGCC
>NW_012267260.1:8159834-8169710 GCF_000151885.1 Dipodomys ordii
GTGGAGGTGGAGGCGCGGCACCGCCCGCCGGGACCTGCGACCCCGAGTGTCGGCCTTTGTCCGTTGAATGTAAAGCTCGGAAAGCCTCATCCCGACCCTCCGCACTCCTGTTCCTGACCCTCCAGTTAAAAGCCGTGTTCTGCTTTACGATCTGCGACGCGTTTTCATTTCTGTACCACACTAGCGGGGTCTGAGCCCCGGGGTAAGAACAGCAGTACTTCTCCCCTTCGTTACCTTTTTCTGACAGTTAAACTGAGCTTGGGATACAAATGATAGTCCTGTCACCCTAGCTACTCAGGAGGCTGAGATCTGAGGCAAAAGGGCTCAGGGACAGCACCCAGGCCTGAGTGAAGTCTACGACCAGGAAACAAAAAACAAACCCTGGCCCCGTGCCAGTGGTTCACGCCTGTAATCCCAGCTACTCAGGAGGCTGAGATCTGAGGATCATGGTTCAAGGAAAGCCCGAGACGCTTCAGTTAACCTCCAGAAAAATCGGGAAGTGGTGCTGTGGCTCAAGTGGTAGAGAACTCACCTTGAACTTCAGGGACAGCCCCCAGGCCGAGTTCAAGCCCCATGACCCACCAAAAAAACCCAAACACCCAGGTGCCTGTGGCTAATGCCTCTAATTCTACCTACTCAGAAGGCCGAGACTCCCATATCCAATTAACTGGAGGCCCGGCTGAAGTACAAGAGCACCAACACTGACTATTCTTGTGTTTTAAGAGCTGGTATGGGCACACAAAGACTAAGGTAGAGTCCCTGACTAGCAAGCAAAAAGTTCAAACCACAGCACCACCAACATGTCAACAAGTAATGAAACTAGAAAGTTTCCAACCTGTAAGGTAGTACAGCTTTCAGAAAATGCCCCCGTAGCTAATTCTCAAGTCAGTTCTTGCTTCCTACACCTGTTTCATCCACAGATGTAGATCACGCCTCGTGTGCTCAGTCCACGCAGTGTACTGTGTAACTAGGTTAGCACCCCACTAGGGAGTGCAGAGAAGCACACATTTTTAATATTTTATTTATATAAAACACGTTTAAAACATCTTGTTTTCAACACCATGTAAAGCAGACTAGAAAATCAGTTCCACTTTACAGAGCAAGAATGGAAAGTGGGGGTCTTGGGAATTGAATCCAGGGCTTCACGTATTAGGTAAGCCCACTATCACCGAGCACAGCCCCAACCGTAGTGCCTAAGACTGACCTGATATAAACCCCAGGCCTACCATACACTTACGACTTTCCAACACATCATTGGTAAGTAATCTGATTAGCCAATGCTGCATAGTATCAATAACACGTGCTCCTGGCAAGTTAATTCAAATCAAAGCGGCCTAATGAATTACCTCATTACTCAAACATTTTAAAGGCACCGTTATACCTCTAACCCAGTTTCACACTGTTTTTGAGGATACCATGAACCAAAATTTCAGCAAAGTGGATCTAAAATGATCCAGGAAAATAGTTAAGTATTTTTCACTTTAATTTGGGTTTGGCACATGTTTATCAAGTGCTTAGATGGTACTGGAGCTGAGGTCTACCCATTAGAGGTGGGCACTGTTAGATGGGGGGCAAATGTAATTAGATCAGTGTACAGGGTCATGAGGCAATGTTACTTGGTTTGCTTTTGCCTAATTTATCATGTCTTACCCCAAAATGTTGGAACGGATGCCACTGATGGCCAACTGCCCTTTTCACACCAAGTATAATGTGCTCACTTTGGGGCTTGGAATACTTTGGGTAGAAGATAAATCTAGGGGGACTGGGAAGGTGGCTCAGTGGTAGAGAGCTTGCCTTGCATGCTTGAGGCCCTGGGTTCGATTCCTCAGTACCACATAAAAAGAAAAAAGCCAGAAGTGGCACTGTGGCTCAAGTGGTAGCCTCGAGCTGAAGAGCTGAGGGACAGTGCCCAGGTCCAGAGTTCAGGCCCCACAACCGGACCCCCCCCCCAAAAAAAAAGATAAATCTAGGGACTGTAGGTGGAGCTCTCAATGACTGCTGCCTTTATCGAGACTTCCAAACCTCAACACTTGAGTCTCAGGAATCCTTGCCATCAACAGGGCTTAACAACCAAGAATCAGCAGGGTCCTGGTGGCTCACGCCTGTAATCCTAGCTACTGAGAAGGCTGAGATCTGAGGATCACGGTTCAAAGCCAGCCTGGGCAGGAAAAGCCATTAGACTCTTCAATAAACCACAGAAAACTGAAAGTGGTATTGTAGCTCAGTTGGTAGAGTGCTTGCCTTGAGTAAAGAGGTCAAGGACAGCTCCCCGGCCCACAGTTCAAGCCCCACAAGTGACCAAACCAAAAAACAATCAAGAATCAATGATGAGCATTAAGAAATAGCACTTGTTTTTAAGTCTTTTCAAAACAAGGCCTTATGGGGCTGGGAAGGTGGCTCAGTGGTAGAGTGCTTGCTTCCCATTCATGAGGCCCTGGGTTCGATTCCTCAGCACCATATAAGCAGAAAAAGCCAGAAGTGGTGCTGTGGCTCAAGTGGTAGGGCGCTAACCTTGAGCTGAAGAACTGAGGGACAGTGCCTAGGCCCAGAGTTCAGGCCCCACGACCAGCAAAAAAAAAACCCAAGGCCTTAGAACTCCCAGACTCAAGTATACCCAGAGCTTGGTCTAATGGTGCAAATCTTGTACATGTGCTTAGGTTCTTCATTCACAACATTAAACCCCATACAGAAGATCCAACAAAGTCAGGACGACTCCTTCCTCTGGGTTATGTGTTGATTGGAGATAGACGCCAATGTGGAAGGGGATGGAATTCCTCCTCGGGACTAGCTGCCATTTTTCCCCTTCCCTTTCCAACTTCTGTAGGTAGGAAACAATCTCTGAAGATGTAGCAGTTAAATCCACCACAATCTGGCATCTAGCATAACAGCAAGAAAAAGCAATTTTAGTGAGGTGCCAATGGCTCACACCGGCAATCCTAGCTTCTGAGAAGGCTAAGACAGACTGTTTGAAGCCAGCCTGTACAGGAAAGTCCGTGAGACTCTTATCTCCAATGACCTACTCAGAAAAAACTGGAAGTGGTGCTGTGGCTCAAGTGGTAGAGCACTAACCTTGAGCTTCAAGAAGCTCAGGGGCAATACCCAGGCCCAGAGTTCAAGGACCAGAAAAAAACCACAAAAACAACATTTCATAAAATCAAAATTCTTAGCCAAGTGCTGAGGCACACACCTGTAATCAATCCTAGCTACTCAGGAGGCTGAGATCTGAGGTCACAAAAACTTGGAAATGGAGCTGTGGCTCAAGTGGTAAAGTTAGCCTTAAACGAAAGAGCCCAGGGACAGTGCCCAGGCCTGGAGCTGAAGCCCCCAAACTGGCACAGAAATAAAAACTGCTCAACAAAAATGACTCCAATTCTTTCAGAAACTCCATTTCTAGATAAATTTTCTAGCCTCTAACTCAAGATATTCACAGCTTCAAATCTGAATTAAGCTGTCCCTTACAAGGGTCCTATTTATTTGACTTGTAAATACTGACCTCCTCTTTCTTCCCCAATTTTTTTTTTTTTTTTGGTCGGTCGTGGGGCTTGAACTCCGGGCCTGGGCGCTGTCCCTCAGCTCTTCAGCTCAAGGCGAGTGCTCTACCACTTGAGCTACAGAGCCACTTCCGGTTTTCTGGTGGTTTATTGGAGATAGGAGTCTCACAGTCTTTCCTGCCCGGGCTGGCTTTGAACTGCGATCCTCAGATCTCAGCCTCCTGAGTAGCTAGGATTACAGGCGTGAGCCACCAGCGCCCGGCTCTTCCCCAATTTTTTTTTACTAGGCGATTGAACCACGACCCTGATATCCTTATCAAGTCATTAACCACTGACTGTAACCCAAACCTGCAGAAACACTTTGAAGTAACAAGGATGGCCTGTGGAAAACCAGGCCATAAGGGTTTCCAGCCCCAGCTCACCTTGAGTCTAGTTCAGCTGGCGGATGAGCTGATTGATGCTTTCACCCCGATAGCCAGGTGAGCCCATCTCCTTGAGGAAGCCCACTCTGTTTTTGGTAGCATGACGGGCAACAGAGAGTTGGAAAGGGCACAAAAACCTGGAGATCTGCTGGAAATACTTCCCTGGGAAGGCGATTTCATGAATGAGGTCTTCCAGGCAAATGACATCAAATTTCCCTAAGAGATAAGGGCACAGCTTCACTACTTGTCCAGTGTGTACTGAAACAGTGTATACTCATATGCTAGAGTTAAGTTTGGCATGTTCTCGGAATCCCAAGAACACACCCTGGATTCCCACCATGGCAGCCTCAGACCCTTGCTTTCTGCCCACCCTGCAGCTGCAGGACTTACCCAGGTGCTCCTCAATCATGGTATTGTCTGTCAAAGGGATGATCTTATTCTGAACCTTTGCCTGTCCACGTTTCAGGATGAGTTCTCGCACAGACTTCAGATTCGGAAATCTTTGAGGGACAATAAAGCACACTGAGCAAGGTGCTGGTGGCTCATGCCTGTAATTCTAGTAAGAAGGCTGAGATATGAGGATTGCATTCAAAGCCAGCCTGGGCAGGAAACTCCATGAGACTCTTATCATCAATAAACCACTAGAAAAAAAAGTGGCGCTGTGGCTCAAGTGGTAGAGTGCTTGCCTTGAGCTGAAGAGCTGAGGGACAGCGCCCAGGCCCAGAGTTCAGGCCCCATGATGAACAAAAACAAAAAACAATAAACCCCACCACACTGCATTATGGCACTCATTCTCGCAGGCTGAAGTGAAGAGGGGGAAAGGAGTGCCCCTCCCCACACCTGTATCCCCAACTAGGAAATAAACTGCAATCACATCCCAGTTGGGTGCTTGGGAAGCCGTAAATGGGCAGGACAAAAAACTGAATGACAACTTACACCAGGCAGCAGGTTATTGATGGCTCAAGTACAGAAAGCATGAGCTAAGCAACCCCGAGGTCTGGACTTCAAAACAACAAAAACCCTCCCCACAACACAAAAACCTGACCTACAATCTACTTAAGAGCGAGGCATGCGCTGGGTGGCTCATGTCTGTGATCCTAGCTACTCAGGAGGCTGAGATCTATGGATCTAAGAATCTCGGTTCAAAGCCAGCCTGGGCAAGGAAAGTCCACGAGACTCTCCAATAAACCAGAAGCGGTGCTGTAGCTCAAGTGGTAGAGCGTTGTCTTGAGCTGAAGAGCTCAGGGACTGCACCCAGGCCCAAAGTTCAAGCCCCATAACCAACAACAACAAAAACAACAAAAACAAAAAGAGTTAAGGCAGCTGGGCGCCGGTGGCTCACGCCTGTAACCCTAGCTATTCAGGAGGCTGAGATCTGAGGATCGCGGTTCAAAGCCAGCCCGGGCAGGAACATCCGTGAGACTCTTAGCTCCAATAAACCACTAGAAAACTGGAAGTGGCGCAGTAGCTCAAACCGTAGAGTGCTTGTCTTGAGCTGAAGAGAACAGGGACAGTGCCCAGGCCCAGCGTTCAAGCCCCACGACCGACAAAAAAAAAAGTTAGGCGCTGGTGGCTCATGCATGAAATCCTAGCTACTCAGGAGGCTGAGATCTGAGGATCGCGGCTAGAAGCCACCCTGGGCCAGAAAGTCTGTGAGACTCTTATCACAGAAAAAGCCAGAAGTGGTACTGTAGCTCAAGTGGTAGAGTTCAAACCCTAGCCCTGAGCAAAAGGAGCTTAGGGATAGTACCCAGGCCCAGAGTTCAAGGGCTAGCACCAAAAAGTTGGTCCTGTTGTTTAGAATCGGGTACTTCCTAGTTAGTTATGTGGCTCTGCTGGTATCACAGGTGTGTACCATATCAAGACTAGTTTATGAATTAAAATGGGGTCACACCAAGAGATTTTTTGTGGGCCTGGATTGGCCTCAAATGGCAATCCTTATGGTTTCTGTCTCTATACTAGCTAGGATTACACCAGTCACTGCAATGTGAAAACAATGAAACAGTACTAGGATTTCAACTCAGGACCTCATGCTTGCCAGGCAAGTTGTTCTACCTCTAAGCCATGCCTCCAACCACGTTTATTACAGCGTGTCAGAGCTGGGATGATAGGTACAAACTACCAGGCCCAGCTTCTTCCTTTGAGAGGACGACTTGTGGCCTTTTTTGCCCTGGCTGGTTGGAATAGCAATTGTCACTATCTCAGCCTGTCAAGCAATTGGTATGACAGACATGTACCACTGAGCCTGACCCTTTTGCTGGGTTTTCATGTTTGACTAATATATATATATATATATATTTTTGGGTCCGGTCGTGGGGCCTGAACTCTGGGCCTGTGCGCTGTCCCTCAGCTCTTCAGCTCAAGGCTCCTCTCAGCCATTGTACTTCACCTACAACTGATGCTCTGACCCTGTTCTGACTATCACCAACACCGTTCTTTCTCCCCTCTGCCCACCCCACATCCCTACGGTTAATTCCTGGAACTGGATTCAGCACAGTAGCCAACAAAGACACATGAGCTTTGGAGGCCAATCCCCTGTGCACCCTCACACAATACAAGCTAATTCACATGAAAAATGTACTCACCCCCAGGTCACATAAGGTTCCACTATACGCAACATTTTTATGTTATCGGGAGTGACTTTGACAAAGACACCACTAAACAATTTCTTCAGACGAAGTATTGCAATGGTCCGCTTCACCAGTAAACTCACCCCGACAGTTCTGAAATGAACAGCAACAGCAGTCAGTCCCCCAAGTACACAGAGAAGGACACATCTATCTTCAGTTTAGAAGTAAGCAGATACCATCACTAAGGCAGCCTACAGGAAAGATCTGGGTCTGTGACACCAGAAGCAGGAAACCCAATTAGAAACTAACAAAAGAGTCAAAGAAAGAGACTGAAGAACACACAGCTCATCAATATTTAAAATCATAGGCTTCACATTAAGAGGGACAGTTATATGTAACGGTAGGGACAGGTAAGAAAAATAACACTACATGTAGAAGTTTCTTTCCAACTCCATCAGCCTTTAGTTCCTAGAAAGATAATGCAAGTCCCAATTTCAGGACTTTGTATCCATGTTTTAAAGTTTTTGCCAACACTGGTGAATTCAATCTGTGTTTTTCAAGACTCAATTCAAGTTCCTGCTGTAGAGAGGGTATCCTCAAACGCTGCCCACCCCATCCCGCCCTTTACCCTATGGCACTTGTCTGCTGTGCTCAACCCTGATTTCCTAGCGCAACTTGCTGAGAAAGCAGGTTTAGGCCTGTCTCCTCACTTCCCTAGAAAGCTGAAGCAATAGTTGCCCTGGCCTCAAGAATCTGCAAAGACGAGAGGATTCTACCTTTCGATGCGTATAACAAAGGCCAAGGTATGTTTATCAGGAACTTCCAAAGCACGAGGTTTCACATCCAGACGTCTGACACGCACCATGTCACGCTGCTGTCGCCAGGATTCATGGAGAAATGATTCCAGTCGCTTAAATCTAAATGCTTTTCCTTTCCTCTGTGGTAAAGAGACCACTATTATCATTTTATGGTCATAGTTTACTTCTACAATTCCCGAGTGGCTAATGACAGTACCAATAACTCACTGCAAAGGGGAACAAATAAGCATAGTTTACCTTCGTCTTATAAAAGGGAAAATTAAAACAAATTTAAAAAATGAACACTAAAAAGACTGAGCTGGCAGCTCATGTCTGTAATCCTAGCTACTCAGGAGGCTGAGACATATAAACATTCATCCAATTCAAATTCCTGGCTCCCAGGCATTACCTCCTTTTTTGCTAAAAGTGCTTGCTTGGCTTGTGTGGCTTTGAGGGCTTGATAAGCTTTCCTCTTTTTCAGGAGATTTTCTGGAACCAAAGGGATCCTTTTTCTTTCCCTGATAAAGAAAACTAAGGTCAGTAAACAGCATTTACCGTTCAGTGTAATTCCAAACTAATCCAGCATCTTGGACTTTGCGTAACACTGCTGTCTTCAAACTCTTCAGGATTGGCTGGGAAGGTGGCCTCGTGGTAGAGTGCTTGCCTACCACGCATGAAGCCCTGGGTTCGATTCCTCAGTACCACATAAACAGAAAAAGCCAGAAGTGGCGCTGTGACTCAAGTGGTAGAGTGCTAGCCTTGCGCACAGAGAGGCTCAGGGACAGTGCCCAGGCCCTGAGTTCAAGCCCCAGGACTGGAAAAATTAAATTTACGAACGTCTTAGTGTACGTCAACAGGGCTTTTACTGCCTCGGCGTTTCAGACACCATAACCGAGCGAGTTGGGGAGACCGGAAACACACCGTACTCTGAAGTTAGATTAGGGGAGCCCAACTCCCACTGTTCAGTCCCTCAACTTCCTTACTCGCTGCTAGGAAGTCAGTCCTCCAACTCGACATAACCCAGGCCTCTAAGCCGTTCCCTCAGTCCCCACCCCGAAATCGGAGCCTCTTCTCTTCCTACAATCGACATGTATCCTTCTTTCCTACCATCAAGGAACACACGGCATAGATGGCATCGGATACTCAACGCCCCAAACAAGAAATCAGCAAACACTCACCCTTCTTCCGCCATCTTTGACGTGCGGAGGCTGCAGAGCATGCGCACGACCAACAAGCAATGAAAACAGGACCTGCGCTACGGTTCCTCGACCATAGAGACGTCTGCTCTAGCTCGCGTTGGAGGACCCAAGTGGTCGCCGCCCACTTAGGAGGCAGTAAAGAGGCCTTGTAACCCGGATTCCTAAAAAAAAAGTTGCAAAAGGCTTCCTCACCCCTCCCAAGCTCGTTAGAGCTTATGTTATTAAAAAAAACAAGTCCTTTTCAGAGCTATAATTAGAGGAAACTTGGCCGCCAGGGTGGCGAGCCGCAGCACGCTTCCCACCGTGCACCGCGGCTTCCGGCGTGTCTCCAGCACTCACTTCCGGTCTGCGTTCCGCCAAGTGAGAATGGCGGCGCTGGTGTTGAGTGTCCGCCGCGCGGGCGGCGTGGGCCTGGCCGTGGCTCTCAGGGATGGGTGGAGGCTGTGGGTGGTGAGGGCGGGGGAGAAAGTAGCTCGGCTTCCGTCCGCTCGGCCCGTCGGAGGGCCCTGGAGCCAGGGAGGACCGCGGCTCCGTCCCGCAGTTTCCTCACCCTTGGTGCGGGCTTAAAAATGGACTTTGCTGCTGAGCGCCCGGAGGCCCGAGTGAGACGGGAGCGAGTAGCCAGGCCCCCCGCGGGAATCTGCCCACCCTGGGATGCTTAGTCGTGACCAGAAATGCCTCCTCGACACTGGGGGCTCGGTGCATGCCGCCTGCGTTCCTTCTGCATCCGAGGGGGAGGCGGCCACTCTGGACATCAACTCAGTGACACGTACCCAGTCCATCCAGAACGCTACGGCTATGGACGGAGCTGCTGAGGAGTAGGGACACCTGATGAGTAGGTGTCCAGAGACAGCACGGTCAGAGTCACAGACGTGTGTGAGTTCAGGTGTGCGTATGTACTAGGGCTTCAACTCCGGGCCTAAGCGTGCGGTCCCGGCCCTTTTTTGCTCCAGGCTAGCACTCTACCACTTAAACCACAGTTCTGCTCCTGACTGTTGGTTAATTGGAGAGCCTGCCCTGGCCGGCTTCGAACCGTGATCCCCAGTTCTCAGCCTCTTGAGCAGCTACGATTACAGTGTGAGCCACAGGCACTTGGCTTCAGGCTCATTCTCAGCATCTTGGTAAAGAGATAAAACAAGGTTCACCTGAATGTGAGACACCAGCACATAGTCAACAGGGGACAAAAGCAAATGGATGATTTGTACCTTCTTGTGTCTACAAATGAATAAAACAATAAAGATTTTCAGTAGCTACAGTATTAAAGGGAAAAGGATTTTCAGTGTTTGAATAATATTTCCTGTTGTTCCTTTGGGACTTCAGAAGTCAGGATTGAGGATATGATTTTTCACTACTACCAGCAGGTGGTGCTAGGAGAATAATTTTTTTGGGGGGGGGGG
>NW_012267260.1:8170011-8178264 GCF_000151885.1 Dipodomys ordii
AGTGGCGCTGTGGCTCAAGTGGTAGAGCACTAGCCTTGAGCTGAAGAGCTGAGGGACAGCGCCCAGGCCCAGAGTTCAGGCCCCATGACCAGACCTGTTAAAAAAAAAAGATGGGAAAGGCTGGCCTTTGGCTTTGGTGTGGCTCAACACCTGTAATCCTTAGCTACTCAGGAGACTGAGATCTGAGAATTGGTGTTCGAAGCCAGCCTGGGCAGCAAAGTTCGTGAGACTTATCTCCAATTAATCATCAGAAAACTGGAAGTGGAGCTGTGGCTCTTCAATGGTAGAGAGGGAAAAATCTCAGGGAAAGTGCCCAGGCCCTGAGTTCAAGCCTCAAGACCAAAAAAAAAAAAAAGTAAAAAGACAAGTCCTTTCAGCCAAAAAAAGTTCACTAATTGAATTTGTGTGTGTGTGTGTGTGTGTGTGTTCCCTTGCTAGCCTTGGGGCTGGAACTCAAGGGCTGGGCTCTGACCCTGGACTTTTGTGCTCAGTGCTAGCACTCTACCCCTTGAACTACAGCTCTATTTCCAGCTTTTTGGTGATTAATTGAACTTTTCTGCCCAGGCTGGCTTTGAACTATGATCCTTAGATTTCAGCCTCCTGAGTAGCTAGGATTACTGGCATGAGGCACTGGCACCTAGCTTGAATTGGTGTTTACTGAACAGTGACTATGCATACCCTGGGGAAAACAAGATTTGAATTTTATTCCAATAGGAGGTTACTGAATGAGAATATGCCATGTCTATTTACAGCCTTATAAAAGTTCCTGATTTTAGCCTTCCTCATAATCAGTTCTTCCCATTTCTCTTGTGAACTGGTATCTCTCCCTTATGTACATAGAATTTTGGAGGTGGTGAGAGACATCAGATCTAAATATTTGCCTTCCTAATATTTGTTAGAGGACTGTGCAAGATCTTTTCAGCTGTTCTTACCTTCCCAGGCCGGGAAGGGGCCATGAGCCTTTTAAGTTTTTATTATTTTTGTTGGTGGTTGTGGGGCTTGAACTCTGGGTCAGGGTTTTTTCCCTGAGCTCTTTTTGCTCAAGGCTAGCACTCTACCATTTTGAGTTGCAACTCCACTTCCAATTTTCTGGTGGTTAACTGGAGATAAGAGCCTCATCGACTTTCCTGTCTGGACTGCTTTTGAACTGTGATCCTCAGATCTCAATCCTCCTAAGTAGCTAGGAATACAGACATGAGCCAACATGCCATGCCCCTCCCTCCCATCTCTTCTTTCCCTCCTTTTTTGCCAGTACTGGGGGTTGAACTCAGGGCCTGGGCACTGTCCCTGAGCTAGCACCCTACCACTTGAGCCATCACGCCACTTCTAGTTTTTTCTGTTTATGTATACTGTACTGAGGGCTTCATGAATGCTAGGCAAGCATCTGCACTAAGCCACATTCCCAGCCAGTATCTGAGATTTAACCCAGGGCCTCACAAGTGAACTACAGAGTCATACCTTTGCCTGCAGATCTATCCACTTTATACTACAAAGGTATATGGAACTAGATCTCACCACATATTTAACGTAACTATGAAATTCCTTTATCTTCTTTCTTGAAGAAAGTATCATAGGTTTTTTTTTTCTTTTTCAGATATAACTCAGGAAACTATGTAGTGCCAGGGCACAGAAATACAGATTACAGCTCTCTAGCAACTAGCAGTCTAGAAAAATGTCAGCGCCATATTTTCTATAGACTGTGAGTTCCTAGAGAGGAGAAATCCTAGCTGAATTATCCGTATATCCTAAGGTCTAGCAGCCCTGCCATACTCAACTGTTTCTGACATAGTTGGTGGCTGATAAAATGAATTGTCCATCTTCGGCTGGATGCTCAAGGGCCTAAATGTCTCAGGGAGAAAACGTGAGGCTGAGGCAAAGCCAGACCCTGCCTGAGCCACCCTGCAGAGGTTTCTCTTTTCCTTTGCCTTTCCCTCCAACAGAGTCCTCAGTGTCAGTTCCCTGTGCCTTAAATACACAAGGCTGAGGGTTTTCACTGCATTCATGAACAATGCCTGGTTTCTCTTCTGACCATGCCCCAGGGAAGGCAGAGATGGGCTTCACTCTCCGGGCTGCTCCCAGTGTGTTGCTGGACACAGGTTTATCATGAAGGCAGTGATGCAATCATCAGGATTTCTGACAGTCCTCTAAGAACTACTTCCCACTGATTAAACCATAAAGGAGTACAAGTGTAAATTCTAGGCCTCAAAGAGACATTTGCTCCCTGAAATACATCTCACTCTCTGGAAATTTCCCTAACAATCTGTCATACTCAGGAGAGTTGGAACTCAGAAGGGTGCCCTGGGGCTGGTTTTACAGATCTGGGCCTGGAGGAGTTTCTCCTGTTGACTTGGCCAAATATGGGAACCAGTGGAGAAATACAGAATTCTCGAGTACCCGTTAGGTAAAATATCTTCTTCAGGGCTAGGAAGGTGGCTTAGTGGTAGAGTGCTGGCCTTGCATGCTGGAAGCCCTGGCTTCGATTCCTCGGTACCATATAAACAGAAAAAGCCAGAAGTGGCACTGTGGCTCAAGTGGTAGAGTGCTAGCCTTGAGCAAACAAAGCGCAGGGACAGTGCGCAGGTCTTGAGTTCAAGCCCCAGGACTAGCAAAAAGAACACACAAGAAAAATCTTGGATTGTCTTTTCACTTTCCCACATTGAGAAAACTTCTACAGGGTGAGGCTCATTTGTGATACTCCCCAATCCCTTGTCCCCTTCCTTAGCTAAGGACCCATGTGACAGGAGTAGGGACAGAGAGGCCCGATAGGTACAAGATCACACTTCCTAACTGAGCAGCTTCGTTTAATTCGTCCTGTTCGGAACGCCCTGTCTCCACACTACTGAGGCTCCTTTGGGAAATGGTGAAGGTCTTCACACAGTTCCCACTGACCGTTTTCCTTTTTCTTCTGGGGCAGATAGCCACTCCTGTTTGCAAAATCAAGACAATCACAGTTACACATTTTCCCAAATCTTTGGCTGTATTGCAATGGTTGTTTCATTTTGTAATCTCCAACTAAACATTTCCTAACCATGGATTAACAATATAGTTACTGACTGGTTTCTTTTTTTTTTTTTTAACAGTATTTATCCAACATAACAAAATAAACTGCAATTTGTTATACTTTTTTTTTTACAAAACATTTTATAAATATTTTTACAAAATGTATACAAAGCAATTTCAAGTGAGACATACTATACAAATGAAGGTATTTAAGCAAATAAAAGCCACCCCACACTGCCAGCGAGTGACGCGTCTTCTGTAGTCGTCAGTCTGTAAGGCCTCCCTAATCTAACAGAGTCTACTAAACTCTTCAGAGCTAAAATGTTTCTTTTTCGTAATTGCCAGTTTAAAATTTGCTTTATCTTTAGGCAGTACTTAAGGACACAAAATCAAATGCGTAATAACAAAGTCACACTTTTCCACAACAACAAACAGGAAATTTTTTTTTTAAGGAGAATGATTTTTTTTCTTTTTTGATACGAAGCACAAGTTATTCCTTAACTTTGACTAATGAACCCAAACACTGAACGTTGGCCGTGAGAGGCTGAGCGCCCCGCCCCCCGCCCCCCCGCGCGCCAGCCAGAGGGGCTCAACGGTCCAGCTATGACCCATGTGCGCAGAACCTAATCACAGGAGCAAAATACATTTCATAGTCTTCATTTGTCGTTATCTAGAATCTTTCCTCCATAAAAAGTAAACTTACATACAAGTACACAAAAATTTACAAGTGTTCATTTGGGTGATTTAGGCTCTCCATTAGCTGGATACGTTTTAGGGGTTTGAAAACCTGTATGATGACCTATAAAAAAGCTAGGATTGATTGGGGTGACGGGCAGGGGAGGGAAGAGGTGACAATGTACAAGAAGCTTGTCTCTTAAAAATTCCTGATTTGCAGTGATTAATATAATTCATTAGCAGCCTAGGTGAAGGCTTCCAGGGACCGTTGTGAGAGGGGGAGTGTGAGGCGGAGGAGAGGAACGTGTGAAATCTGGGGTTCAGGGCAGGCGCTGATCAGGGCTGCCCAAACAGAGTTCCAACTGGCAATCCTAACTTATCTTGTAGTACAGGAAGAAGGGGAAATCTTCAACTTGGACATTGGCACAAATAAGGGGAAAAATGGTAGCCCTACAATGGCTCAGATTTTGCTATTTCCATAGGCCAGAGCTGGGAGGGAGAAGCAGGGCCTTCTGTAGACTGCCTGCTCACAGGGTTGCTTTGGGCAGTGAGACAGTGCCAGGAAGGCAACAGGTCTGTTGCCACGGGCTTTTATTTGTTGTTGTAGTTTGTTTTTGAGACAGGGTCTCACTATGTAGCCCAGGCTGGCCTTGAACTTGAAGTCTTCCTACCTCAGCATCAGAGCTGGAGAATGCTGGGATTGGGCTACCACGCCTGGCTTAGTGCTGTTTTTGAAAAAATCAGAAGCCTTCCTTTCTATGGTAGGCCAAAGTGGAAAGGAAATGCCCAACATGATGACACTTGGGGTCACCCCCATTTGGGGGACATGTCCACAGCAGACCTGTGGGTGCAGAGGCACCCACAGTAATCAAGAGGACTGTGGGTCTCCATAGCTCAAACGCAGCACCTCAGGTGGCTTTCTCAGTGACCACCACTGTCGCTGGAAGTAGCAACAGAGAGGGGTGAGCGGGCAGGTGCACAAGGGAGGAGGATGGGGAACTCCCTGAACAGAGAGAAATAAAGCAGTGAGTCGCGTTCACGAGATGAACACGAGACAAACGCAAACCGTGGCGGGCCTTCCCTTCGGCTGTCCTAGGTCTGGGGGCTCAGCGCTTTCCTTCAGTGTTGGGCCGGCTGGTTACCTTTGGTGTGTCTGTGTTTTGGTAATGAATGCTGCCAGGGGTGACTACTGCTGTCAGACAAGAAGAATGAACAAGGGCAAAGTCTCCTTCAAGTTGAAAATGAAAAAAGAAAACTGAAAACCTAGTTTTCCAACAAAAGTGCTTTTTGACGCTTGGCTACTGGAGAGTTTAAGCAAAACAGAGCCCAGCAACACGAGAGCCTGCGCGGCACGCTGACTCCGCCCGACTAGAAAACGCACAACTCTTGTTTTTCTCAATAGTTAACATATATATGCTTTGACATATATACATAGGCTAACCCTCATGGCTCTACCCAACCTCCCCAGTACACTCAACTTTTCCCTTTTCCCGTATTTACCCTGCTGAGATGATTTCAACTCACACGCTGAGCTGAGTTCTGAGCATTCCCTAGGTGAGATCGGCACAGGGAAACCCGAGAGCGTGAGCTTTGCTCCTGGACATGGGAAAAACACTGGGATGGCGGCGCAGGCGCCCTGCCTTGTGTGCTGCTGGCGTCTGAGACCAGCTGTGCGGTCCAGGCAGAGCAGCCAGCAACTAACCTCCCAGAGGGCCGCGTCGGGAGACATGGGCGGTCTTCCTGTAACAGCCCCCCCACCAAAAACACAAACCAAAAACGCCCACTAAATTTAAGAGCTGCAGTGAGATATTCTCTACAAAGTCGCTTCTATCAGTCCTGTTTGATTTTTGTTTTTTAATAAGTCTGTTCTTTTCAAATGACTTACTGATTGTCAAAATTTTACCCAAGGGCCAAGTGTATTGTGATCTCATTGAGTGACAGTGTTTTAAAAAAATGAAAAAAAGAAAAAGAAAACAAATAAACAAGAACAACGAAAGACTGTAAGCACTTTGGTAACACTGGGAGGGTGAGGGGCCTATCAGACTGCACGAAGATCTCCCTGGAACCATGGCGGTATTGCTCTTAAACAAAGACCAGGACTGCGAGGTGGGGAAGTGAGGAAAAGGGGGAGGAAGAGGAGGAAGGGGAAAAGGGGAGGAGAAGGAGGAAAAGGAGGAGGAGGAGGAACCTGTGCGGAGGTCTAGCAGGCTGGAGACAGGAGACCGTTTCCATTTGCTTTGCCGGGAGAGAATGGAGCGTGTCCGGGGCGGGTGTCGGGTGGGGAGGGACGGCTGCTATTAACACTCTAGGATACTATTTACAGCTGCTTCTAATATGGAGTCCGTTTCTACGACGCCTTCACTGTGGTCCGGGATGAACTTTTCCAGGCAGTTTTCCTGCGAGGCCATCGGAGAGAAGTTGGGGAAGTCTAACTCCATGGAGCCGCTCACCGTGGGGTCGCTCTGAGGCTGCCGCCCAGCCTTTTTGAGCTCCAAGATGTTCTTAAAAGTTGTTTCTAAACTCTTGGTGAGCTGAAGGTCGGCCTGGGGCTCCCCCGAGCCCCTCAGGATGTCGGTGCGCAGAACTTCATTCTTTGGCGAACTCCTCAGCGCCCTGTCCTGGAAGGAGCTGTTGCACGTCATCTCCAGGTGAGGGTCCACCAGGAGGCTGGACAGCTTGCCGTCAGTACCATGATCCGGTCTGGACGAGGTTTTGCGGGGCCCCTCGGTGCCCGGAGAGCCCTCACCCGCCCTCACGGGGTCTCTCCGGCTGCCCCTGTCCTCGTTCGCACTCCGGTACTGAACTGGGCCCGCTTTGTCACGGGTCGGCACTCGGCATTCTGTGTTTTTAGAAACGCTCCCCTCTGCGGAGACCACCATGTGGTTAGGCACTGCATGAGATTGGTCATGATTCAGTGGTTCGGCCACGCCTGGTTTGGCTCGGTCTCTGCTTTGGGCCTTAGCCCCCTGATGTAAAGAGCTGGTCACTTTCCCACCAGCCTGGTCACTGCGGCCACACTGGGTCTCGTGAGCAGCTTTATCAGGCTTCAGGGAACAACAGAAGTCAGCCTGGAAGCCCTCTGCAGATGGGAGCAGAAAGAACATTAGTGAGTAAATCAGAGCTGGCTGCAGTGGCACACACTATAATAAACTGTAAACTAGCTACTCGGGAGAGGTACAGTTGGAAGCCAGCCCAAGCAAGAAGATTGTCAGACCCATTCTCAACAGAAAACGCTGGGTGTGGTGGACTGCGCCTGTCAATTACAGTGGAGGCATAAACAGGATGGAGGACCACGCTAGCCTGGAAAGCTTGAAACTGTATCTCAAAAGTAACAAAAATCACTGGATGCTGGTGGCTCCTACCTGGCATCCTAGCTACTCAGGAGGCTGAGATCTGAGGATCACGGTTCAAAGCCAGCCCAGCCCAGGCAGGAACATCTGTGAGACTCCTATCTCCACTTAACCACCAGAAAACTGGAAATGGCGCTGTGGTTCAAATGGTAGAGCACTTGCCTTGAGCTGAAGAGCTGAGGGACAGCGCCGAGGCCCAGAGTTCAAGCCCCATGGTTGACACACACACACACACACAAAAGCAAAAAGGGCTTGAGGAGGTATAGTTCAACTGGTAGAGCATTTGCTTAGCAAGTGTGAGGTTCTGGGCTCAAACCCAGGTACTGCCAAAAAAATCTTTTATAGATAGTATCAAAATTTAAGCTGTAGTCCTTGACGGGTACTGTGGTCACACCTGTAATCCTAGTTACTCAGGAGGCTGAAGATCTGAGATCATGGTTTGAAGCCAGCCCAGGAAGAAAGGTCTATGCGACTCTGTTATTCCCCAAAAGCCAGAAGTGGCTCTGTGGCTTAAGTGGTAGAGTGTTGGCCTTGAGCAAAAACAAAACAAAAATAAAATAAAACAAACTCAGGGCCAGTGCTCAGCTCTGAGTTCAAGCTCCAGGACTGGCACCAAAAAAAAAAAAAAAAAAGAACTATAGTCTTTATTATCCAGAGGGCTGGGGCAGGAATGATCAAGTCAGTGCATGGATTTGTGACCAGCCTGAGAAACACGGGAGACTTCATCTCAAAAGAAACAAAACAAAAATTCGGAGGCTCATGCAAAAATATAGAGGAATTTTAAAAGTAAAGAGGAGTGTACTCATGATCTTCCCGCCTCTGGCTTCTGAACGCTGGGATTACAGGTGAACACCACTACAGAGTAATCCAAGACTCTTTGTGTGGATGTTGGCACTGGGGGCCTGAATTCCCTCTCCTTTAGCTTTTTAATCCAAGGTTGGTGCTATTCCACTTGAGACTTCACTTCTAGCTTTTGGCTGATTAATATGAGTTAAAGAATCTCATTGAGGGGCTGGGAAGGTGGCTCAGTGGTAGAGAGCTTGCCTTGCATGCCAGAGGCCCTGGGTTCGATTCCTCAGCACCACATAAGCAAAAAGAAAAAAGCCGGAAGTGGCGCTGTGGCTCAAGTGGTAGAACGCTAAGCCTTGAGCTGAAGAGCTGAGGGACAGCGCCCAGGCCTAGAGTTCAGGCCCCACGACCAGACCCCCCCTCCAAAAAAGAAAAAGCA
>NW_012267260.1:8178314-8182782 GCF_000151885.1 Dipodomys ordii
CAAAAAAAAAAAAAAAAACCTAACAAAAGAAAGATAGAAAGACAGAAAGACAGACAGAAAGAAAGAAAGAGAGAAAGAAAATTGATTCCAGAGCAGGGGCAGAGAAATGAAAAGATGAACATAGGCTAACTTATTTTATCAGAAATTAAAGAGAGTGCTGAGGACTCATGCTTGTAATCCTAGCTGCTTGGGAGGCTAAGATCTGAGGATCGTGGTTTCAAAGCCAGAGCAGGCAGGAAAGTCTGTGAAACTTATCTCCAATAAACCACCAGAAAACTAGAAGTAGAGCTGTAGCTCAAAGTGGTAGAGTGCTAGCCTTGAGCAAAAGAGTTCAGAGACAGCACCCAGGCCTTAAGTTCTAGTCCCATGATTGACAGAAAAAAGGAAGGAAAGAGGGCAGGAAAGATGGAAGGAAGGAATGAAATTAGAAGGAAGAAAGAAATAAGCAAACAAAGAAAAGAAAGAAGTTAGAAAGTACTCAGATCATAGCAGGCACATGGCAGAAGAGCTAGCAACTGCCTGGCACTGTTGCTCACACCTATAATCTCAGCTACTTGGAAGGGTGTGACCTAGAGGATCACAGTTCAGTGCCACCTCAGGCAGAAAACTGTTTGAAATTCCATCTCTAAATTAATGAGCAAAAAACCAGAGTGGAGACGTGGCATAAATGGTAGAGTGCCAGCTGTGAACAAGAAAACCTAGCTAGAGCTTACGGCTCTGAGCTGAAACCTTGCTACTAGAATAACAACACCAAAGGCCCAGCGACCGATTTGGAGAAGTGCCTGCTGGCCCAATGTGGGCTGACTGGAGAAGTGACCAGATGAGCGTGGAGAGTCGGCACTGATGTAAGCAAAATGCAGAGGGCAGAGAAGGAAGTCTTTCTCGGAGTAGAATGCCTGCAGTTAGGGGCTGGGAAGGTGGCTCAGTGGTAGAGCGCTTGCCTTGCATGCATGAGGCCCTGGGTTCAATTCCTCAGCACCACATAAACAGAAAAAGGTGGAAGTGGTGCTGTGGCTCAAGCGATAGAGCTCTAGACTTGAGCTGAAGAGCTGAGGGACAGCGTTTAGGCCCACAACCGACAAAAAAGAATGCCTGCAGTTACTTCAGTGACCACCGGCCAACATAAACAGGCGTATGCAGGTGTGAAACAGCTGGATATCAGCAGTCTCCAACTATGTGCCCAGAAGATGCATAGTAACCACAAAAGCTGGGGGAAATAGCGGAGACCTGGAAGATACCACCGGGAATAGTGTGGCGTTCACACACGCGGCTGATAGTCCCTTGTCTGTCCTGTATTTACTCGGGAGACCCACACCCAGGGGCACACAGAGCAGCTGCCTGGCAAGCCTGTGGCCTTGATGGTCTCTTGAGGTAGAGTCCACACTGCCCAATCCCTGGAGAGATGCCTGTCCCTGTGGTTCCTCTCTCCCCACCGGCCACGCCCCCCAGATGGCTCCGCAACCAAAGCAGTGCACTTGGCTGACTCTGGACCGAAAACATGGAAAACTGTGAGCCAAAATAAGGCTTTTCCCCCTTTTAAATGATTTCTTCCAGGTTTTGTCACAGCAGTAACAATCACAGTAAAGATAAACTATTGACATAATCGTGTAATCTTCCATCTTAAATGTCTAAAGTACATCTCACTAAGTCAGCACGTGGATGAACTCTGACTCTACTGAGATGCTTGCTATTTTCCAGAGACTATGCTCAGTAGTTTTGCGGGGGGGAGGGTAATTAGTGTGTTTAACCCCCCAGTAGCCTCACTTCATGGATGAGGTAACTGCTCCCTGACATAAAGCTTAGATTCAGAGCAACAGTTTGGCTCCAAAGTCTCTGCTCTAAGCTGCAGTGCACTGCTGGGGAAGCTATTTTAATTAAGAAGGGGCTGGGCAGGTGGTCAGTGGTAGAGTGCCTGCCTAGCATGCATGACGCCCTGGCCTTGATTCCTCAGGACCCCATACACAGAAAAGGCTGGAAGTAGCACAGTGACTCAAGTGGTAGAGTGCTAGCCTTAAGCAAAAGAAGCTCAGGGACAGGGGCTGGGAAGGTGGCTCAGTGGTAGAGTGCTTACCTCGCATGCATGAGGCTCTGGGTTTGATTCCTCAGCACCACATAAGCAGGAAAAAAAAAAGCCAGGAGTGGCACCGTGGTTCAAGTGGTAGGGCACTAGCCTAGAGCTGAGGAGCTGAGCCCAGGCCCAGAGTTAAAGCCCCACGACTGACCAAACAACAACAACAAAAAAGCAGCAGCTCAGGGACAGTGCCCAGGCCCTGAGTTCAAGCCCCAGGACTGGCAGAAAATTTAAAAAAAAACAAAAAAAAACTCTTAAGCAGAAAATTGTAAAGTTAACACATTGGGAGCCTGAGATTAAAACCAGATAAAAAAAACCTCCTGTTCAGGTAAACAGTAGACACTCCATGTGCCAGTGTCTACCCTGCGAGGACACTTCTCTGCGCATGCGTTACCTGGCAGAAGAACTGCTGCTGGGTCCCCGCTGCGGGCGTGGTGCTGAAGGTGCTGGGGGAGCTGGCGGCGGAGGCTGGGAGACGGTGCGCCGCAGCCACGGGCGCAGGAGTCCTGTTTGGCTGGGGGACCTGATCTCCTGTGAAATTTGATCCCGATGTCCCAGATGGAACTGCAGACCCCAGACTAGGATGGGCAGTGCTGGCTGAGCTGACAGCAGGAAACCGAGGAGGTCCCGACATGTTTGTCACCGAGGGCATGGAGGTAAAGCCGGGTCTCCCCTGGGAGACGCTGCTCTGCCCGGGTGACAGGTGCAGTACGGCGGGCGATGCCTGCTGCAAGGGCATCTGTCCGATCTGAGGAGAGGCGTGATTGACGATCACTGGACTTCCGGAGGTGGTGAACGTCTGCCCAGACACTAACTGGACGGCGGTATTCTGGTTGTTAAGCATCTGTCCAGAATATGGTTGGTTGGTCCTGAGCATGTTGGAGGAGTTTCTGTTCAACATGACATGCTCTGAGGCCGCCTGGCCGGAAATGAGCTGAGATGGCTGAGTCTGAAGAAGTTGCCCATTGATGGTCTGCACGTGGTGTACCGAGTTGGAGCTGACGGAAAGGCTTGTCGGTATGAGGAATTGGCTTTGGGGTGCGTGAGGCTGGCCCATGGGGGAATGGATGACGATGCTGCCCCCCGCGTTGCTCACGGCCTGCGAGGTGACCGGCTTTCTCGGGTTCTGTTGGTTTACAATGTTCACAGACATGTGTGGGCCCACGACGGAGCCCTGCGGCGAGCTGGCGGAGGCAAAAGAGATCCCTTGTTGGACGTGGTGCTGCTGAATTCCCAGATTGTTCACATTGTACGTGTTCTGCTGACCCATCTGGATAGGCTTTGGCTGGATATTAATTGGGACTTTATTTGAATTTGGTGCGAGTCCTCTCTGTATGATGATGTTATGCACAGGTAAGGATGTCTGAAAATTTGTGCTGTTAAAGGGAACAGTGACAGGCTGTGCTACCGGGCTGGAATTGGAGTTCCCGAACAGTGAGCTCCCGTTAGGAGTCTGTCTATGAACCAGAAGCCCTCCACTCACATTTGACGGGCCCTGCTGCCCGCTGCCCTTCAGGATGATCTGTGAGCCATCGAGGTTGTTAATTGTCATCATGGAAGGTTGATTACCAAATGACCCGATTAACTGTATTTGACCAGAACCACTAATCTGACTGCTGTTAGGCAAATGCTGGCTGGGAACACTGATTCCCACGTGCTGCATGAAGCCATGTTGCACACCCACTGTATTGCTTGCGAACGATGCTCCCACAGGCACGTGAGTCACCCCAATGGGGTGCAGCGTCTGACCTGAGTAATTCGAAACGTTAGAAGCCTGAGTGAAGGATGCTGATGAGGAAGGATGAAGCTGAGCTTGTGCAAACTGTTGGCTCGAACCTATACTGGCGTCCAGATACGCCTCTTCTGCCAGCGTCTGCTCGGTGATATTCGCCTCCTGCAAGGATTTCTGAAGAATGTCGAAAGGTTGGTCCTCACTGAGATCAGGAAGAGGAGAAGACTCAAGTTCATCTTCAAGAAACTGAAGGCTGCTGGAAAGCGGAAGTCCATCACTGGGCCCTTCTCCAAGCTGGGTGCTTACACCCTTGAGGGTTGCCTTAGGATCAGCATTCTAGAAAAGAAAGCAGTGCGTTACATCGCAGATCCAACCTTTGGAAAAAATTCCATCTCACTTGGCTTTTAAGGCACAGCTCCTCCCAACTGCTATCTTATTTCCTTAGTAGTGATAAATATTCTTCATTACTCTGGTGGATTGTTGGACAGGGAACAGATAAAAACATCGCCAGGCGCTGGTGGCTCATGCCTGTAATCCTAGCTACTCCAGATTCTGAGACCTGAGGATTGTGGTTCAAAGCCAGCCCAGGCAGAAAAGTCCCCCACTGGGGCTGGGAAGGTGGCTCAGTGGTAGAGCGCTTGCCTTGCATGCATGAGGCCCTGGGT
>NW_012267260.1:8182832-8191457 GCF_000151885.1 Dipodomys ordii
TGGGAAGGGGAAACAAAGGAGGAGGCAACAATGCTTGATAAGAAATGTACTCATTACCTTGCTCATGTAATTGTAACCCCTCTGTACAGTATTTTCACAAGCCAGGCCTGAGAGGAAAACTTTACGTCTACCAGCTGGGGGTGACCCTGCTTTTCCTTTTCCGTGGCAGCCTGGGGGCACCTGATTACCTTTCTTCAAGTCTTCCTCGGTGGGCGTGGAGCCCTGGCACACGTGGTAGGAGAGCAGTCTCTGCACCGCGTCACTCAGTGATCGGAACTGGCTTTTGTCAGGTGTCACCGCCTGGGCTTGGTCCCTCTGAAGCTGCTGCAGGATGCTTCAAAGGAGAAATGGCCAGGGTCAATGGAGAGTCATATTAGGAAATCAGATCTCATCATGCTGCTTACTAGCATGCAAAGGAAATAAGGGCTACAGGAATGTCATTTTTGTAGCAGTCTTGTTTGTTCACGTTACATTTTATTATCATTATGACCCTGACTCTGAGAGCGCCGGGTTTCCGACCATTTGAGGGTGGGCGCACGGGCTGACCACTGGACGGCAAGTGCACGCTAACACTGCTTGCTAAACACAGGAGCTTGGTGAGCCCTGACTCTCAGAGACCCTCTGTTTCTCAAAAAAAGACAAAGAACTCTTAAGAACAAAAGAGTAAACAGCAGGCTCAACCTACTGCTGATATATAGGTTCTACAGAAAACAAACTGTAGGAAAAGATTTTCAAAGGGCTTTTTTGTTGGAGCGAGTCTTGGGACTTAAACTTAGGGCTTGAGCACTGTTGCTGGGCTTTTGTGTTCAAGTTTGGTGCTCTAACACTTGAGCTACAGCTCCTCTGGCTTTCTGGTAGTTAAACGGAGGTAAGACCATTCTCATGGATTTTCCTGCTACAGCTTTGAACTGCAATCCTCAGATCTCAGCCTGAGTAGCTAGGATTACAGTTTTGAGCCACTGATGCCCAGCTCAAAGTACATTTTTAGAAGGTGAGTAAATTCACTATTATAACCTTGCTTCTGTAGAATGCTTATTAAAGGTTGGGGACCTACAGCAAAATTAAAAATTAATTGACACTGCCAAAGGTAACTCACAAAGCGCCTTTCGTTAGCTGTTTTGCAGCCGGCCTCTTTTGTCCTCCTGAATGACTGTCCACCTAGAAACAAAGCACACCTCCTGTTAGTCCTTTCAGTAGAAAAGTGGCAGAACACTGTTCCAAGTAAAACCCACCACATCTTGCCAGGTGCCTGTAATCCTAGCTACTCAGGAGGCTGAGATCTGAGGAAGATGGTTTGAAGCCAGCCCAAGCAAGAAAAATCCGTGAGACTCTTATCTCCAATTAACCACCAGAAAACCTGAAGTGTTTGAGCTGTGATTCAAGTGGTATAGAGCACTAGTCTTGAGCTGAAGAGCTCAGAGACAGCACCCAGGCCCAGAGTTCAAGCCCCATGACCAACAAAAAAAGAAAAAAAAGAAGAAAAAAACCTCTTGTTTCCATTTCCTGGAGTTCATTTGGATGACTATTCTACGATCAGATGCAGTGAGGGCATTTCTTGTGTATAGATACATGTGTATCTACATACACATACACCACTATGTGTGTTTATGTATATGTGAGTGTATGTGTGTCTATGTGTATGTGTTAATTCGTTCGGCACTGGGGATTGACTCCAGGTCCTTGCATGTAGCGGGCAAGCACTGTACACTGAGCTCCCTGCCACCTGTAGCTCCTGCTCCTATGTAATTAATGCACAAGGCTGGACAGCAGAAGCAGAGCGGCTGACAGGACCACACGTCTGCTAGCTATCTAACAAAGGACAGGCTATGCAAATTGCTTTCTACCTGCACAGCTGACTGGCCAGGAGATGATCCAACTGCTTTTTCCTGCTGTGCCTGGGAGTTCCCTAAGGATACCGGCAGAACTTTGCTTGCAGAATCCTGCCCTGTGAGAACAGAAGACAGTGTTCAATGGAATGGAAAATCAAGTCCCCTAAAGCCCCATGTATGAAAATGATGGAATATTTTGAGAGGGATTTTTTTTTTCTTTTGACAGTACCGGGAGGGTTTGAACTCAGGATCTCACGCTTGTTAGGCAGATGCTTTACTTTGTAAGCCATGCCATCAGTCCTTGAAAGGGATTTCTTTCTCGTGGAGGCTTGCTGTGAGGAAGGCAGCAGAAGAGGACATTGCTTTACAAGCTCCAGGGGCAGAGGGAAGGGTCTACTTAGGTAATAAGTAATCAGGAAGTGGCGCTGTGGCTCAACTAGTAGAGCGCTTACCTTGAGCCGAAGAGCTAGGGTCAGCGCCCAGGCCCAGAGTTCAAGACCCACAATTGACAAAATCAAAAAGCAAAAACAAAGAAGGGGCTGGGAATGTGACCTAGTGGTAGAGTGCTTGCCTAGCATGCATGAAGCCCTGGGTTCGATTCCTCAGTACCACATATACAGAAAGAGCCAGAAGTGGCACTGAGGCTCAAATGGTCGAGTGCTAGCCTTGAGCAAAAGAGCTCAGGGACAGTGCCCAGGCCCTGAATTCAAGCCTTAGTACTGGCAAAAACTAAAACTAAAACAAAGAGTAAGTAAAGCCCTAGTGTCGAATTCCCTGTGGTCTGAGCCTCAAGCTCAATACCTGTTGTACTTTAGGACCTCAAAGTAAGACTGACAGGAAGAGAGTACAGGAGGAAGTGACGGGGGTAACGGGGTCAGATGGGTAGGCTGATATAACTCATGGCATTATGAGCATCAGGAAGGGATTTGCTGTGTACAGAGCACCGTGAGGACCCAGTTCAAAGCCACAGGTGCCCTGGATCTCAGACATATCTCCACAGAATTTAATGTGTCATGACAGAATTAGAAGTGCTTTTCCCTTTCTCAGCGGGATACAAAGTGATCATTCATGGTGTGTTAGCAATGACCCGACATGGCAGTGGACAGGTAGAGGAAGGAGCGCTTGCAGAGCAGTGAAATTGTGTCAGGAGGTCTCACAGTGCGCTGGGGTGGGAGGAGGGGAGCTGCGGGAGCGGCTGCAGAGGCGTCTGACCTGGCAGTGTGTTCAAGAGCCCGGGGATCTGCGCGGGCCGCAGGCCGTCCGCCGTCTTGGAAGTGGCCATGGGGGAGGTCTGGTTCAAACTTTTTTTCTGAGCCTGAGGAACACAGAAGCAAGATGGGAAACAGTCAGTTGTGTCATTAGAAATTAGAATCAATTACTTGCAATGACAACCAAGCCTCTCAATGCCTATTTGGCATTGCTTTCAGGTTAGATCACAAAACAAACTAAAATGTTAAAAACATGACTCTTTGGCTGCATTGGGAGAATTTGGCTAAGTACATCTCCCTAAAATCTCCAGGCACACAGAATCTCTTAGCATCATTTGGTAGAGATGCTGGTTAGCAGACTGTTCTTGCTCTTGGAACTGGTTTGTGGTAACTAGAATTCAGTCTGTGTCCCGGTACAATCATGAGTCTGACCACCAGTCCCTAGGTGGGGCAGTGTATCTCCAGTTTGTGCCATGTCAACTTCAGTTGGCAAATAATCAGGAAATGTAAATTCAATTTAATATTAGCCTGAGAAAAATTATAATAATTAACACAATGATATAGTTGTTGTGTACTTCTTTTCTACAAACAAGAAAGCTCAACTAGATGATGTTTAAGAACAAACTTTCTCTTGGCTTTAAAAAAATCTGATCTGCCAGGCACCAGTGGCTCTCACCTGTAATCCTAGCTACTCAGGAGATTGAGATCTGAGGATTGAGGTACAAAGCCAGCCCAGGCAGGAAACTCCATGAAACTCTTATCTCCAATAAATCACTAGAAAACCGGAAGTGGCGCTGTGGCTCAAGCGGTAGAGTGCTAGCGGTAGAGTGCTCGCCTTGAGCTGAAGAGCTGAGGGATATCGCCCAAGCCCAGAGTTCAAGCCTCATAACCAACCCTCCCCCTAAAAAAATCTGATCTATCTATCTATCTATCTATCTATCTATCTATCTATCTATCTATCTATCTATCTATCTATCTATCTATCTATCTATCTATCTGTGGTGTTGGGATCAAACTCAGGGCTCTGGCAGACTAGTAAATGCTCTATTACTGAGCTATATCTTCAGTCCTACATGCTTATATTTTATCTGCAAATCCTTTTAATTAATTAATTTATTTATTTTATTTTTTGTTGGTCATGGGGCTTGAACTCTGGGCTTGGGCGCTGTCCCTCAGCTCTTCAGCTCAAGGCTAACACTCTACCACTCGAGCCACAACTCCACTTCCATTTTTCTGGTGGTTTATTGTAGATAAGTCTCATGGACTTTCCTGTCTTGGCTGGCTGTAAACCACAATCCTCAGAGCTCAGCCTTTTGAGTAGCCAGAATCCCAGGCGTGAGCTAAAATTAATTTATTTTATTGTTGTGATAGAGGTGATGTACAGAGGGATTAAAATGACGAGTCAGGAAATGAATACATTTCCTTTTGTACTAGTATATTCTGTTCCCTTGCTCTCTCCCAGTCCCTCCCTCCCGTCTCCACCTACAAGTTGTATAGTTCACTTTCATCCGTGACCAGTGAGCTCCACTGGTCCCTCCATTTCTGGTTCCTCTCCCCACCCTCCCATAGATATACACATGACCATACCCTACATAAAGTAGAGAAGACAGAATCATCAGAAGCTAAAAACTATAAAAAAAAAAAAGTCTTTTGTTTCTCTATCTTGAAGTTTGTATCAGAAGGACATCATATATATATATATATGTATATAATATATATGTATTATATATATTGTTTTTGGTTGAGGGCCTGATCTCTTGGCCTGGGCGCTGTCCCTCAGCTCTTCAGCTCTACCACTTGAGCCACAGCACCACTTCCGGCTTTCTGATGGTTTACTGGAGATAAGAGTCTCACAGATTTTGCTGCCTGGGCTGGCTTTGAACTGCAATCCCCAGATCTCAGCCTCCTGAGTTGCTAAGATTACAGGCATGAGCCGCCAGCACCTGGCTTCAGGCCCTATTTTCTATAAATATTAAAAGGTACTTAAGCATTAAGCTTTTGTGTTTCTCAGTACTAAGAATATCCTCTTTTAGTCTTACTGTGTGTATCTGGAATCCTAAATAATTTGTCATATTCCAGTACATTTGGTGGGGGGGGGGCTGGTGTGGGTCTTGAACTCTGGGCCTGGGTGCTGTCCCTCAGCTCTTCAGCTTAAGGCTACCGCTCTACCACTTTGAACCACAGTACCATTTCTAGTGGGTTTAGAGGCATGAGCCACTGGCTCCCAGCTACCAGTGCATTTTATTTATTTTATTTTATTTTTTTGTCGGTTGTGGGGCTTGAACTCTGGGCCTAGGTGCTCTTCAGCTTAAGGCTAGCACTCTACCACTTGAGCCACAGTGCCACTTCCAGCCTTTTCTGTTTATTTGGTGCTCAGTAATCGAACCCAGGGCCTCATGCATGCAAGGCAAATACTCTACCACTGAGCCACCTTCCCAGCCCTCCCAGTGCATTTTAGATCTAACTATGCACCATTTGTCTCTGAGCTTGGCTTACCTCACTTAACAAAACTTGTTCTAGTTTCATCCTGCATATATATATATATATATTTATAATTTTTTTTGTCGGTCATGAGGCTTGAACTCAGGGCCTGAGAGCTGTCCTTGAGCTTTTCTGCCCAAGGCTAGTGCTCTACCATTTAGAAGAGTCTCACAGGCCAGACACTGGCTCACACCTGTAATCTTAGCTGAGATTTGAGGATTCAGTTCAAAGCCAACCCAGGCAGGAAAGTCCTTGTGAGACTCTTATCTCCAATTAACTACTCAAAATAAAACAAACAACAACAAAAATAAAACAATAAAAACCAGAAGTGAGCTGTGGCTCCAAGGGGTAGAGAGCTATCCTTGAGCAAAAAAAAAAAAAAAAGAGCTCAGAGACAGTACACAGTGGGCTGTTCAAGCCCCAGGATTTACCCCCCCCCCAAAAAAAAGTCTCATGGACTTTTCTGCCTGCCCTGGCTTTGAACGATGATCCTCGTATCTCAGCCTCCTGAGTAGCTGGAATTATAGGTATGAGCCACCAGGACCCAGCCTGTTTGTTTTTTTTGTTTTGTTTTTATGGCAGTGTCTTGCTATAAAACCCAAGCTAGCCTAGAAACTCACAATCTTTCTGTGTTTGCCTCCCAAGTACTGAAATTTCATGTGTGTATGTGTGTGTGTGTGTGTGTGTGTGTATGTATTGGGTGTGTGTGTGTATTGGGTGTGTGTGTTTGTGTGTATTGGGTGTGTGTGTGTGTGTATTGGGTGTGTGTGTGTATTGGGTGTGTGTGTGTGTGTATTGGGTGTGTGTGTGTGTGTGCATTGGGCTTTGAACTCACCCAAGCTGGCCTAGAAACTCACAATCTTTCTGTGTTTGCCTCCCAAGTACTGGAATTTCATGTGTGTGTGGGGTTGGGAAGGTGGCTCAGTGGTAGAGTGCTTGCCTTGCATGCCTGAGGCTCTGGGTTCGATTCCTCAGCACCACATAAGCAAAAAGAAAAAAAGCCGAAAGTGGCACTGTGGCTCAGGTGGTAGAGTGCTAGCCTTGAGCTGAAGAGCTGAGGGACAGCGCCCAGGCCCAGAGTTCAGGCCCCATGACCGGACCCAAAAAAAAAAAAAAAAAAAAAGAATCTCATTGATTTTGTCTGCCCACACAGGCTTCAAACCTTGATACTCGGATCCCAGCCTCCAGGGTAGTTAGGATTACAGGCTAGGATCACAGCCACTTCATTGACTCAAGGGTTTGGTTATGTTTTTACCAGTCCTGGGCCTTAAACTCAGGGCCTGGGGGCCATCTCTGAGCTTCTTTGGGCTCAAGGCTAGAGCTATATCACTTGAGCCATAGCACCACTTCTGGCTTTTTCTGAGTAGTTTATTGTAGATAAGAGTCTCAGGGACTTTTCTGCCTAGACTGGCTTCCAATCATGAACCTCAGATCTCAGCCTCCTGAGTAACTAGGATTACAGGTGTGAGCCACTGGGTTCTGGTCAGAAGTAATTTTAAAAGGTAGAGCATGCAACAAACTTAAAATGCATCTGACTGGAAACTGATAGGATTAGAGGATTGTACTTCAATGGACCAGCACAATTCAAGGATTATAGTTGGGGCTGTTTCACTCCTAATGGTGAACTGAAGATAGCAAGACATTCATTCATTCATTCATTTTTTTATAAGGACCTGAGGTTTAATTACTGTTGAGAAGCCTTTTCAAGTTAGTTCTCCATGACCAGAGAAAGACTGAAAAGTTGAAGCTTACAATGAGAAAAAATATCATGTAACTGAATGTCAGATTCCAGTTTGGACTTTGGATTAGAGATGTTCAAGTAGTCACACACTGCTCTCAACTCTAGGGTTTGTTTCTTTGTGGTGCCAGTCCTGGGGCTTGAACTCAGGGCTTAGATGCTGAGCTTCTTTTTGCTCAAGGCTAGTGTTCTACCACTTGAACCACAGCTCAACTTCTGCCTTTTCTTGGGAGTAGTTTATTGGAGAGAAGTCTCAGGGACTTTACTCTTTGACTGGCTTCAAATGCCGATCCTCAGATCTCAGCCTCCTGAGCAGATAGAATTACAGGCATAAGCCACATGCACCTGGCTCTATCTAGGTTTTTTATTTTCTTCCCAGAATTCATGTTCTACCTTTTGGTCTCACCCAAAGGTCAGTTCATACAGATGTCCCACAGCCCTCCCCCCGCCCCAGAACTTTGAATGTTGACAGGATCCCTCTGCTACTATACACTGCCATTTCCTACCAGGGTCTACAAGTGCCAGACGCCTGTCCCGGGACAGGGACGCTCTCTCCTCCTGGGTGAACATCCTATCGATCATCACCATCTCCGCAGAGGGAGTGATCCGCTGCAAAGGAGAGAAGCAAGTCATTTCCCATGCCTTGCATCACGCACAAGCAATCAGGAGAATTTGGTATCTACGTTCTGGTCAGGTCCCATCTAGTCCTATTAGATGCAGTTTAATTTTTGCAACATGTTACTAAGTAGTTGTACAAAGGAGTTACAATTCCATAAGTCAGGTTATCAGTACAATGCTTCTTGGTCAACTGAGATTTTTTTAAAAGAAATTTACATATTGGTACAAATCCAAAAGATACTGCAGGGCAGTAACAAGCTTTCCTGTCTTATGTCCCAGCACACACACTGTCACCTGTGCCTCCTTCCTGGAGCTGGCCTCATCCAGCCACATACTGGTGGCCTACTTAAAATCCTAGCTGCCCTTCCTGGCAGACAAATTCTCAAGACTATCTCCAATTTACCTGCAAAATGCTAGAACCGGAGGCATGGCTGAAGTGGTAGAGCACCAGCTGTGAGCAAGAATGTGAGGCCCTGAGTTCAAGCCACAGTACTGGCACACATGCAATAAAATACAATAAAAAACAGTCCTCTCCCAGAGATGTTTTAGGAACACACTGCACATAAACCATATAGGTATTTATTTATTTATTTATTTTTTGTCAGTCGTGGGGCTTGAACTCTGGGCCTGGGCGCTGTCCTTCAGCTCTTCTGCTCAAGGCGAGCGCTCTACCACTTGAGCTACAGCGCCACTTCCGGTTTTCTGGTGGTTTATTGGAGATAGGAGTCTCACGGTCTCTCCTGCCGGGCTG
>NW_012267260.1:8191507-8195250 GCF_000151885.1 Dipodomys ordii
AAGTGGCAGAGTGCTACCTTTGAATAAGAGAGCTCAGGGACAGTGCCCAGGCCCCGAGTACAAGCCCCGTGACTGAAAAAACAAAATCAAAAAAACATTAAAGACTAAGGCCTACTTGGAAGTCAGTTTCATGGTTGAGGTGCTGGCACAGATTTTTACTTTTATCTTTTTGGTGCTAGCTGGGGATTGAACCTAAGGACTTCACACACGCTAAGCTGCTTTATCACTAAGCTATATTGTCATCCCTCTTAGGGTATTTATTAGTTTTATGATACTTATAGGAACTTGGACTCTAACCCAGAGCTTCGCGCATGTTAGACAAGCATTCCACCGCTGAACTATATTCGAGCAGGCCTATTTTTGAAGCTTGCTCGCAATTTCAAGCCTTCCAGGGGACCTTCCCTGGAGGCAGCTCTATCTAGTCCTCAGTATAGCATATGCCTGCAAGAGTTCCTGGAGTGCTGCTTGCCGCTTTGCTAGAGGTTCAGAATGGATCTATCCCCCAACTCCCCAACAAGACCATGCCGCCGAAGTACGGTTCTCACAGAAAATGAGTTCCTGTTCACATACTGAAGTGTTTAAAAAAAAAAACAAAAAAACCAAAACACTTAAGGGACTGGGAATGTGGCTTAGTGGTAGAGTGCTTGCCTAGCATGCATTAAGCCCTAGGCTCGATTCCTCAGTACCACAGAAAAAGCCAGAAGTGGCACTGTGGCTCAAGTGGTAGAGTAAGAGTGCTAGCCTTGAACAAAAGCAGCTCAGGGGCAGTGCCCAGGCCCGGAGTTCAAGCCCCAGGACTGGCAAAAAACAAACACAGACACACACACACAACAAAAACACAAACAAAAAAACACAAGTATTTAACAAACAAAACACTTTACAGGCAGACACTGGTGGCTCATACCTGAAATACTAGCTATTCAGGAGCCTGAGATTTGAGGATTGCTGTTTGAAGCAATCGACTCTTATTTCCAATTAAGCACCAAAAAGCTGGAAGTGGAGCTGTGGTTCAAGTGATAGAAGACAAGCCTTGAATGAAAAAGCTAAGAGTCAGACTGAGCCCGGTCCCTAAGTTCAAGCTCCAGTACCAGCAGAAAGAGACCGAATCAGGGGCTGGGAAGGTGGCTCAGTGGTAGAGCGCTTGCCTTGCATGCCTGAGGCCCTGGGTTCAATTCCTCAGCACCACATAAGCAAAAAGAAAAACCCCAGAAGTGCCGCGCTGTGGCTCAAGTGGTAGAGCACTAGCCTTGAGTTGAAAAGCTGAGGGACAGCGCTCAGGCCCAGAGTTCAGGCCCCACGACCGGACCCCAAAAAAAAAAAAAGAGACCAAATCAAAGTAAAAAAGTTAAAAATAGAGCTAGGTATGCACAACTTATTTAGTTAGTTACTTTAGTGCTGCTCCTAGGGCTCCTCGGAGTCTTTTTCAGCTCAAGGCTAGCACTCTATCACTTAAGTTATAATTTCTGGCCTTTTGGAACTTCCTATGTAGCCCTGGTTAATCTTGAACTCACAATCTTCCTGCCTCAGCCTCCTGAGCATTGGCATTACAAGCGGACATCATCAGACCTTGTTAATACCCATGATTTTTAGATCCTCTGAAATATTTCCTCTATACTTGGCATGGGCACGATGAAATAAATGTTTACATTTCATACATATGGAAAAACTAGAATGGAAGAGGAAGTTGGTAAGGAAACATCATTAGTACTGAGGGACAGGTTAAATATTTACTTTCTGCACTTCATGGAATCACCTGCCATTATTACTCATTCAAGATGAGGATCAGAAATGTGTCTTGGGCTGGGATTAGTGGTGGAGGATGTAGGAGGCACCAATGGATGGATGGATGGATGGATGGATGGACGGATGGATGGATGGATGGACGGATGGATGGATGGACAGATAGACATACAAATAACAAAGGGATGAATGTTCAGCATTGTGACTGAAGCTACTCTAGCAGGCAGAGGTATGGTGTTGTGTGTGTTTGTGCATGCACGCATGTGCACAGGTGGAATGTTGGAAAGGTGGCAAGGCTTCCTGCATGCCAGGCAGAGTGAACTCGTATGCTGTGATCTGACAATACACACATCCAAATACTTGAAAGAACTGTGCTGAATCTCAATCCATTCCACAGACAAAGCACATGAGGCCTTGATGATGACGATGAGTTAACATTTGTTAACAGCACTGATTTGTGATTTCCATGGATTAGAAAACCAATCGTAAGCATGCTTTGAGGCAGTTCTATTATTTCCTAGTTGCATAGTAAGGAAACAACATCACAGCCATATAGCTGGAACACGGTGAAGTAGGGAGTGAAATGTGGGTGTCTGATTCTAGACTACCATACAGTGCACGGTGATTAGACTGAGAAGATTAAAGATGAAGGAAACAAAGCTTAATCATAGCAATCTTCTTTTTTTGGGGGGAAGGAGAAGTTCACATTGGAGCCTTGTGTTTGCTGGAAGGCACTATCCACTGAGCCATGCCTCTAGTCCAGTTTTGAGAAAAGCTTCTGTTTTCTGTCTAAGCCATAGTCCTCCTACTTTATACTTCCCACCAACACTTGTCACCACCGCCAGATTCTTCACTGAGATGGTCTTGCACACTTTTTTTTTTTTTTTTGCCAGTCCTGGGGCTTGAACTCAGGGCCCGGGCACTGTCCCTGAGCTTCTTTTGCTCAAGGCTAGTGCTCTACCACTTGAGCCATGGCTCCACTTCTGGCTTTTTCTGTTTATGTGGAACTGAGGAATCGAATCTGGGGCTTTGTGCATGCCAGATGAGCACCTACCACTAGGCCATGTTTCCAGCCACTGGCACACTTTTTGCCTGAGCTGGCCAGGAACTGCGATCCTTCTGGGCACATCACCAGCCAATGGATGAGAAGGGGTCTCATGAATTTTTTACCCCAGTTGTCCTCAAACCTCAATCTTCTTGATCTCTGTTTCCTGAATAGCGAGGATTATAGGTGTGCGCCACTGCAGCAGCTTCAACACAGAAATCTTGATGTAGTCTCCAAGCAGGACTTCCTGCTTTCCCACCTCTTCTAGATGTTCCTAGAGCTTAACATCCTGGGCTCCAGACCCTGAGGTGTCTAGGTTAATATCCTAGATCTGTAAGTCATGGCTGTATAATGTTGGACCATGCTTTTGTTTCCTTATCTGTAACATATGAATAATAAAGCCAATTTATAGAAATATTGTAAGATGCGTGGTGCCAGTGGCTCACGTCTATAATCCTAGCTACTCAGGAGGCTGAGATCTGAGGATCATGGTTCAAAGCCAGCCTGGGCAGGGAAGTCCATGAGACTCTAATCTCTAGTTAACCACCAGAAAACCAGAAGTGGTACTGTGGCTCAATATCATAGAGCACTAGCCTTGAGCAAAAAGAGAGTTCAGGGACAGTGCCCAGGCCCTGAGTTCAAGCCCCATAGCCCTCCAAAAAATTAGAAATAAAAATAAAAAAGTAAGGATTAAATAATGTTACTATATGAGTCTTGAGCCTTTATACTAAGCACATACTAAGTGCTCACCAAATGTCAGTTAATAATTTTTCTAGTTTAAAAAGGGTTTGTAAGGAACTACAAACTACAATTAAGAAAAATTTCTTGAGCCGGGCGCTGGTGGCTCATGCCTGTAATCCTAGCTACTCAGGAGGCTGAGATCTGAGGATCTCGGTTCAAAGCCAGCCCGGGCAGGAGAGACCGTGAGACTCCTTTCTCCAATAAACCACCAGAAAAC
>NW_012267260.1:8205944-8210742 GCF_000151885.1 Dipodomys ordii
TTTTTGCTTATGTGGTGCTGAGGAATCGAACCCAGGGCCTCAGGCATATAAGGCAAGCGCTCTACCACTGAGCCACCTTCCCAGCCCCTCACATGTATATCTTGAGTACTAATCTTGAGCAAAAGAAGCTCAGGGACAGCACCCAGGCCCTGACATTAAAAAAAATGAAAAACTTTTGCCCTGAGAACTTACTCAGAACAGATCTTTTAATGTCATTTAGGATATAAATTACTGCCATCTTTCCCTCTGATGATATTGTAATGGTCTGGGGGCTGTTCAGTTGGTAGTTGCAAGCTTTCTGGCAGGATTCCTGCTTTTAAAGAACTCTTTTATTTTGGAAGGGGGACGTGCACACTGGTTCATTACAAGTTCAGTGTGTGAAGTGCTGGGGCTGTGTGCTGAGGCCCCCAGGCTGCTTCAGGTGAAGCTGCGGGGCTTTTATAAAATAATGATAGTGTGCTAGAAGAAAACACATTAATGTTTTCATAATTATATTAGTTTGTAATAAAAAGCAGGTGTCCACTTCAATGTGATTGCCTCTGAGATTTTCCATTATTACTCAACCAAGGACTTAATTCATTCCCCTAACAAGGAGAAGAGGAAAAAGACTAAGAAAAATTATTTGGAGAAAAACCTAAGTATTTAAAATATTCCTCAAAGCCAGGTTCTAGCAGCTCATGTCTATAATCCTAGCTACTCAAGAAGCTAGGATCTGAGGATCTTGGTTCAAAGTCAGTCTGGGCAGGAAAGTTCTTCAGACTTGGGCTGGGAAGGTGGCTCAGTGGTAGAGCGCTTGCCTTGCATGCTTGAGGCCCTGGGTTTGATTCCTCAGTACCACATAAGAAAAAAGAACAAAGCCAGAAGTGGTGCTATGGCTCAAGTGGTAGAGCGCTAGCCTTGAGCTAAAGAGCTGAGGGACAGCGCCCAGGCCCAGAGTTCAGGCCCCACGACTGGACCAAAAAAAAAAAAAGTTCTTGAGACTTTTATCTCAAATTAGCCACCCAAAAGTCAGGAGTGGTGCTGTGGCTTAAGTGGTAGAGCACTAGTCTTGAGCTAGAAGCTCCAGCTCAACACCCAGGCCCCAAGTTCAAGCCCCTGTACTGGTATGTGTATGTGCACACGTGTGTGTATACACACCAGGAATTTGAGACTATTAACTGCCCCTAAGAAATCTTCCAACAAATTGAGGGACTGGTCCTAAGCCTCAAGTGAGGCAGGACCTCTGATTGGCTCTGAAAGAAACTCATCTGAACGAGAGATGCAGGAGGCAAATTATCTGGGGTTGCATCTCCCTGGACCAGCTGTAGTATCAGTCTCTTTCTCGTCTCCCAGTCAATAATCCTTCTATTTTTCCCTCTCTGTCTTCACTGGACTCTCATGTCTAGCATATTTACTCACTGGTTAGTTCGGCGAGGCCAGTGGTGAAACCTGGAACTCAGAATAGCATCTGACACATTATTATGTGCCAGGAGCTCAGCAAACTTAAAAAGAAAAAACTTGTCACCCTTTCCAAGGTGTTGGCCACAAGATGGCGGGCGGGCAACACAAGCAGGCCCACCAGGGAGAGGTGCTTCTCATGCCTTTTACCTTGAAATGCACGTGGGTTCTCCAAGAATGTATGTTTTGACTTTGGAGATGAGATTGTGCCAACGAGAGAACAAAATAGAGACTATACCATAGAGCTCAAGTTACTCCCTCTACTCTCTGAAATCCATTCTGACCCCAGTGCCATTCTCCCAGGCTCTAGACACGCAAGGAACTTTCCAGCATCTACCCTCACAGATGAGAGCTGCCTCTCTTGAAATGTTCATCTGTAATGCTACTAAAATCTCAACCATTAATCAAAAATTAGTTTGAAGCCTACCTCTGAAGGAATCCTCAGATAACTTTGTGTGTCTTTAGAATTTTCTGGCAAGCATTCTGAAGTGGCATCTCTGGACACTGATGAGACTCTTCTTTTAGAAGTAGGCTGTATGGAGTCCTGGCACTCCCTAGAATATATATACTGGCCCATTATGATGACGCTTCATTTTGTGCCTCTGTCCCTTGCCATTTGATGTCTCTAGTAACTTAGCAGGGGTAGTTCTTTGGTAGTCTTTGTCCTTCTACTAAGAAGATAAAAGCCCTCCCACCCACTTCCTAGTGGTTAGGCAATAATACCTACTTCTCCTGTAAGGCCTTAAGTCACATGTCAGGACCACCATTATATTTGCTTATTTTACTTCCCAGGCAATAAAATAATAACTTCCCTTATTTGTTATTACTATTATTAGTTTTATTTTGTTGGTTGTAGGACTTGAACTCAAGGTCTGGGCACTGTCCCTGAGCTTTTACACTCAAGGCTAGTGCTCTACCACTTAAGCCACAGTGCCACTTCTGGTTTTCTGGCAGTACACTGGAGACAAGAGTCTCACAGGACTTTCCTGCCTGGGCTGGCTTCAAACCATAATCCTTAGATCTCAGCCTCCTGAGTAGCAGGATTTATAGGCGTGAGCCACCAGTGCCTGACTATTTGTTGTTATTGTAAATCTATCTGCCATGTTGCCCATGTAACACACAGACACACACACACACACACTCACACACACTACTACTACTACTACGGTCTCGACTGTACTGGGTTTTTCTGACTTCTCATCCTGTAAAAGTTGAGTCAGGCTTGTTGTATTCCTGCAGCTCCACCGCAACCTCTCCCCCGCCCTCCCCCCAAGCTCTGGAGCTGGTCCTTGAATTCAGGACATGAACACTGTCCCTGAGCTTTTTGGCTCAGGGCTAACACGATTACCTGAAGCACAGTTCTACTTCCAACTTTTTGGTGGGTAACTGGAGATAAGGTTTAATACTTTCAATGAAGTTTGAAAGTAATAATCCTATCAATACAATTTTTTTCAATTTTGAAAACAGAAGGAAAGACTTGAATGGATGCAGACAGCTGGAGTGGTAGAGCCCCACCTAACAGGAACAAGACCTGACTTTACCCTCAACACCTAGAAAAGAAATAAAATAAGCCAGACCGGTGGCTCAGACCTGTATTCTTAGCTACTCAGGAGGCTGAGATTTTTTTTTTGTTGGTTATGGGGCTTGAACTCTGGGCTTGGGCACTGTCCCTGCGCTCTTCAGCTCAAGGCAAGCCTCTACCCCTTGAGCCACAGCACCACTTCCAGTTTTCTAGTGGTTTATTGGAGATAAGAGTATCACAGACTTTCTCAGCCTCCCGAGTAGCTAGGATTACAAGAGTGAGCCACCGGCGCCCAGCTGAGGCTGAGATTTGAGAGTCAGGCAGAAAAGGCTGTGACAGACACTCTTATTGCCAATTAATCCAAAAGCAGAAAGAAGAGCTGTGGCTCACGTGGTAGTAGTGTTAACCCTGCAAAAAAAGGTCAGGGACAGCACCCAGGCTGAGTTCAAGAACCAAAACCAACACACACAAAAAATAAAATAAAATGTAAAGCCCGCCAGGTGTTGGAGGCTCACATCTGTAATCCTAGTTGCTCTAAAGGCTGAAATCTGAGGATCGCAGTTCAAAGCCAGCCCAGGCAGGAAAGGCCGTGAGACTCATATCTCCAATAAACCACCAGAAAACCAGAGGTGGCGCTGTGGCTCAAGGGGTAGAGCACTATCCTTGAGCCGAAGAGCTGAGGGACAGCGCCCAGGCCCAGAGTTCAAGCTCCACGACCAAAAAAAAACCCCAAAAAAACAAATTTATAAACCCACAAATTGGATCAGTGGTAGAGTGCTTGCCTTGCACTCATGAGGCCCTGTGGTGCTGTGGTGCTGAATGGTGCTGTGGCTCAAGCAGTAGAGCGCTCACCTTGAGCTGAAGAGCAGAAGGACACTGCCGGGCATTGGTGGCTCACGCCTGTAATCCTAGCTCCTCAGGAGGCTGAGATCTGAGGATCACGGTTTAAAGCCAGCCCAGGCAGGAACATCTGTGAGACTCTTATCTCCAATAAACCACTAGAAAACCGGAAGTAGTGCTGTGGCTCAAGCAGTAGAGCGCTTGCCTTGAGCTGAAGAGCTGAGGGATAGTGCCCAAGCCCAGAATTCAAGCCCCATAACTGCCAAAAAAAAAAAAAAAAGCTATTAAGATGGGGACTGGTGGCTCATGCCTGTAATCCCAGCTACTCAAGAGGCTGAAGCTAGCCCAGGCAGGCAAAAAAGTCTGCAAGACTCTAATTAACCAGCAAAATGTTAGACTGGAGGCATAGCTCAAGTGATAGAGTACTAGCCAAAAGCAACAAAGCCAAGCAAGAGTGAGACCCTGAGTTTCAGCTCCAGTATCAATACCAAAAAAAAACTATTCAAAGTAAAGACTATTCTAGTCTTTCTCTACCACTTCTCAGTGTAAGTGAACTTGGTATATGCTATTAGCTACAAGTATGGAATTGCTTTAAAGATGTTTGGAAATAGCCATCATTACCAACAAAACCCTTTTCTTTCAGGAAGCATTCGTATTAGGGATCTGGTTAAAATTATTACAGGAACCCTTGACGTGTGCCGCTCTCTGCCATGAGTAACTTCCAAACTATTCTGGTTTTACAGCATGGTCCAACAAAAACAGTCATATGAAAACACGCAGCAGTACTAACAAACAAAATTCCATTGCATATAGTCAGAGACACATTTCCAGCAGGACAGTGTGTCCCCAAATCCATTTTTAAGGAAGAGAAAAAAAGACCTTTTAAAAAGTGCTGGTGGTGCGCACCTGTAATCATAGCTATTGAAGGAGGCTGAGACCTGAGGATCGTGGTTCAAAGTCAGTTTGGGCAGGAAAGTTCTATGAGACTCTTTTTTTTTT
>NW_012267260.1:8210792-8216802 GCF_000151885.1 Dipodomys ordii
AGACTCCTATCTCCAATAAACCACCAGAAAACCGGAAGTGGCGCTGTAGCTCAAGTGGTAGAGCGCTCGCCTTGAGCTGAAGAGCTGAGAGACAGTGCCTAGGCCCAGAGTTCAAGCCCCATGACCGACAAAAAAAAGAAAAAGAAAAATTTCTTGAAAGCTATGTAACAAGGTTCAAAACACTAATATGACTTTAAGTTACGACATTTCAGTCATTTTAAAAAGTTGAAAACCTAGAAAATTGGCAAAGTAAGTCTCACTCAGCTTGTGTTAGGTGACTATAATAGGCAAGACCAACATAATTCCATTCATTTCCTTCTTATGGAAGCTATAAGAGATAAATTAAGGGTTCAAATCATGATACAAAGAAAAGCCTCAATTCCACTGAGCACCTGTAGCTCACGCCTGTCATCCTAGCTACTCAGGACACTGAGATCTGAGGATCACAGTTCAAAGCCAGCCTGGGCAGACAAATCTGTGCGACTCCAATTAACCAGCAGAAAGCCAGAACTGGAGATATGGCTCAAATGCTATAGCACCAGAAAAAGTGGGTGAAAAAGCTAAAAAAGAAGGCAAGGCCCAATGTTGAAGCCTCAGTACCACCACCACCAGTGCACACACATACACACACAGATAAAAATTCCCAAAGTACCCTTGAGACAGAAACCCTTGAACATTATGCTTTGTTTCCAGTACTCACAGTAGAGTTGGCGAAAATTGAGTTTGAATTGGCTGCAGAATATCCTGCATTGGTCAGGTCATCGCTGCTCTGCAAGAGGGCAAATTCAACATGGCGGTTACTTTGATAGCAAGAAGAAATAAAGCTTGTGTCTCCGCTATGTTCCCAGTGTTACTTACAGATTTATTACTAGGTCCATGTAGAAAGTAGTTCAATGCTTGTGGGTCTCTAGAATAAAAGAGGGCATCAAATAAATAAACATTATTTCCACTAAAAAAGAAAATGGCTGGGTACTGGTGGTTCATACCTGTAATCCTGTCTACTCAAGAGGCTAACCTACATTAGTCCTGTGGTTCAAGTGGTAGAGTGCTAGCCTTAAATAAAAGAAGCTCAGGAACAGTGCCTAGGCCCTGAGTTCAAGCCAGGACTGGTAAACACAAGTACACACAGGTACACACACACACACACACACACACCACCAGCTAAGCCAGGCGCCAGTGGTTCACGCTTGTAACCCTGGTATATACACACACACACACACTCTCTCTCTCTCTCTCTCCACCACCACCACCAGCTAAGCCAGGCGCCAGTGGCTCAAGCTTGTAACCCTAGCTGCTCAGTAGGCTGAGATCTGAGGACTGTAATTCAAAAGTCAGCCTGGGAAGGAAACTCCATGAGTCTCTTTTCTCCAATTAACCACCATAAAACTGGAAATGGCATTGTGGCTTGAGGTGGTAGAGTGCTAGTCTTGAACAAAAGAGGTCAGGGACAGCGCCCAGGCCTGAGTGCAAGCCCCACACCAACAGAAAAAAAAAAAAAAAAAAGAGTAGCAACTAAACAAGAAAACATTAGCCCGAGTAAACTCTTCTACTTATTTTAAAATGATTTTCTTAGCAGTTTTTCATTTATCTACTTTTTCTTTTTGATGTTCAATTTCTTATTATCAATAATTTCTGCTTCCTGAGATTCCTTTTTTTCTTTTTCTAGCTTTCAGTCATGAGGATGGAATCAAGAGTCTTTTCTACCACCAAGCTATACCCCAGGCCTTGCCTTCTGGGTCTTATTAGAAAAAAAAATGTAGTGAAGGATTACAAAATTATCACTCCTACGGCAATCTCTCTCCCCCTCACCTTTTGCTCTAGCTATGATTATTTACTTCTGAACTTCTTTTTTTGGCCAGTCCTGGGGCTTGAACTCAGGGCCCTGAGCTTCTTTTGCTCAAGGCTAGCACTCTACCACTTGAGCCACAGGGCCACTTTTAGCTTTCCTGTTTATGTGGCACTGACGAATCAAATTCAGGGCTCCATACTTGCTAGGCAAGCACTAAGCCAGAGTCCCAGCCCTCACTTCTGAACTTCTTAGGCTGCTTTGGTCCAGCAGGCCTCCCCCTCCACCCCCCCCCCCCGCTGGTCCCCTGGGTCTGCAATGAGTGCCTTACCCAATAAGATCAAGGAGACACGAGTCATCATCATCATCCATGACAACTGTGAAGACAAGAAGGAAGCAAGGTTCAGCAAGAGACTGCAGCCAGCAGCATTTAGGCAACACAAAGCGCACTTAAACTGGATATTAACAGCAGTGTCGTTCCTGTGTGTTTTTCTCTAATTGCTGGTCATCACTGTGATACTAGTTTCTGTGGATGCTGGGCATGACGGTATGTGCCTAGCACCTCCAAAGGCTAAGGAAGGATGGCTTGAGCCTGGGTGCCCATCTCAAAAAAAAAAAAAGAGAGAGAGAGAACAATTAAATAATTTTTATTTCCTCATCATTCAAGAAAGTATTGAGCAGGCACCAAAAATAAAAAAGAAGGTATTGAATTTCTGCTGGTACTGGTGGCTCACACCCATTATCCTAGCTACTCAGGCAGCTGATATTACGAGACAGAAGGGTGATATCAACCTGGGCAGAAAACAACTGAGAGACTCCAGAAAGCCTGACTGGAGATGTGGCTCAAGTGGTAGAAAGCACCAGCTAAGCAAGCAATCTGAGCAAATGTGAGGCCCAGAGTCCAAACCCCCGGTACCCACAACAAAACAAAACAACAAGAAAGGCACTGAATTTAAATTGCTTTTATTATAAACAAGTCCTCAATTTCAAGAGAAAGAGTCTAAGCAAATGGAAGATAGCTGGCAGCGGCCTCTGGCATACGGACTCACCCAAGAGCTCTAAAACAGCAAACAGCAACTTCCTCCAGTATAAGCAAACAAGAAGAAAAACCACACTTCTGTCTAGAACACCTCTCCTAGGTTCAGAGGTCTTTACGTTTGGGGGCTGGAGAACAATCCAGACTTCTTGCCATATTTCTGGCTAGCTGTAGGGAGCCAGAAAAGGGGGTTCTTTTGTGCATTTGGAGCCAGATGCAATCTCACGGACGGCCTGGCCACGGGCAGTGCAGGCCTGGGCTGCGGCCGGCAGGGCCCAGGTGCTCACGTCCGCAGAAGCACCACAGCTGCTCAATGCCAGCCCAGCCATAGCTTGCCCAAAAATGCTGCATGGAGAAAATGTCAGGCAGAAGTTCACCCCGCTCAGGCCCTGGGCTGCCTCCCTGCCCCACCGGCCGGCCGGCGTCCCCAGCACAGCCAGCGCGGTGACTGGGCTTTGGCTGAAACAATCACAACCGTACGAATTCCAAGAGTGGTTCTCCCCCGAGATCCAGGCAACTTACACTAGTGATCCGACACCTGGCAACACTGCTGCGCCCCCATTTCAAGCCATGCGTGGAATGAATTTACATCACAGAATGCCAAGGCCAAGAGTTCTGGAGCAGTTGGAAAGGCAGTTGTGGACGGCAGTTGGATGGAGGAATGAAATCCTGAAGAGATGCCCAGAAGAGGGCCACGCCCGGACGAGGCAGAGGAACAGGCTTTTTTTCCCCTCTCTCTTTTTGAATCTGCCATCTCCCCACATCTGTCACTGTGTCTGCCCCAAGGCCAAACAGAGACTCCAACTCCTGCTGGATGGAAGAGACCTTCTCTCTCTTAGGAGGAGTGGGTAAGTACTCCTGAAGCGGGCCTTCCCATGACCAGTTAAAGTTTTTAAGGTGCTGGGTGATTCGGGGGGGATTGCAATCCACTGAGAAGCACCCCGGGGTAGGGGAGGAGAGATGATGGATGAGAAATGAGGAAGGAAGGGTGGGAGAATGTGTCCAAAGGGGGGACCGATGGCTAAGATTATGAAAAGAGCCAGCCACATGGAGTCTAGTTCTCAGGACTTCTGAGCAATGAAAAGGGAACCAGAGGGAAATGGGGGAACTCAAGGTCAGATCTGCCCAAGTGACCATCTTCCCTGGGTCTGGATATTTAACACAGTCCATCTCAGTAGCTCTTTTCATTATCGCCCAGACACTGCAAGCACTTGGAATAAATTAGTCAACTGGTGACACTCAGGTAAGCCTAGAAAGTGGATATTTATTTTTCTCGTGTGTGTGTGTGTGTGTGTGTGTGTGTGTGTGTGTGCACGCGCACACGCGCTTTTCAAGCACAGCTGGCACTACTACTTGAGCCACAGCTCTACTTCTGGCCTTTTGCTGGTTTACTAGAGATGAGAAGCTCTCAGATTTGTCTGCCTGGGCTGGCTTCAAACCCTTCTCAGATCTCGGCCTCCTGAGTAGCCAGGATTATAGGTATAAGCTGGGGTGGCTGGGCTCAGTCTTACTTCTTTCTGGCAAGGTAACTATGTCAATGGAACAAGTTCCACTTTGTAAGTTTGCTTTTTGTAGCATGTGGTAACGTGGCTCAGTAGGAAGCCTATACCCGCAGGTGTGAGGCCTTGGATTTGATCCCCAACACCACAAAGCATCAACCAATACATAATGCATCTGCCAAACTACTAAAAATTAATGAAGGGGCTGAGAATGTGGCTTAATGGTAGAGTGCTAGCCCTGAGCAAAAGAAGTTCAGGGACAGTGCCCAGGCCACAGGACTAGCAAATAAAGGAGGCTGAGATCTGAGGATCGCGGTTCAAAGCCAGACCTGACAGGAAAGTCTGTGAGACTCTGATCTCCAATAAACCACTAGAAAACCAGAAGTGGCTCCCCTTGAGCTGAAGAGCGCAGGGACAGCGCCCAAGCCCAGAGTTCAAGCTCCACGACTGATCCAAAATAATAATAATAATAATAATTAATAATGAAACATGAGAGAAAGAGCCTATACCAAAACCCCTTTCACAACTGCCCTAGCTCTGCTGCTAGACCCCCTCCCCAGGTCCTGTACCTGACCACTGTCCCAAGGGTGAGCACACGGTTAAGGAGATCACAGCACCAATCCTGCCACTCAGGGGTCACTACCATCAGAGAACATGTGCTAGCCCAAGTTTAATTTAACAAGCTATTCCTTAAAGAATTAACAGCCAGCGCCAGTGGCTCATGCCTGTTGTGGTTCGAAGCCAGCCTGGGCAGAAAAGTCCCCTTGAGACTCTCATCTCCAATAAATGACTCAGAAAAAGCTGGAAGTAGTGCTCTGGCTCAAGTGGTAGAGTGCTAGCCTTGAACACTAAAGAGCTCAGTAACAGTGCCCAGGCGCTGAGTTCAAGCCCCAGGACTGGCAAAAAAAAAAAAAAAGTAACAATTTTGAAGGGCTGGGGTTTGAACTCAATGCCTCACTCAGGCTAGGCATGTGCTGAACACCTGACCCAACCATCTTCTAACTGGGTGAAATGAAAAGGTACTGTGAATCCTTTCCCTGCTAGAGAGGTGGTCAAACACTTGATTTCAAGGAGCCCTACTGGACAGGCCTCCCTTCCGGCCCCCACTTCTCTCACTGGGATCTCAAATGATCTGTCTCCATGACTGCTATTAATAGTGTCAAAGTGTAGTATAATTCTCTCACTGGGATGTTATGTGATGCATCAAAGTAAATTTACCTATGTAACACGGTAAGAACGCACTCTGATTCTAAGGTGGAGCGTGACTGGAGTCCACAGTGGCCAATGAGCGAAGCGAACGTGCCTTGGGAAGTGTTGTGCTCATTCGGGGACTGCCACTTGCACAGGCAGACTTGGCTGGCTGTGTGAAAGATGAGTCCTCTCTGAGCAGGCAATGCCCAAGTCAGTGACTGGGAGACTGTCTTGCATGGTCAGACAGCGAGCAAGACAAGTCCCCGAGGAACGGCAGCTCTAGTCAAGATCCGCCTCAGGGAAAGGGGGCTGGAGGGCCTACAAAGTTCTGGCAGGCCAGACAGAAATGACTGTCCGGGGGGCTGGGAAGGTGGTAGAGTGCTTGTCTTGCATGTATGAGGTCCTGGATTCGATTCCTCAGTACCACATACACAGAAAGCTGGAAATGGTGCTGTGGCTCAAGTGGTAGAGTGCTAGCCTTGAGCTGAAGAGCTCAGG
>NW_012267260.1:8229911-8232186 GCF_000151885.1 Dipodomys ordii
AAAAAAAGTGCAATAGTCTGGGTGCTGGTGGCTCACATCTGTAATTCTAGCTATTCAGGAGGCTGAGATCTGAGTATCACCCTTCAAAGCCAGCCTGGGCAGAAAAGTCCCTGAGACACTTCTAATTAACCACCAAAAAAGAAAAAATGATAAGGGACAGTGGTCAACTCCTCAGTTCACACCCAAGTACCAGTACTAAATAAATAAATTTTATATATATTATATATATATAGAGAGAGAGAGAGAGGAGAGAAGAGAAATATAGCTCTGTAGTAGAACATTTGCCTAGTGTGTGCAAGACTTTGGATTTGATCCACAGCACTGAAAAAAAGTACACTAAAATATCATGATAACATAATTTTTAATTTTTCATAGGATGATGAGAATCAAACCAATGACTGCATTTATTAGGGCAATGGCACACATCTCAGCTCTCAAGTAGTTGGTGATTTTAATGCAAAGGTAAGACATGCAAATGAAATTATTTTCCAAACTTCAGAAAAATTATGAATGAAAATACATCATACAACATGGACACTGACTGAAATATTGATGTATCAAGGCACACAGGTGATAAAAACTGTAATGGCTAATACTTACTGAATACCTTCCCCCAACCAGGCCCTTTCCACAGTCATCCTCCCTCGCACACATTTTGCCAGGTACCAATTACTATCCCTATTCTAGGGAAACCTGACCTTGCTCCTCACTGCAGACTGCAGCATCTGAGCACCAAGCCGGGACTGAACTGAAATCTCTGAGGCGCACTTTTTCACATCTCTGTAAAGGCTGCATAATTTTAGGAGGAGGTGGATTTCTCCAAACATTTCCCATGCCAAAAGATAGCAACTGAAAATCTTAAAATGCTTTCTTCTGCCAGGCACTGGTGGCTCACACCTGTAATCCTAGGGGCTACTCATGAGGCTGACATCCGAGGATCGCAGTGTGAAGCCAGCCCTAGCAGGAACATCTGTGAGACTTTCTCACCTGAAGTAGAGCTGTGGCTCCAGGTGGTAAAGCACTAGCCTTGAGCAGAAAAACTCAGGGACAGTACCCACGCTTTGAGTTCAAGCCCTACTACAGACCAAAAAGAAAAAGCTCATGGAAAGGTAGCTTTGTTTTTGTTTTCTGGATCTTTTGTCTTGTTTATAACTTTTATCTGTTTGGTGGAGACTAAGAGGGGGAGACACAGAAATGGTGGGACAAAGGGTGACAAATGAAGCAATGATATTAGACACTATGTTGAAAATGAACTATACAATTTGAAAAGGGGTGGGAGGGAAATTCTAGGAGAAAGTGAGGGAGAACTGGCCTAGTTCAAAAAGAAATGTATTCATCGGATGTATGGAACTGTAACCCCTCTGTACATCACCTTCACAATAACGCTAATTTTTTTTTTTTAAGCTCGGACAGGGGCTGGGAAGGTGGCTCAGTGGTAGAGCGCTTGCCCTGCATGCATGAGGCCCTGGGTTCCATTCCTCAACACCATATAAACAGAAAATGCTGGAAGTGCTGCTGTGGCTCAAGTGGTAGAGTGCTAGCTTTGAGCTCAAGAGCTCAGGGACAGCGCCCAGGCCCAAGTTCAAGCCCCACAACTGAAGCACTAAAAATAAATACATAAAAAGCTTAGGGACAGTGGCCAGGCTTTGAGTTCAAGTAAGCCCCTATCCTATAGTGAATAACCTCAATATGTACTTGATCCATTAAAACTTAAAACCTAACTAGCGTATAAGGTAAATATATAAGGTAATATAAGCACTAACCATATAAGGTACTTTTAAGTGGGAGAAACGAAACATTTTAAGAAAGTTTTCGTATCAGGAGAAATAGTTATTGGAGGGGTTTGGCAGACTTTGTGGACATTTCATTCTGGTCCAGGGAAGACAACAGAGAAAGAAATGTTTGAAATGGGGCCTCGCTATATTTCCCAAGTCTCAAATTCCTTGACTGGAGTGATCCTCCTGCCCCAGCCTCCAGAGGAGCTGGGAATATAGGCATGTGCCACTGGTCCAGGGAAAAAAGTCTTGCATACCAAAAGGGGTGGCAGAGGTTTTTGTAATAAGATAGCTGTGTGGGGCTGGGAAGGTGGCTCAGTGGTAGAGCGCTTGCCTTGCATACTCAAGGCCCTGGGTTTGATTCCTCAGCACCACATAAGCAAAAAAGAAAAAACTGGAAGTGGTGCTGTGGCTCAGGTGGTAGAGCACTAGCCTTGAGCTGAAGAGCTGAGGGACAGCGCCCAGGCCCAGAGTTCAGGCCTCACGACCAGACCAAAAAA
>NW_012267260.1:8233143-8244881 GCF_000151885.1 Dipodomys ordii
CTTTCCTGCTCCGGCTGGCTTTGAACCGCTATCCTCAGATCTCAGCCTCCTGAGTAGCTAGGATTACAGGCGTGAGCCACCAGCGCCTGGCTGTGAAACTCTTAACTCCAATTAATCACCAGAAAACTGGAAGTGGAACTATGGCGCTGACCTTGAGCAACAAAGCTCAGGGACATAGCCAGCCTGGGCAGGAAAGTCTGTGAAACTCTTATCTCCAATAAACCACTAGAAAACCAGAAGTGTCATTGTAGCTCAAGTGGTAGAGTGCTTGCCTTGAACTTAAGAGCTGAGGGACAGCACTCAGGCAGAGTTCAAGCCCCACGACCGACCAAGAAAAAAAAAAAAGCCATATAGAGACCTATGACTAGAAGCTGCTCCAAACACATTCCAGTTGTAAATCTTAAGTGTGATCACACCTAGAGCTGGGTTTTCACGATTTCTAAACTTCAACAATTTTCACAGATCTGGAGAATTAGAATATAAACACAAAGTAAAAATGCATCAGTCTACTTCTATTTGCTTGCATCTCTAGGAAACAGATTGTTAAAAAAAAAATCTAAATGTAACAAAACTTGAAAACCAAGAAAAAAATACTCTGAAAACCTCAAAATCAACTTTTACTATGAGCAACCAAGAAAAAAGTTTTTGTGGATGGATAACTGTCTTTATACATGGAAGAAACTGCTTATGAAACTGAAGATATGCCAGGAGCTGGTGGATGACACCTGTAATCCAGTACTCAACAGGCTGATATCTGAGGATCACCGTTCAAAGCCAGCCCAGCCAGTAACATCCCCGAGACTCTTATCTCCAATTAACCACCAGAAAACCAAATATGGCGCTATGGCTCAAGTGGTAGAGCACTAGCCTTGAGCTGAAAGCTGAGGGACAGTGCTCAGTGCCCAGGTCCAGAGTTCAAGCCCCATGACCAACAAAACAAAAAAAGAAAGTTCCTGGTACCAAAATAAATAGATTTATAAAAGGAGACAGATCTGAAATGTACTGCCAAGAACTTTTTTTTTTGTCGGTCGTGGGGCTTGAACTCTGGGCCTGGGCACTGTCCCTCAGCTCTTCAGCTCAAGGCTAGCGCTCTACCACTTGAGCTACAGCGCCACTTCCGGTTTTCTGGTGGTTTATTGGAGATAGGAGTCTCACGGTCTCTCCTGCCCGGGCTGGCTTTGAACCTCCATCCTCAGATCTCAGCCTCCTGAGTAGCTAGGATTACAGGCTTGAGCCACCAGCGCCCAGCCTGCCAAGAACTTTTAATGATAACGGACACACATATTCTGAAATTCTCTCTCACATCTGATACTACTAAGGAGCAGCAGGTTTTGAAGTTCCTCATCTTGGCAGATGGGGCTTACTAGTAAGTGAGGAGGACTGCTTCTCCCGCCCACTGGCACTCTACCTCTGTGTCTGGCCCAGCGGAGCTGAGCCGCCCGGGTGCTCCACCTATGCACCAGCGCACTCAGAATCAATCCACAATGACAACTGTTTTTTATTGCTGTTGCCTGTTAGGACTAGGCTTTCTTGTACAGTGCAAAAGAAAAATTGAGAGGGATTTCACTCTCAGCTTAGTAATAAGCCTTACATTCATCCTGCTATGTAACAGTTTAAATAATGGTTCTTCAGCTGGGCGCCTGTAATCCTAGCTACTCAGGAGGCTGAGGATCATGGTTCAAAGCCAGCCTGGGCAGAAAAGTCCATGAGACTCTTATCTCCAATAAACCACTCGAAAACCGGAAGTGGCGCCGTGGCTCAGGCGGTAGAGCGCTGGCCTTGAGCTGAAGAGCGCAGGCCCAGAGTTCAAGCCCCATGACCCACAAAAAATAAAAATAAAAAAATGGTTCTTCAGATTAAATCATGCCTCTTATCTCATTGTATATATTTCCCCCCCAATCTAAATTATTATTGTTTTATACCAACTGCACCCCAAGAACAGGTACACCTCGAGCTACACCATTTTAAATAAGATCACAAGTATGTGGTCTTTTTTTTTTCTTCTTTTTGCAGTAGCAGGGTTTGAACCTGAGGTCTTTCAACCTGCCAGTCAGTGTTCTACCTACCACTTGAACCATAACCCTAGTCCTTTTTGTGACAGTCCTCATGCTTGAACTCAGAGCCTAGGTACTGTCCCTCCGCTCTTCAGCTCAAGGCGAGCACTCTGTCACTTTAGCCACAGCGCCAGTTCTGGTTTTTTGGTGGTTAATTGGAGATAAGAGTCTCATGGACTTTCCTGCCTGGGCTGGCTGGGAACCACCATCCTCAGATCTCAGCCTCCTGAGTAGCTAGGATTATAGGCACCTGGCTACTTTTTTTTTTTTTTTAAACAGGTCTTACATTTATTTCCAGGCCAGCCTGGATTATCATACTTTATCATATAGCACAACACTGCACTCAGCATTTTACTGGTTGATAAGAGCTGTGGTGAACTTTGGCTGGGGCCGGCCTCGATGTACAATCCTTCTGAAGTAAGACTACAGGTGAGCTACTGACCACAGCTTCTCTTTTCAAGTTAGGATTTCTTAGTGGGGAAAGAGATGACTCAGTTTCTGATTGTACAAGAGCTAAAGTGGCATCCATGTTTGACTCACTACACTGCAAATTAGTTGAAAAAGAGCAAATTGACTGCCTTAACCTAAAACTTCTATTGGGGGAGTGGAAATGTGGCTTAGTTAGAGGTAGAGTGCTTATCTAGCATGCATGAAGCCCTTGGTTCAATTGGTTCAATTCCTCAGTACCACATACACAGAAAAAGCTGGAAGTGGCTCTGTCTCAAGTGGTAGAGTGCTAGCCTTGAGCAAAAGCTCAGGGACAGTGCCCAGGCTCTGACTTCAAGCCCTGGGACTGGCAAAAACAAAACAAAATACAAAAACTTATTTTGGCTAAGAGAGTATGGGTTTTTTCGTTTGTTTTCTTTTGTCAGTCGTGGGGCTTGAACTCCGGGCTTGGGTGCTGTCCCTGAGCTGTTCAGCTCAAGGCTAGCGCTCTACCACTTGAGCCACAGCACCACTTCCGGTTTTCTAGTGATTTGTTGAAGAGTCTCACGGACTTTCCTGCTCCGGCTGGCTTTGAACCGCTATCCTCAGATCTCGGCCTCCTGAGTAGCTAGGATTGCATGCGTGAGCCACCAGCGCCTGGCTGAGATTATGTTTTTTTTCGTTTTTTGGGGATTTTTTTGGCTGGTCATGGGGCCTGAACTCTGGGCCTGGGCACTGTCCCTCAGCTCTTCAGCTGTAGACTAGCACTCTACCACTTGAGCCTCAGCCCCACTTCTGGCTTTCTCTGCTTATGTGGTGCTGAGGAATCGAACCCAGGGCCTCATGCATACAAGGCAAGCACTCTACCACTGAGCCACCTTCCCAGCCCCGAGTATGGTTTTTTTGTTGTCACAATTTTATCAATGAAAGTACTTTCTCCTACTCTTTCTATTGGAACAAAGGTCATTCCATTGTTGTGATAGTACTGTTTTTTTAATTTTTTATTTTTATGTCAGTCGTGGGGCTTGAACTCTGGGCCTGGGCGCTGTCCCTCAGCTCTTCAGCTCAAGGCTAGCGCTCTACCACTTGAGCTACAGCGCCACTTCCGGTTTTCTGGTGGTTTATTGGAGACAAGAGTCTCAAGGACTCTCCTGCCCCGGCTGGCTCTAAACCACGATCCTCAGATGTCAGCCTCCTGAGTAGCTAGGATTTCAGGTGTGAGCCACCAGTGCCCGGCTGATAGTACTGTTTTTGAGAGGGGGGTCTCATTTTCCTGCCGAACTCCTTGGCATTCCTGGGAACAAGCAGGGACCCTCTTGCCTTACCCTCCCAAGTAGCTGGGAGGCCAGGCCTGCACCTGTGCCTGCCTGGGTCATCAACTTATAAAAGCACAAATGTATCTCAGCTATTAAACAGCTATTTATAGATAAAATTTAGAGTATCTTTTTCTAAGAGCAAAATTTATGATATAAAGATCTATTCTAAATATGCAAATCCCAGCTCTCTGCCTTAGTAATACAATTTCGGCAAGTTTTGTGGGGGCTGTCAGTTGTGGGGCTTGAGCTCAGGGCCTGGGCACTGTCCCAGAGCTGCTTTTTGCTCAAGGCTAGCGCTCTACCACTTGAGCCACGGCTCCACTTCTGGCTTTTTCTGTTTATGTGGTACTGAGGAATTGAACTTAGGACTTCATGAGTGCTAGGCAAGCACTCTACCTAAGCCACATTCCCAGCCCTCAAGATAATTTTTGGATAGGAAAACATTTGACTAAATCATGGTATCTGTAGAAACACACTATTGCTGCACCTCTGACTAAAACTTCAAAGAAAAAAATACTCATTATGAAAACATCACTACGCCCCACTTACTCCTTTGGGAAGAAGTTCACAGTGTATTTGGAACAGACCAAAGTGAAGTAATGCAAAATTTAAACAAATGTTTCTTATTCTCCTAATTTGTGAAAATGTTTCAAAGGGCAAGATACAGAGTGGAGGTCTGGGGGGGAGAAGGCTCTGGAGGGGCCTGTCACACCCACTCCCCCAGGGACTGAGCTGAAGCAAATGAGTGTCTCAAGTGTTTCCAAGATAGAGAGCCAGGGCTGGGAAGGTGGCTCAGTGGTAGAGTGCTTGCCTTGCACGCATGACGCCCTGGGTTTGATTCCTCAGCACCACGTAAGCAGAAAAAGCCCGAAGTGGTGCTGTTGAGGTGAAGAGCTGAGGGACAGCACCCAGGGTTCAGACCCCATGACTGACAAAAACAAACAAAACTAGAGAGCCAAAGAACCCACAAAACCAGAAAATGTTCCATTTTGCAACTTTATTAAAAAGATATTTTTAATTAAACAAATCACAACCTCCTAAGTTACAGCTAGTTAGCATGGAGGGAACCTGGGTGGAAGCATCTGGCAGGTCAAAATCTTGAATGGACTAAAGCCCTGCCCTGGCTTCACCCCTCAGCTCCCCACCCCGCCTAGGCCCCCAGCCTGCTGCCTCCACCCCTAGCTCTCCTGAAATACACAGCAGAGCCCAAGGGGCGCAGCTGTGCCTGTCAGCTATGCAGCTCAGCTACGCAGCACTGCAAGGTTTGCCCAGGGCAGTACATTCCTGGCCAGCCCCCTCCCCCCAGGCCTCCACGTCCACCAGAGAACACTATCCACTAGGAGAGGGGCTACGGTCTGCGAGCAATGTGGCCTGGGGCATGCTGCCCACCACACACACCTCCCACAATGTGCTCCGCTCCCCTTCCAAACCTTCCCCCCCTGTCCCTAACAAACGACTCCAGATCCTCTCAGTGAGAAGCCAAGAATATGTGTGGAACCCACCATTCTCCCTTTTCTAATTCCTCTCTGCTCTTCCTTATTATGTAGTCAGTCTGGGTAAGGGGAGAAAGCAAGCACAGATTCACAGAGGAAAGACAAAAGCACGAAAGGAAAGTGCTACATGGATTTGGCATTGCTTGAAGCTTTAAAAAAAATTATTTTCTCCTCAGGCACTGGCGGCACTTGCAATCCTTGCTACTAAGGAAGCTAAGATCTAAGGACTGCAATTCAAAGCTGGCAGGGGCAGGAGAGGGGGCGAGACTCTTATCTGCAATTAGTCAGCAAAAGGCCCAAGTGGAGCTGTGGCTCACGTGGCAGAGCTCAGGCTTTGTGCTTTTAAAAAAGCATGGTGTCCAGGCCCTGAGTTCAAGCACCAAAAAACAAACAAAAGCTTTTAGTCACTTTCCTCATTACAGGCAAAGATCAGACTGCCAAATGCTAAGAGCAGCCGCTGTAGGCGGTGGCCTTCCCGTTTCTTTTTCTCCAGATCCCTCGAATAGAGCACCACTGACCTCTGCCATCTTGAAAAGCTGCCGTCCAGCTGCTTGGCACAGGCCTCTGCCTAGGCTCCCTGAGTGCTGCCTCTTTCTAAGGGCTGTGCTGAGGGTGAGGAGGAACTGTGCACGGGCCACGGGGCGGACTTCCCGGTTCACTCAGCAGTGTCTGTCTGTGAGTCACTGACACTTACACGTACTCAAGTCTGGGTGATGGTGAAAGGGAGAGGATGGTGCCTTTTGTCTGAGATTGGATTTCTCAGCCAACTTTTTTCACAGAAAAAAACAAATCGTATCTGCCACCAACATTTTAGTGCTAAATGTTTAAAATGTAGATTCATTGGCATTGTGGTCAAATGCGCCGCAGGCTTTACCTAACCATTCTGCCCCACAGCCCAATGGCACACTACATACAGACCCGTCCATGGGGACACTGCCGCCCAGCTCCAGAGCTCCTCACCCTCCCAGCTCCCAGACCCTGAGTTCAAGCCCCACAACCAACAACAACAAAAAAAACAGCCCACTCATGGTGGCCAAGCTCACTGGATGGATCTGGTAACTGTTACCCTCTCAAAAGCACAGGACCAAGACAGCCATTCCCTTGACAGGATAAAATACTCTTCCACCCCAATGGCCGGGCCTTTTCCGGCTCTGCACCTGATATTAGCTAGTAGAACATGCCTAGAACTTGATCTCCAGGCCTCTAGGATCATAAATGAACTCTGCCAGTCCCATAATGCACGCTACTGACGCCCAACTTTCATGTCCAGACAGTTCCTCTCCACTCGAATAGAGTATGCACTGCCTACTTGACTCTCCTAAATATTTAAAAGATACTAATAAGCTAGGTGCCAGCGGCTCACACCTGTAGTTCTAGCTACTCAGGAGGCTGAGATCTGAGGTCGTCATTGAAAGCCAGGCTGGACAGGAAAAGTCCATGAGACTTTCATCTCCAATGTAAGAAGTGCAGGTGTGGCTCACGTGGTAAAGTGCTAGAATTGGGCGAAAGAGCTCAGGGACAGACAGCTGCTGGGGACTCACACCTGTCATCCTAACTACTCAGGAGGCTGAGATCTGAGGATCACCGTTCAAAACAGGCCTGGGCAGGAAAATCCGTGAGATTCTTATCTCCAATAAACAACTAGAAAACCAAAAGTGGCACTATGGCTAAAGCGGTAAAGTGCCCCCACCTTGAGCTGAAGAGCGTAGGGACAGCACCCAAGCCCAGAGTTCAAGTCCTAGAACTAGCACAAAAAAATGCCAACAGTTTGGGTTGGGGGTGCAGCCCAGGGTGCTTGGATAGCGTGTGTGGGGCCCTGTGTTTCTTCCCTAGCACCATAAAACAAAAACAGGTTCCAAAATCCTCCAAAAAAAACCATGTACCATCTTCCTTCCTCCAAGGAAACAGGTGGGGAGAGCATCTCTTTGGCACTGTGCTGCTTTTGGCACTCTAGCATCCAAAAACAAAACAGAGCAGAACCACAACTGAAACCTTTCAATAGCTTCTCCACGCCACTGGAATAAAATCTCAAAACTCTCCTATGGCCTACAGAAGAAGTGCTGAAAGAGCTCTCAGCTCCAGCCGCTCTATGCTCCCCCGGCCACAGGGCCTTTCCTCCGCGCTTCACCAGGCCTCCACGCCTGGCCCTCGCTCGCAGGAGGATGATCTGGAACACCATGGCAGCTTTTCCCAGGAAGCACAAGCTCATGTTTCCAGTCTCACCAGCAGAAGTCACCTGTTTTGTTTTGTTTTTTTTGTCGGTCGTGGGGCTTGAACTCTGGGCCTGGGCACTGTCCCTCAGCTCTTCAGCTCAAGGCGAGCGCTCTACCACTTGAGCTACAGCGCCACTTCCGGTTTTCTGGTGGTTTATTGGAGATAGGAGTCTCACGGTCTCTCTTGCCCGGGCTGGCTTTGAACCGAGATCCTCAGATCTCAGCCTCCTGAGTAGCTAGGATTACAGGCGTGAGCCACCAGCGCCTGGCTAAGAAGTCACCTCTTTAAAAAAAAAAAAAAAAAACAACACCTTGAGCTGGGAAGGTGGCTCAGTGGTAGAGTGCTTGCCTTGCATGTATGAGGCCCTGGGTTCGATTCCTCAGCACCACATAAGCAGGAAAAAATGGAAGTGGTGCTGTGGCTCAAGCGGTAGAGCACTTAGCCTTGAGCTGAGGGACAGAGCCCAGGCCCAGAGTTCAGGCACCATGACCAACAAAAAATAAAAAATAAAATAAAAAAACCTTCCTGACTATTCTTGGCCAAACTGATCATTTCCAACACACAGCCCCACTAGCCACATCAAGACCGTAATCTTAAGCCAGGCACTGGTGGCTCACACCTGTCATCCTAGCTACTTGGGAGTATGAGATCTGAGGATCTTGGTTCAAAGCCAGCCCAGGGCAAGAAAGTCCATGAGATTCTTATCTCTAATAAACCACTCAGAAAACCAGAAGTGGCCCTGTGGCTAAAGTTGTAGAGTGCTAGCCTTGAGCTTAAGAGATGAGGGGCAGTACCCAGGCCCAGAGTCCAAGCCCCAGGACTGATAAGGAAAAAAAATCATAATCTCATCTGTATTCTACCTTCTCTACTTGCTGCTAGCTCCTTTTTTTAAGTTCCAGTAAAGGCTGCTTAAAAATAAAGCTACTGGGCTGGGAAGGTGGCTCAGTGGTAGAGTGCTTGCCTTGCATGCATAAGGCCCTGGGTTCAATTCCTCAGTACCACATAAGCAAAAAGAAAAAAAGCCAGAAGTGGCGCTGTGGCTCAAGTGGTAGAGCACTAGCCTTGAGCTGAAGAGCTGAAGGACAGTGCTGAGGCGCAGAGTCAGGCCCCATGACCAGACCCAAAAAAATAAGTAATAAAGCTACCCTCTCCTAGATTTATTTTCAATTCCCTCTTGTTTAAATAATATTGAACTTTAGCCAAAGATAATTATTTTGACACTTATGAAAAACAAGGGGAGGAAAGCCATAAGAAATATTAGAAACTGAGCCAGGCGCCGGTGGCTCATGCCTATAATCCTAGCTACTCAGGAGGCTGAGATCTGAGGATTGCAGTTCAAAGCCAGCCTGGGCAGGAAAGTCTGTGAGACTCTTATCTCCAATAAACCACTAGAAAACTGGAAGTGGCTCTGTGGCTCAAGCAGTAGAGCACTTGCCTTGAGCTGAAGAGCTGAGGGACAGAGCCCAAGCCCAGAGTTCAAGCCCCACGACCGACCAAAAAAAAAAAATATTAGAAACTGGAGCTCACTACATGCAGGCAGCAGGATGCACGGTTGCCCCTCACAAGTCTTCATACATGGAAGAGGAATATGGAAGTATGCATAAAAAACAAGCATCTTAGCCTAAGTTACTACACATAATAGTAATTTGAGAATAAAGTGTAAAATTCATGATCTGTGCTTTATCACTCTGATTCTAAAATCTCATCTGAAGCTATTCTAGATGTTTGTTTCTGACCTGTATTGCTATCCATATTCTATCCTCCTTTGGTTTTTATGTTTAGAATAACTTGTCTATTCGTATCTCCCAAACCTAAAAGACATACCCTCAATTCAAAATTTAGGAAAGGCCAGGAGCCAGTGGCTCACACCTGTAACTCACACTAAACTACTCAAGAGGCTGAGATCTTGAGGACTGCAGTTCAAGGCCAGACCACGCAGACAAGTCTGTGAAACTTCTCTCCAATTAACCACCTGGAAATTAGAAATGTAGCTATGGCTCCATGAGGTAGAATGCTAGCCTTGAGCAAAAAAGCTCAGTTCCTAGGCCTTGAGTTCAAGCCCCATCACCAACAACAACAAAAAATTTAGGAAAGAATACTTTCTTACAAGGATTTACCTCTAGGTCTTTATTTCTACCTTATTACTAGTCCCTGTACAAATCCTGGATTCAACTCTATGTGCAGTTTTCACTAAACTAGTTGGTCTGGCTTAACTTAGAAACTGGGATGTACCTTCTTCCCAAAACAAGACAATAAAATACTAAAAATATAAAATGTACTGGTGTTACATTTACCTTGGTTTTAAGTTTTTACATATTTTTCTTACTTTTTTTGTTTTTTTTTGTCGGTCGTGGGGCTTGAACTCTGGGCCTGGGCGCTGTCCCTCAGCTCTTCAGCTCAAGGCGAGCTGCGCTCCACCACTTGAGCTACAGCGCCACTTCAGGTTTTCTGGTGGTTTATTGGAGATAGGAGTCTCACAGTCTTTCTTGCCTGGGCTGGCTTTGAACGGCGATCCTCAGATCTCAGCCTCCTGAGTAGCTAGGATTACAGGCGTGAGCCACCAGCGCCCGGCTATTTTTCTTATTTTTAAGTAGTTGTACAAAGTTCCCATCAATAAAGCAGTTTATTGTCCTGTTTCAACATTCTTACCCGTTCCTCCCCAATTCTTTGTTAAGACTCAAGATCTCACAGATAGTCCAGGTTGGCCCTGAACTCAAGAATTCTTCTGCCTCAATCTCCCAGATATTCTCTAGAATTATAGATATGTATTACATCAAGTTCAGCTCAAGATCCCTAAACAAAATTTTAATAATTTGATGAATGGCAACTAGAAGGGGAAAAACAGATCATGGAAACTGTGTAATATACAGGCCTCAACTCATGTTTCAATTCCAAGGAATTGTAGGAAATTCCAAATGCCTACCTACCGCACCCTGGGGTCAGGTGGGGGAACTCCGTAGGAACAGGACCCCCCTGGGATGGAAGGGGTCTTCAAGCAGGCCAGAATGTCACTATTAGAGGGGATTAGGAAAATCAAGAAGTTCAAAACCAGTTATTAAAACTGAGGTTGCAGGGGGGGAGGGACCTGGTGGCCCACACCTGTAATTATAGCTACTCAGGAGGCTGAGATCTGAGGAGCCTGTGAGACTATCCCCAACAAACTACTCATAAAAAAGCCTCAGTCCCGGCAGTCCAGAAGACTCTCACCTACTCCAATTAAGCCCCCCCCCGCTCTCCCCCCACAAAAAAAAAGCAGAGGGTGGAGCTGTGGCTCAAGTGGTAGAGTATTCACTAGCCTTGAGCAAAATATGTGCAAGGGGCAGCGCCCAAGAGCTGAGTTCAAGCCCCAGTACCAGCACACAAACACAATCTGAGGTTGCCTAACATATTACTACATGGTACAACTGGGCCTAGCAAATACAAGAGGTTACAGATCTATACTTAAAACATCTCCCAGCTGATTTTGATACTCTGATTTGAAAATCATACTGCAGAGCAAAGGGATCCAATGCAAGTTTTACTAAGTCAAACAGCAAGACCTTGAATATTACTAAGCCTCTATAAACATTAATTCATCTACGTAGATAACAAAATCAACACTGCAGGGATGACATAATAAATAGAAGAAAGAATTCAACCTGTGGTAGCTTTGACTGGAGGGTCTCTACCATCTGCTATTATGTGCTGAGCTCGCGAACACCAGAACACAGCTGCTGGCCAGGCACTGTACTACTTTTAACCTCAAGAAACCCATCTAGGCAGACTCCAAAGGAGATCAGGGCTTTAGTAGATCTTTTCTCTTCTGTAACAATGTACTACTTAGTTGAAATGGCTTCTGCACCTTTCCAATGCGGATACATAGTTGTACCAATGCTCTTAAGAAAAGCCTTATCATGAAAGGGAAAAGCAATCTTAAGTGTGTGTAAGTTCTTCAAAGTTCGAAGACACTGTCAACTTTACCCTCGTCTGAAGGGTCAGGAAGACCGACCACGTTTCCAGTCACCTCCCTACAAGCTGACACCGGGATCAACCCCTCTCCAGGGCTCTTCCAACAAGACAACCAACTAAAAAGCAGGAGGCCCGCGGCGGCCCGGACCCTCTCCCCGAGTCTTTGTTCTGCAACAAACTGGGCCGAGCAGGCAGGAGCAGCCCGGGCAGAGGCACCGCCGCCCAGAGCCCCTCAGCCCCACCTGTGGGCCGCGGCAGCGGGGTCGGCGGGGCCCCTGAGCCGCGGA
>NW_012267260.1:8246826-8266008 GCF_000151885.1 Dipodomys ordii
GAATTTTTAAAATCAGCCTCTCTGGCTGTGGATCCCTGTTTGCTTTGGGATTCTTTGTAACTTTGAGATGGATTGGGATTAAAAACAACAACAACAGGGTTTATTTGGCTCCCCCCCCCTTTTAAGAGCTACAAGATGCGTGTTGATCCGTCCCCGCACACACACAAACACACGAACACACACACCAGCTTTTAACTTGAACCGTGGTGGGGGGAGTAACAAAAATAATATTTGTTTAGAATTATAGTTAGAGTAAACCACAGTGCAGGCTTGTTTTGCATACATTTTAAAAGAAATGAAAGCGTCACTTTTTAAGTCATTTCACTAATAATTGGTGTAGCCAAACTTTCTAAGGTAGTAAACTTTCCTTTGCAATACCCCTTTCCATTCCCTACAGCAGATCAGCCTTGTCAGTGAAAAGGGTAACTCAATGTGAAAAGAAAAAAAACAACACTATGCTAAAGAAAGCTGAGGAGACTCCTATACCACATTCAGAACACTCAATCCCCACCATGAGTTTAGATAGCTTTTATTTGTGGAATCTGCATTAAATAAATTTTTTTAAAAAGCTACAGAACCTTTTAGCACTCTTAGACCCAAGTATAATTACCACCTGCTTCAAATCTCCAATTGTTGAGACTTCCCCAGAAACCATCAAGTAGCCAAAGCATTTAAATAAATGTTAATTATCATAGCCTGAAGTGGAAGAGAGCTCCTTTCCAGTCTGCTAACTACAAATGCCCACAAAATACAGTGGGAGTTTAGTTTGTCTTTTTGTTCAAATAAACATCAAAAATGGATAAAAGGTTAATTGTATAACAATGTAACTCAGGTGTAAGAAATACAAATGTAAGCCTCAGTAATGTTCTACAATTATTTCATGATGCCCTTGGTAATGTGGATTACTATGAAACCCTGTCCCCCGGGTACCTGGTGTGTCCTAAAGAAAATAATTCCTAAATTTAGCATTTAAATTCAATTATTCTTTTTTTTTTTTTTGGTCGGTCGTGGGGCTTGAACTCTGGGCCTGGGCGCTGTCTCTCAGCTCTTCAACTCAAGGTGAGCGCTCTACCACTTGAGCTACAGTGCCACTTCCGGTTTTCTGGTGGTTTATTGGAGATAGTAGTCATGGTCTCTCCTGCCTGGGCTGGCTTTGAACCTCGATCTTCAGATCTCAGCCTCCTGAGTAGCTAGGATTACAGGCGTGAGCCACCAGTGCCTGGGCTCAATTATTCTTTTATATATCCCCTTATAAGTCAGTAAAAAAAATTTTTTTTTGGTGGAGTTGGAGGTGTAGCTCAGTGTGTGGTTAGGATGCCAGCGGCATCCTTGGTTCAATCTCCAGCACCAAAATATACTTTATGAACCCTGCTTACTTAAGTAAGGGTACTTGTACCCTTGTACTATTTGGCAAAAAAAAAAAAAAAGTCAAGACTCGCATACAATGTCATATTCAACAGAAGACCTTTTTTTAAAAAACATCAATAACATATCTGCTACTCCATCATTATTTATAAAGTATGCTTTGTATTTTTTTTAAATGACGTTCAAATCCACTGAGTGACAGCTTCCAGCTCAGCCTGGGCTTTCCTACAACAGCCATCTCTGCATAAATTCGCATATTTCTCCCCAATGGATGGTTAGACCAACCAGTGTTCTAATTGGCTTGGGAAAACTTTTAAACATGGTTTAAAGTGGCTCTGGATTGGCTAGAATTTAATTATAATACCCATTTTGAAGAATTGCATTTCAAAAGAGTCCATGGATTATTCATTGCAATTAGGGCCCACCAAGCAAGTATTACAGCTGTTACACCACAAGGCCAGGGCGATATTAATGGATTTCAGAAAGCTGTCCTTCCAGGCCAGCCAAAAACTCAAGCAAAGCAGAATCCTGACTGTACCGATTACACCACTGCCACCCATACAAACGTGTGGATAGACAGAGATATAGATCTATACAGATATAAATATAAAGAGGCTATATTATACCTCATAAATATACACAATTATTACCTACCATTCAAAAATGAATTAATCTTTACAAAAAAGCAATGACTTAACAAATGTGAATTTATGGAGTCCCAGGACGTGGCAGTCTTCGTAAAGAATGCTCAAATGAGGAGAGAGCACTGTAGTGCTCTTATTGAGGGCCTACTAAGTGCCACATGTCTTCTGCTACTTATTCGTATTGTCACAGGAGCCTACAATCAACCTAAAGAAAAAGCTTCAGCTATCCTGATTGTGTAGCTGAGGCGCCTCCCCATTTCCAGGTAATTTGCCTGAGGTCACTACTAGTGTTAATTGGGAGAATTAAAGTCTGTTTGATTCCAAAACTCACCCTTTGGTCAGGCCTGAAAGGGATCTTGTGAACAAGCAGTCTTTCTGCATCAAAGTAAACGACCAAGTCCAGCAGTGTGGCACTGCACAGAAGAAGGGGATACCCTCTGACCGCCCAACCAGTCAAGACCTACTTTGAGAATGCCAGTTGTCAAATCTAATTTTAAATCTGAGGGAGGGGTTTGCAAACCACTGCAACAGCCGCCATCGGAAGGACCTGACTCCCCGGGAACCCCTGAAACTGCAATCACTTCACAAGATGACAAAAGAAAAGCAGCATTGTATATTTTCCTGCACAGTGATGAAACTTCATATTTTTTTAAAAAAGATATCTTTGTGTGCAAAATGTAAAACTGTGTTGTACATAGGGTTTGGGAACCAGAATATGACTGGGAAACTTTTAAAGAGGAAAGTTCTTAAAATGGCTTCACTGTTTGCAAATGATATTAATTGTATTTGTAATTGTCTACAACTTAATTATATGATATACAATATTGTGTATATATATATATATCATATACATACTATGCATTATCTTTTTTTTTTTTGTCGGTCGTGGGGCTTGAACTCTGAGCCTGGGCGCTGTCCCTCAGTTCTTCAGCTCAAGGCGAGCGCTCTACCACGTGAGCTACAGCACCACTTCCAGTTTTCTGGTGGTTTATTGGAGATAGGAGTCTCACGGTCTCTCCTGCCCGGGCTGGCTTTGAACCGCGATCCTCAGATCTCAGCCTCCTGAGTAGCTAGGATTACAGGCGTGAGCCACCAGCGCCCAGCTGTATTATCATTTTTATATACAATATTCTTGTATATGCGATCTAGAAAAGTCTTTAAAAAAAAAAGGAGAATGTCAGCATAATCAAAATGCTGTAGCATATGTCTGGCTCCAAATAAACAGGTCCAATGTCCATACAACAGAAATGAAATTGGGTTGGGGGCAGCTCAATGGGGGAGCATGAGTCTAACAGGTGTAAGGATCTAGGACTAGGTTAAATTCCTAGCACTGAAAAAAAAAATCTTGTTTTCTCTCTTCAAATATTCCCCTCGTGGGGCTGGGAATGTGGTTTAGTGATAGAGTGCTTGCCTAGCATGCATGAAGCAAGCCTTGGGTTCAATTCCTCAGTATCACATACACAGAAAAAGCCGGAAGTTGTGCTATGGCTCAAGTGGTAGAGCACTAGCCTTGAGCAAAAGAAGCTCAGGGTCAGTGCCCAGGCCCTGGGTTCAAGCCCCAGGATTGGCAAAAAATCCCCTTGTCTAGTTGGTCCTTCTCAGAACAGGAGGCCAAATGATGCTGGATACCAGTGGCTCACACCTAGCTACTCGGCAGGCTGAAAATTGCAGTTCAAAGCCTGACCAAGCAGGAAAATTCCTGAGACTCTTCTCTCCAATTAACCACCAGAAAACCAGAAGCAGAACTGTGGCACAAGTGGTAGAATGCCAGCCTTGAGCAAAAAAGCTAAGGGACAGTGCCCAGGCCCTGAATTCAAGCCCCAAGACTGACATAAATGAATGAATGAACAAATAAGAAAGGAGAGAGGGAGGGAGACAAGGAGAGGGAGAAGAGAATAAGGGGGGGCAACTGCTGGAGATGAAGCAGTTGTACTGAGCGTTGTATACCACCACAGAAACACCACAACACAGCAGATGAGTCAGTACATGTTTTACAGATTGTTAACCAAGTAACAACTTGAAAACTGCTCAGTGCACATGAAAGCATACCTTTACTGCACCTCTGGAGATACTGGGGATCTGGGGCTTCGGTCTGGCTCTGCCTTCAGTGTGAGGGGGTGCTAATCACACCTTGTCACTCAGCAGGCGTGAGGTTTCGGGGAGGTCACTTCACCCTTCACAGCCTCAACTTCCTCATCTATAAAACGGAGAGATGCCTGGCATCCACCTCTAAGAGTTATTTTAAGGATACAGGAAGTTGTGCATGTACGTGAGGAGCGCAGAGCCCGCATCCTAGGTGGGCTCTCCACCCTGGCGCCCCAGCACCAGCTCAGCTCAGCTCACATTCTATGAACGAGAGACATCTCCTCTCTCCTCTCCCCCCCCCCCCCCCCCCCCCGGATAGGAAGCTCCTCCAGGGCCACGGTCAAGGTCTGCAAGCTGGATGTGCTCTAGGGGCCCAGCAGCACACTCCACAGGTAGTTAGTTCACAATGGATGCTTTCAGGATAAAGAAAAAGCAGCCCAGACTCCAAGATGCATACGAATACAAGAAACGAGTGTTGTCTCTACCTCCTAATCCAACAGAACAATTCTCCCGCCGCCACATGAAACCACTGTCTGAAGGGCCACACAAATATATAACCTCCCGAGCTGCGGCCCCATCCCTCCAGTTAGTGTTCTCATAGCCACCTCTGAGGTTTCACTGCATCCAGACACCAGCATTCAATCGCTTCACTCTGGCTCCCCTCCCCTCCCCCACCCCACTCCCGAGGGCATCTCAAGTCCCGCCGGTCCTAGTACAGCTGTATTCCAGTCCTGGAATCCCAACCTTTTCCATTCCCTCCCTCTCTCCCTCCCCGCCCCCCACCCTTTCTATTTCTTGTGCTGATACTGGGGCTTGAACTCAGGGCCTCATTTTTCGTTCAAGGCTGGCATTGTACCACTGAACCACTTCTGGCTTTTTGCCAGTTAATCAGAGATAAGAGTCTCATGGACTTCTCTGCCAGGGCTGGCTTCAAACTGTGATCCTCAGATCTCAGCCTCTGAGTAGCTAGGATTACAGATGTGAGACAGCTGTGCTCAGCTTGGCCTACTTTTTAACTTTCCCTTACCTAACCTCAGCTTCCTTTTCTTTCTTTTCTTTCCTTCTTTCTTTCTCTTCTTTCCTTTTTTATTTTTTGCCAGTCCTGACACTGAGCTTCTTTTGCTGGAGGCTAGCACTGTATCACTTCAGCCACAGTACCACTTCCGGCTTTTCCTGTTTATGTGGTACTGAGGAATCGAACCCAGGGCTTCATGCATACTAGGCAAGTACTCTACTCTACTATTAAGCCACATTCCCAGCCTCTTACCTCAGTTTCTGTATCTGTAATATGGATATAGCAATATATGTAACTGAGGTGTTTGAGGAGAGTCGTGTTAATACACAAAACCTTGGCGTTAGTGCTTGGCATACAGCAAATATTAAAAAAAGCTGTGTTATTGTTATTATTAAAAGTAATGTGGAGGGGGTAACAATGTTCAAGAGGAAGTGTACTCATTACCTCACTCATGTAACTGCAACCCTCTGTATAAGTATCTTTACAATAAAAAAATTAAACAAAATAAAAATAAAAAAAATAAAAGTAATGTGGAGCTAGTAATCCAGATCTGAGATTTGCAATTCAAAGCCAGCCTGGGCAGGAAAAAAATCCGTTAGGCTCTTATCTCTGATTAAATACCAAAAAGCCAAAGTAGAACTGTGGCTCAAGTGATAGAGTGGTAGCCTTGAACAAAAATGCTCAGAGACGGTGCCCAGTCCCTGAGTTCAAGCCCCAGAACCAGCACCTCCCCCCTCCCCCCCCAAAAAAAAGCAATTGTTTTCTTTTCTTTTTTTGGGTCCGGTCGTGGGGCCTGAACTCTGGGCCTGGGCGCTGTCCCTCAGCTCTTCAGCTCAAGGCTAGCGCCCTACCACTTGAGTCACAGCACCACTTCTGGCTTTTTTTTTTGTTTATGTGGTGCTGAGGAATCGAACCCAGGGCTTTAGGCATGCAAGGCAAGCGCTCTACCACTGAGCCACCTTCCCAGCCCCGAAGCAATTGTTTTCAAAGCAATAAATAATGTATTGGATTAGAAATGTTTCACTACCCTGCCTACATTATTATTCTGCTTGACATCTAACGTAACTCATCATGGTAAGACTAAGGCTTTTCCAGTCGTGACATATTTCAAGTTGGCTATTTTCCTTGACAGGTTTTTGTTTTTTTTAATCTCAACTCCTACAAGCTTCCACTATAATGATAAAGAGGTAAAACAACACAGCGGAGCCGTTAAAAAAAATCCCAACTCCTACTGGCCTCCTGTCTCGCATATCCATTCTGTCTCCTCAGAAAGAAGAGTGGGTGAGGGGGTGGAAGGCAGACAGGTAAGTGGGCAGCCAGGCTGGCCAGGCCACTCTGTCTCCCAACTCCTGGGTCTCAGTGCACTCTAGCAGGCTCCCTAGCCAGGGCAGTCCTACTTCTGCTCCACGTGGGTCTCAGCAGAGGGAGGAGAATGGGGTCAGTCACGTCAGTAGGCCTCATGAATGTCCACCTCTGGACTGGGAATGTGGCTTAGTGGTAGAGTGCTTGCCTAGCATGCATGAAGCCCTTGGTTCAATTCTTCAGTATCATATAAACAGAAAAGGCCGGAAGTGGTGCTGTGGCTCAAGTGGTAGAGTGCTAGCCTTGAGCACAGAGAGGCTCAGGGACAGTGCCAGTGCCCAGGACTGGCAAAACACACACACACACACATACATACACACACACACACACAAGAAAGTCCACCCCTGATGGACACCAGTGGCTCACGCCTATAATCCTAGCTACTCAGGAGTCTGAGAACTGAGGATCACAGTTCAAAGCCAGCTTGGGCAGGAAAAGTCTGTGAGACTCCTATCTCCAATTAACCACCAGAAAACCGGAAGTAGAGCTGTGGCTCAAAGTGGTAGAATGTTAGCCTTGAGCAAAAAAGCTCAGAGACAGTGCCAAGGCCTTGAGTTCAAGCCCCACAACCAACAAAAATAAAACTAAAATAAAAAAAAAAGTTTACCACTGGGCACTGGTGGCTCTGAGGATCACAGTTCAAAGCCAGTCCAAAACTGGTGAGGTTCTTATCTCCATTGAACAAACAAAAAGCCACAAGTGGAGACATAACTCAAGTAGCAGAGTGCCAGACTTGAATAAAAAAGCTAAGGGACAGCCGGGCGCTGGTGGCTCACGCCTGTAATCCTAGCTACTCAGGAGGCTGACATCTGAGGATCGAGGTTCAAAGCCAGCCCGGGCAGGAGAGACTGTGAGACTCTTATCTCCAATAAACCACCAGAAAACCGGAAGTGGCGCTGTAGCTCAAGTGGTAGAGTGCTCGCCTTGAGCTGAAGAGCTGAGGGACAGCGCCCAGGCCCAGAGTTCAAGCCCCACGACCGACAAAAAAAAAAAAAAAAAGCTAAGGGACAGCGCCCTAACCTTTAGTACAAAGCTTAGTGCATGTGCACGTGCGCGCGCGCACGCTCACACACACACACACACACACACACACACACACACAGAGTCCATCTCAAAAAACATGATACCCATGAAAAGGGTTTGCTTAACAAATGTGGGTGTCCTTTCCGTAAACAAAACAACTAAGAACCAGGACATCAGAAGAAGAAACCACTTTAAGAGACAACATATCTGCAAGACAAAGGCAAGGAACTAACAAGGTACTAGGCAGGCTCCAAGATACATTCACCACACTGAAAAAAAAAATACAGAGAAGGTAGGACACTCTATGTAGGTGCCATGAGTACACTGATCATTACAAAGCCATATTATATTTTCTATGTCAGTACTGAGGCTTGAGCTCAAGAACCTCATGCTTTTATCCCCCACAGCTGGTGCTCTACCATTTGAGTCAAGCCTCCAGTTTTCAGCCCTGTTTGCTGCTGATTAATAGAGATGGTGTCTTGTGAACATTTCTGTCCAGGCTGTCTCTGAAGTGTGACCACATGGATTTCAGCCGCCTCAGTAGCTAGAATTACTCCCATGAGGTACTAACCTCAGAAAAAAGCCACATGCTTATTTGAGTAGGAAAACAAAACAAAACAAAAAAAACAGGAGGCGACATGAAATATCCCTGTGGATGCTGAATACTTTGACTCCTAGATCTTCACATCCCTCCTTCCCGCAGTTCCCAGACATGGAACACTCTTATATCTTAAAATGTTGAAATGCTTCCCTCACTCCGAATCATATCAAGCACCTACTAATTGGGTAGATTTATCAATAGGTCCCTTGTGAGTTAAGCTACGTGGCCCTCAGGTCTAAGACAATCAGAGAGTAACAGAATCATTCACATAAGCCTAGAGGACAAGACTGATGAGTTTTCCTGTCTAACTACATGCAGGTCCTAAAACTCAAGTAATCATCTGATTTGCTCTTTTTCCTCTAACCTCTGCATTTGTAGCACGTACCTTTAGCCTGGACCACGAGTCCTCCTGGATATTTCAGGATTGGCTACGATTCCTCATTGTCTTCTCGGCCTCAAACATAGACCCTACCTCCAAAATTCTCCCTCAACCCCAGTACCTCACACTCCCTACCTATGGTGCTCCTCTCTTGCTCGACCTCCCATCAATCTTCTACCTAAGTAACTACAGAAATCCCCTCTCTAAATCCCAAAGCATCATGCTCTTATTAGCACCTCCCAACACCGGGAAACTTAGTAAAAATCCAGATTTCCACCGGATGCTGGTGGCTCATGCCTGTAATCCTAGCTACTCAGGAGGCTGAGATCTGAGGAGGTAGTTCGAAGCCAGCCCAGGCAGGAAAGTCCAATTAACCCCCCAAAAGGCAAGAAGTAGAGCTGTGGTTCAAGTGGTAGCGTGCTAGTCTTGAGTTCAAACCCCAGTAACAGCACACATACAAATCCAGATTCCTGGGCTAGAATGGAGTTCAGTGAGAGCATCAGGCTACAAATAATAACTGAGGGGCTGGGAAGGTGGCTCAGTGGCAGAGTGCTTGCCTAGCATGCATGAAGCCCTAGGTTTGATTCTTCAGTACCTCATGAACAGAAAAAGCCAGAAGTGGTGCTATGACTCAAGTGGTAGAGTGCTAGCCTACCAGAGAGGCTCAGGGACAGTACCTAGGCCCTGAGTTCAAGGCCCAGTTCAAGCCCCTGAGTTTAAGTTCAAGTTTGGCAAAACAAAACCAAAACCAATAACCCAGTGGCTCACGCCTGTAATCCTAGCCACTCAGAAGGTTGAGATCTGAGGATGGCAGTTCAAAGCCAGACTGAGCAGGAAAGTCCCTAGGACTCTTTAAGATTATTATCTCCAATTAACCACCAGAAAATGGGAAGTGGCGCTGCAGCTCAAAGTGATAAGAGCGCTGCTAGCTTTGAGTGATGAAGTTCAGGGACAGCACCTAGGCCCAGAGTTCAAGCTCTATTATATGCAGACCCCAAGCCCAAGCCCACAACCAGAGGGGGGAGGGGGAAGAAGAGGAAAGAAGAGATATTGGGGGGGGGGCTTCATGAGTGTTAGGTACATGCTCTACCAGTCCCCAGCCCAGATGTGTACTTTCAACTGTTTAATTGGCCCTTATCTCCCTGGGTGCATTTCTAGTCATGCCTGTCCTGCTACACCGTGGTCCCATCCCACACTCTGTCCCAGAACAAACACATTCTAATTTGGAAATCCCCTTTCCCTTTGGCTGAAGTGCCCTTCTTCCTCTGGGACAAGCTTACCATTCTCCCAAGTCCCAGCTCAAATGGCAATTCTGCTGCGAGGTCTTCTATCCTGCCAGCAGCGCTGTGTGTGTGTGTGTGTGTGTGTGTGTGTGTGTGTTGTTGTTGTTGTGTATTGTTGTTGTTGTGCCGGGGGCTGGTGGCTTATGTCTGTAATCCTAGCTACTTAGGAGGCTGAGATCTAAAAATCAAGGTTCAAACCCAGCCTGGGCAGGAAAGTCCATGATACTTTTTTTTTTTTTTTGGTCATGGGGTTTGAACTCTGGGCCTAGGCACTGTCCCTGAGCTCTTCAGCTCAAGGCTAGTGCTCTGCCACTTGAGCTACAGAATCCACTTCCGGTTTTCTGGTGGTTTATTAGAGATAAGAATCTCTTGGACTTTCCTGCCTGGGTTGGCTTTGAACTTCGATCCTCAGATCTCAGCCTCCTGAGTACCTAGGATTACAGGCATGAGCCACCAACATCCGGCCCATGATACCCTTTATCTCCAATTAACCACCAGAAAACTGGAAGTGGTGCTATAGCTCAAAGTGGTAGCATGCTTGAGCAAAAGAGCTCAGGGACAGCATCCAGGCTCCAAGTTTAAGCCCCATGACCAGCAAAAAAAAAAAAAAAATATATATATATACACACACACACACACACACATATATAATATATACATATATAATGTAATATACATATATTATATCCAAGGCTCTGAGTTCAAGCCCCAGTACCTGCACACACAGTGTGTGGGCCTTGGATTCTCCCTTGACCTTTTCTAATTAAGGCTGGTCCTCTACCACTTAAGCTATACTTCTACCTCCAGTTTTGAGCTGTTTAATTAGAAATAAAAATCTCATAGACTTTCCTGCTTGAGCTAGATTCTAACAGTGATCCTCAGATTCCAGCCTGAGTACTTAGGATTACAAGTGTAAACAAATGGCACCCAGTTTCACCCCATTTCTTACACTCTACAGTAACAGTTCTGTTCATGTCTGTGTCTACCTTGCCCTGTCCCCAAGGTCTGTGCACACTGCTGCCAAGTCAGCACCTTTTCCGGCAGTTTGCACAGCTGTTGACAAATGCAGAAGTGAGAATATCAAAGAAGGAATACTTCCATTGCTTTAGCCTGTGTTCTCTGCATCATCTACTGGCCAATTCCCAGGGCTGGGTGTGGCAAATGGTTTCAACCCTGAGTTGGCATCAATTTTAAAAAGTCACTGTAGCTGGTGGCTCATGCCTGTAATCCTAGCTACTCAGGAGGCTGATCTGAGGATCACGGTTCAAAGCCAGCCCCGGCAGGAAAGTCTGTGACTTTTATCTCCAATTAACCACCAGAAAACAGGAAGTGGCGCTGTGGCTCAAGTGGTATAGCATTTGCCTTGAGCTGAAGAGCTGAGGGACAGCGCCCAGGCCAAGAGTTCAAGCCCCACAACCAACAACAACAAAAAAAAAACAACCAAACAACAACGAAAAGAAAAACACCTTTCCTTTCCACTCAGAAAGGGCCAGCTCCACCCCCTTCTTGCTGGGCAGATGCACCCAGAAGCTCTACCCAAGTGTGTACAGCCCCACCTCTCACTAGGCTCAGATAGGAAAAGAGCCTACCACCAGTGGCTCACAACTGTAATCCTAGCTATTCAGTAGGCTGAGATCTGAGGATCTTAGTTTGATGCTGGCTGGGCCAGAAAAGACTGTGAAACTCTTATGTCCAATTAATCAGCAAAAAGCCAGAAGTGGAGCTCTGACTCAAGTGGTAGAATGCCAGCCTTGAGCAAAATAGCCAAATGAGGGCATGAGGTACTGAGTTCAAGTTCCTGTCCTGGAACAAAAAAAAAAAGGAAAAAAAGTCAAGGAAGCCAGAGAGGCCAACATGAAGGGCAGCAACCAACCCAGGCTCAGTGGGATGTAGGCTTTTTTGGGGATCTGGCTCCATAGACCCAGATATCTTAATTAGGGGACTTTGATCTGGTAGATGAGGGACTTTATGGATTGCTCTTGGGCATGTCACAATATGATTTGAGGGTTTTGAGTTTCTTGTAGTACTTAGTTTGGAATTCAGGGCCTCAGTCACACTAGAAAACTTCTGTACTACCAAGCTACCTATACCTAGCTGTGTCCCTCTGTTCTCTTCCTTGTGTGTGTGTGTGTGTGTGTGTGAGAGAGAGAGAGAGAGAGAGATTGAGGTTTGTACTCAAGGCGATTTATCACTTGAGCCACAGCCTTTTTCTTTCCTTTGGAAAAAAAAATTCGGAGTGGGGAGGAGCCTTTAATGCTATCCCTAAGCTTTTTTGATCAAGACAAAGGCTCTACCACTTTGAGCCACAGCCCCACTTTCGGTTTTCTGGTGGTTAATTGGAGATAAGAGCCGCTAAAATTTGTAATATGGGATCTCACTTTGTAACTGGTTTCTTGCTGCCCCCCCCCCCCCCCCAAAGCTGGGATTCCAGGCCTCTGAATGACTCCCTCTTCTCAACAGTCCTTATTAAACCTGCTCCCTGCAAGTCATCCTTTTCTTGTAACTAAAAATGCCAGCCAGCTTTTTTTTTTCCTGGTCAGTCCTGGGGCCTGAACTCTGGGCCTGGACGCTGTCCCTCAGCTCTTCAGCTCAAGGTGAGAGCTCTACCACTTGAGCCACAGCGCCACTTCCGGCTTTTTTCTGCTTATGTGGTGCTGAGGAATCAAACCCAGGGCCTCATACATGCGAAGCAAGCACTCTACCATTGAGCCAATTTCCCAGTCCCCCAGCCAACTTTTACCCAGAGCTGCCCAGGGGAGCAGGTCCCCAGCAGGGAAGGCCCAGTCTCTCAGGAGTAACAGCTCACACACAGGAGGCCAAACTTTATTTTCTGCTGTAGAGTGAGTCAGACCATCTAATTCTTTGGGCCTCCACTCTATTTTCAAGGAGTAATTCTTTGATTATTAATACACTTGAATTTTAAAAGTTGTGTTCTAGCCAGCTCGTTTAGTGGCTGGGTAAGTTCATGCCCATTATAAATTCACAGATTGGCCTGAGACTATAAATCATTCTAGAACAACCTCCATTTCATTTTCACTGCCCTGGGTCAAGCCCTGTCATTTACCCAATGAACCATAGCAAGCATCTCTCAAGGGCTCTGCCCCCACTCCAATCAGTTCTCTTCACCTTCTTGTCCTGAACACAAATCAGATGCCTCCTTGCAGCTCAAAACCTTCTGATGAGCCAGGCTCATGCCTGCAATCCTAGCTACTCAGGAGGCTGAGATCTGAAGATTTGCAGTTTGAAGCCAGCCATGAGGCTCTGAACTCTAAATAACCACCAAGAAGCCTAAAGTGAAGCTGTGGCTCAAGTGGTAGATCACCAGCCTTAAGCAAAAAAGGTAAAGAAGCCGGGTGCTGGTGGCTCACGCCTGTAATCCTAGCTACTCAGGAGGCTGAGATCTGAGGATCGCGGTTCAAAGCCAGCCCGGGCAGGAGAGACCGTGAGACTCCTATCTCCAATAAACCACCACAAAACCAGAAGTGGTGCTGTAGCTCAAGTGGTAGAGCGCTAGCCTTGAGCTGAAGAGCTGAGGGACAGTGCCCAGGCCCAGAGTTCAAGCCCCACGGCCAACAAAAAAAAAGGTAAGGAACAGTGCCCAGGCCCTGAGTTCAAGTCCCAGTTCTGGCCTGTCTGTGTGTGCATACACATACTCCTGTGGGTGCACGCGCACACGCACGCATACACACACACACTTATGATAGATTCCCAGGGCCTCTAGAATGACTGCAGGCCCAGCCCTTCCCAGCCACGCTGGCTCTTGCCATGGGCATTCTGCCAGGCTCACCACATGCCACTAATGCCCAGCACTGCTCCCACTACTCCTATTGCCTGGTACCCTTTGCTCCAGCCTGTTCCCTACCTGCCCTTCTCCTTTCACTCCCTCCCTGGACTTCCACAGATCTGCCTTCCTCCCTGATAACACACTGCTCTCTTGTGCCCATGCTTACCAACAATGGTCTTCATGTTTATCCCTGGGTTTTGAGCCTCTCAGAGACAACGTCTCTCCTCCTACTCCCTCCATAGGGCTAACTACAGCATCTTTTTTTTTTTTTTCATTTGGTCGGTTGTGGGGCTTGAACTCTGGGCCTGGGCACTGTCCCTGAGCTCTTCAGCTCAAGGCAAGCACTCTACCACTTGAGCTAAAGTACCACTTCCAGTTTTCTGGTGGTTTATTGTAGATAAGAGTCTCACGGCCTTTCCTGCCTGGGATGGCTTTGAACCACAATCCTGAGATCTCAGACTTCTGAGTAGCTAGGATTGCAGGTATGAGCCACCAGCACCCGGCTAACTACAGCATCTTGCATCAATACATTAAATGAGCATTTACTGGGTCTAAACAGGTGGAGGCACCCGCCATAGAGGAAGCAGATACTCAACAAGCCAACAGAAGCCATTGTCTTGTTCCAGTCAGTGGGGGGGGAGGGGGTGGCACTAAGGAATGCTCCAGGAAGGCTGGGCACAATAGCTCATTCCTGTAATCACAGCTACTCAAGGAGGATCTATGGTCTGATGCTGTCCCAACACAAAAAAATGGTACCCGAAAATCAACAGGGAATGGGGGTGGCTCAAATGGTAGAGTGCTTAACAGCTACTGTGGAGCCTAGAGTTCAAACCCCAGTACCACCCCCCCCAAATTAGAAATGTTCCTAGGATCTTAGGGGGTTTGGGTGAAATGCTCACCTCAAGCTTTGCAGGCAGAGCCAGAGAGCACAGTTCGGCTCGTGGTGGCCACCAGGAGGCGATGAATGCCTCCCTTCTGAAAAACTTATTTTTCTCCAAATAAAAACTGCGGTGCATGCTGGGTGCCAGCTGCTCACAACTGTCATCCTAGCTACTTAAGAGGCTGAGGTCTGAGGTTCAAGGTTCACACTCAGCCCACACAGATAAATCTGAGAGACTTATCTCCAATTAACCAGCAAAAGGCTAGAACCGGAGGTGTGGCTTAAATGGCAGAGTGCCAGCCTTGAGGAAAAAAAAAAAGTTCAAGGGCTCTGAGTTCAAGCCCTACCACTAGCACCCCAAACAAAAGCATATGGCAGAGCTCCTTGTAGGATTGCTCTAGGAGACAGACCCAGCCACCCATCTGATGCTGGTAAACCTGAAGTGGCTCCGACCTTCAAGAACTGATGCTTTTGTCAAGAGCCTCTCTTTCCATCCTAAGTCCCACTCCAGCTTTCCTTCCACTGGCAGTCATTTGCTCTCCAGACACAGCTGAAGTTTATCACTTTAAGGGAGGTAAGCTCTTAAGACAAATAGAAAAAAAAAAAACAAAACCGCAGCCGGCCAGGATTAAATGCAGAGGCAGGGCGAGGTGCCTCACCCGCTGCTAACTGTCCAGCTCTTGCCACAGTGTGTGGCCCTCAAGGAATTCCCAAATCCTGCTCCCCAGAGACCTCACAGCTGGGCCACAGCCCTCCGTGCCTCCTGCCACCTGTCCTACCGCACCTCCTCCGCAGCCAGCGCAGCGCAGCGCAGGGCAGCGTTCCCTTCTTCCTACAGCTGCTGCTGCTTTCTGTGCCTGTCCTGGGGCCGGCGCCCAGGCCTCGCGCTCGTGCTTAGCTCTTTCACTCAAGGCTGGCATTTTATCACTTGAGCCACCTGTCTTTCCCTTTTGTCAGCAAACCATCATTTTTACAAAACCAAAGGAGGGAAAGGCCCTGGCCACACCATTTGACAAGACGTTGGGCAGGAATGGCCTGTGGAGTTCCTTATTTCTTTACTTTTATCAAGCAGTCACAACATTAAAAAAAAAATGTCCCGTCCCTTTATCCACTACACAAACACTTGTACACACTAACACCTCCCTAACAGAACTGCTCTGCAAGCTGTTTTTCAGTGCTAGGGCTCAAACCCAGGAGTCTGGCCAGGCTATACACACACACACACACTCTCTCTCTCTCTCTCTCTCTCACACACACACACACACACACACACACACACATACAAATATGGGTGTCACTAAGCGCCTGAGCTAGAGCTTCAGAATGTTTGGTTTTGTGATGCTGGGTATGGAACCATGGGCCTTGTGCATTGTATGTGCGTGTATCCTGGGGCTTGAACTCACAGCCTAGGTGGTGTCCCTGAGCTTTTTGCGCTCAAGGCTAGCATTCCACCACTTAGAGCCACAGCACCACTTCTGGTTTTCTGGTGGGTCATTGGCCATGAGTCTCCCCCAGACTCGGCTGGCTTTGAAGGAGGCATCGCCCCTTCGTCTTTCAGCAAGCAGTGAGCGCACGCACGTGTGGGTGCAGTAGGCATGGAACAGCTCCATCACTTTCAAGATGGCAGCCACCTTTATACTGACTACTGGCACTGCCAGCCTGGGCACAGTAAAAGAGGACCGCTGTGAAACATGTCCTGTTGTGACACAGATTCAGAATCTTCTGAGAGTAACACATCTGCCCGGCTCTCTTCTCCCCTTCAGCACCCTTTACCTGTTCACTTAACAGCTGCTTATCAAGCACTCACCGTGCTGGCACCGCGCCAGGGAGGCCTCGGGCTGCCAAAGCCAAGAAGACACACGGTCCCCATCCTCCTTAATTGAGGAGGATGAAGCTGGGCAAAGAATCACAGGAACATGTGAAACTGTATCAAGGGGCCACTGGCTACTGTTACCAAAGCAAGAGGTGCAGGGTGTCTGCTATGTGTGGGGAAGATTTCAGAGGCTGCTACAGAACAGAGGATGGAGGAACAAGTAGGAACTCACAAGGGAGAAGTCCAGGAGGCATGGAAGAGCGTCCTGTAGACGCATGGCTGGTACAATCTGTGAGAAGCGGCTGGAGGGGTGCCATGACAAGGCTGACTGCCAGGCTGGGGGAGGTGGATGGGGGGCGGGGACTCAGGAGGAGCAGGAACAACACTTGGGAGAAGTTTGGAACAGGAAAGTGCAAGAACTGGAGAATGGGAGGAAGCTGGACACCGGTGGCTCACGCCTGTCAGCCTAGCTGCTCAGCAGGCTGACATCTGAGGATCGCAGTTCAAAGCCAGCCCAGGTAGGAAAGTCTGTGACACTTATCTACAATAAACCACCAGAAAACTGGAAATGGCACTGTGGCTCAAGTAGCAGAGTGCTCATCTTGAGCTGAAAAGCTGAGGGACAGCACCCAGGCCCAGAGTTCAAGACCCATGACTGACCAAAAAAAAAAAAAGGCTGAGATGTGAGGATCATAAATCCAAGGAACTCTCATCTCCAATTAACTAATGTGGATGTGGTTCAAGCAGTAGAACCCCAGCCTTGAATGAAAACACCAGGTCCTAAGTTCAAGCCTAGGACTGGTACACACACATTCAACAACAACAGCAACAATTATTATTATTATTAATAGCATTCACGGCATTTGTGAATTATTTCATTTCTCAAGATGTCTATGGGAGAACAGCGCTCTTCCAACAAGCCCTCTCAGTGCAGCAGAACTCAGCCTGCACTCCGCATCACCTTCCCGTGCAACGCACGCATCTCCGTCTCTCCCTCCACCAGTCTGCACTTACCTGAGATGAACAGGGAGCACGCGCTGCACCCTCAGCCCTCAAATATCAGAAGAGGATGCAAACCCAGCCAGCTACTTCTGAGCCTCCTCACGGCTTCCAGTGCAGGAAGGTAGCTCTATAGTCCCTTGTGATCATCTACCTTGACCTGCAGCTTTGCTGAGGCCTGCAAACCCTCAAAACTCAAGTGTTTCCAGAAGCTTCATCCCTAACCTCTGGCCCCAGCTATTTAGTCTTCTTAAAACTGTTTGAGCAATTAATCTTTTGCTATTCTTAAAAGTTTAAACTAAGCCGGGTGCTGGTGGCTCATGCCTGTAATCCCAGCTACTCAGGAGGCTGAGATCTGAGGATCAAGGTTCAAAGCCAGCCCGGGCAGGAGAGACCGTGAGACTCCTATCTCCCAATAAACCACCAGAAAACCGGAAGTGGCGCTGTAGCTCAAGTGGTAGAGCGCTAGCCTTGAGCCGAAGAGCTGAGGGACAGCGCCCAGACTGAGTTCAAGCCCCACGACCGATCAAAAAACAAAAAAAAAAGTTTAAACTAGAGCTGGGTACAGGCAACTCATTTCTATAATCCTAGCTACTAAGAAGACTGGATCTAAGTCAGCCCAAGCAGAACAGTCCATGAGATTTTAAATCTCCAGTTAACCAGAAAAATACCAGAAGTGGATGTGTGGCTCAAGTGGGAGTGCCAGCGAAGAGCTGAAAAAGCGAAGCAAGTATTCTAGGCTCTGAGCTCCCAGGATCAGCTTTAAGAAAAACAGTCAAAGAAGCCAACTATCAAATTAGAATCTTATGGTCTACAGACCTATGTAAAAATCTGTTAATGAGCAGAAGTGAAATTCTTGAACAAATGTATGACATTAAATTCCGGACACAGGCAAATGCATTATGAGTGCTACCTCACTCTGCAAACCCCAAGTCCAGTATTCTTTGACTACAAACTTTCTTCACTCCAGGGAGGTAGGTTTAGCTACTGAAAAACTTAAAGGTAGCAAGTCAGATAAAGAAATCTCCTCTAAACCTTACAGAGGTTTTATCAAAGGTTTGGATGAACTCCACAATATAGCCTAGCACTTGGGGCTCACCTGTAATCCTAGCTACTCAGGAAGCTGAGATCTGAGTGAGGATCACCTTTTGAAGCCAGCCAGCCCCAGGGCAAGAAAGTCCTAGAGACTCTCACCTCCACCAGCAAACAGCCGGAAGTGGAGCTGGGGGCTCACGTGGTAGTGAAAAAAGACCAGCAGGAGTGCCAGGCTCTGAGTTCAAGTCCCAGTACCGGAACAACCATCCCTCCCCCCCCCCAGCAAACCACGTGTCCACCTTTCCTAAGACGGCTACTGCATTCCTCCACAGGCCCTGGTCAAGATCATCGGCTGCGTTTCTGCCACCAGACACAGATTCAGACTTTGGCGAAATAAAACTGCTTCATGGAAGGAAATTTTAAAAAGGCACACAACGAAGCCTCACCTATCTCGTCCAGGGAACCAAACTAATGAGGACGAAGCACGCGCCAGCCTAGGCGCCGCGGTTTCCGGGCGCGTTTCCCGGGCGGCCGCCCGTCGGGCCCCCCGCGGGGCGGCGGCTGCCCCCCGGGTTGGGCCGGGCGCTGCGGAGGAAAGCCCTCCTCTACCCGGAATTTGTGTCGGGGGGTGTATTATTACGAATTATTATTATTAATGGTTGGGGAAGGAGGCGAGTGGGTGGTGAAAATGGGGAGCTCAGCCTGGACGCCGATGTCACGCAACGGCTCCGGCTTCCCCGCACCTTTCTCCCCGCAGCGCGATGCGGGTCCGGCGGTTTCTCGGGACAGTAAAAAAAAAAAAAAACACCTCCATTAAAGACGCAGGGGGCTGGGCGGGGTGCAGGAGGTGAACCCCGGGGACTGGCAGGGCGGGCCGGGTCCCGAGGGCCCCGGGCCCGCACGCGGCCGGCGTG
>NW_012267260.1:8266273-8274559 GCF_000151885.1 Dipodomys ordii
CAGCCCGGGGCCGGGGTCTCCGCCCCGCGAGGTCAGCGGCGCCCAGCTGCGCAGGGCGTGGACGGAGCCGGAGGGAGGGCGGGAGGCTCCCCCTCTCTGGCTCCCCCCTCCTCCGACTGCAGCAAGTGCCCCCCCCAAAAATGTGTATTCTCATGTTTTTAGACTCCCCGGACGCCCCGGCGGCTGCTGCGCTGCGGCGCCCGGACTCCCCCACGCGGAGACCCCGCCTGCGACCGCCTCACCAGCCGCCCGCGGGGGCCCGGGAGCCCCAGGCCGCGCCGCACTGCCGCGGAAGGGGGAGGGCGGGAAGGACGGGAGGGGGGGAGGGCGGCAAGAATGGATTGGGGGAAGGGGTGATGGAAAGGAAGAGAAAAAACCCCCGAGGCATGCAAGCGGCTCCCCAGCCAGCTGTTCCAGCCGCCGCTTCCCCGGCGCGGGCCGGGAGGTGCCATTCCCCCCCCCCATCTTTCTCACCACTACCTGCCCCCCCCACCGGCCACAAGCACACATTCCTCCCAACCTCCCCGCGGCGGATCCGCGGCCTGTAGGGGGGTAGTAGGGGGAGCTGGGGGGAGGGGGAGGCCTGCAAGTTTCTAACCTTGTTCTTATAAACAAACCCACATGTGCAGCTGCCGCTGCTGCAACTCACCCCACAATCCCGGATATAAGTCCTGCCCCTTTAAGAGGGGAAAAAAAAAAAAGCTTCCCCCGCCTGCCTCCCACCCCACCCATCCACAAGGACCTTTGTCTCCCCACCCCCCCTGTCAGTCGGCCCCGCCTCCGCGTCCACGCCCCTCGGGCGCCGAGCAACCAATCGGCGGAGAAAGCCGGGCCGACGGCCTTACGTCATCAAGGTTGACCAATCACAGAGCACGTTGGTGGGAGGCCTTGCGGAGGGCGCGCCCGGAGGAAGAGAGGCCGGAGAGCAGCAGTTCGCGTATAAAATGGAGACTGCTGGGTGCTCGGCCGCCGCCGTGGGCAACAGCGACCCGGGAGTGCAGCGCGACTACACCATGGTGCCGGAGCGGCTTCAGAGACGCGAGCAGGAGCGGCAGCTTGAGGTGGAGAGGCGGAAGCAGAGTCGGCAGAACGAAGAAGTGGAAGAGGAGAAGAGCAGCTTCTTCACCTCCACCTTAGCCCGCGAGCGGGCGGCCGTGGAGGAGCTTCTGCGGGGCGACGGGGCGGCCGAGCGGCTGGAGGAGGCGGCCGAGCGGCTGCAGGGGCTGCGGAAGCTCCTGAACGATTCAGTGCGGTTCCTGTCTCCCTACAACCTGCGGCAGGGCCAGGAGACGCTGGTCCAGCTGCAGGCCGCCCTGGCCCAGCGGCGCCAGGAGCTGAAGCCGGAGAAGCGATTCGCGTTCAAGGCCCGGAAGAGCCAGGCCGCTGGGGCCGCGCGGGTGGAGGCGGCTCCGGAGGCCCCGGCGCCCGCGCGCGCCCTGTCCTCCAAGGACGACGACCAGGCGGCTTCCGAGACCAGCTGGGCCTGTGGCTTCTCCAACTTGGCGTCCCAGGTCTTGGAGAAAAGAGGCGCCGAGCTGCACCAACGCGACGTCCTATTGAGCGGTCTGAGAGACTGCACGGTCAAGCTGTTGGGCAACCCCAACACTTTGCGACTGGCCCAGGCCCACGGCTGCCGGGTGCTGTGCGGGCCCGTGTCCACCTCCGTGTTCCTGGAGAATTGCACGGACTGCGTGCTAGTCGTGGCCTGCCAGCAGCTCCGCGTGCACAGTACCGAGAACACTCGCATCTTCCTGCAGGTCACCAGCAGGGCCATCGTAGAGGACTGCAACCGGATCCAGTTCGCCCCGTATACCTGGAGCTACCCCGGAATCGAGCAGGACTTCCAGAGCTCCGGGTTAGATCGGAGCAGAAATAACTGGAACGACGTGGATGATTTTAACTGGCTGGCCCGGGGTGTGGCCTCCCCGAATTGGAGTATTCTTCCCGAAGAGGAGCGGGAGATCCCGTGCGACTAGACTGAAGCCGGCGCCCCTGGTCTTCACTCCTAACCAAATACACTCCTCGTGGGCATGGCTGCTGCTAACAAAAGTTTATATATTGTTGTCATGTTGTGTACATTTACGGTATTTTCGTGCTTGAGATCACAGGAGGCCCCTAACTTGTGATCCAATAAATTCATGATGATTCTAACGCGTTTTTATGAACTTTTTGTTACGGTAATCTGAAGCAATAGGAGAGGACTAATGATTTAGATCACCTTTTTAAGTGGTGGTCCACTGGGGCTTGTCTACTTTTTCAGTTTACTTCCTGGCTTTAACTTGAATCTAGCCTTTTTATTCCCCCTTCCCTTTTTTCTATGCCAGTACAAAAGCTTGAACTCTGACCCTTGAGCTCTTGTTATTTGCCAGTCCTCAAGGCTAGCACTCTATCACTTGAGTCAGAGCGCCACTTCCACCCTTTTCTGTTTATGTGGTATTGAGGAATCCAGGGCTTCATGCATGCTAGAGAAGTACTCTACCACTAAGTTACATTCCCAGCCCTGCCCCTCCAACTCTTGATTAGCTTTTTCCCCAATGGGGTGGCCCTCTACAATGAGCTACACCTCTAATTACAACTTCCTGTTGGTTAGAGTTGAGTCACCCAGATTTGTTTGGGCCAATTTTGAGCTCTGATGTTCAGATTTCAGTCACCTTAGTAGGGAGAATTAATGCTTCTAATACTGGTAGGTAGTATCCTACTGCATTCCTGAGAAGGCTTATCAGGTTAGACCCACTAGCAGTGTCTTGGGAAGGCTGTTTTCTTATCAATGTATAAAGTACTGTCATTTTTGGATCTTTGCCAATCTGATAGTTGGAAAATGTTATCCTCCTTTAGTAGTAATTGTAATAATCTCCTAACTTGTCTTTCTAAACAATTCTGCCTGTAACTATCAATTTCCTCTCCCTCTCCCAGTCCTGAGACTTGAATTCAGGCCTGGGTGCTGTCCAGGAGCATTTATGCTCAACACTAACAGCACTTTTGAATGAGCACAACTCCACCTATGGCTTTTTGGGGGCAGTTAGTTGGAGATAAGAGTCTCCAGGGCTTTTCCTGCCCAGGCTGGCTTTGAACCATGACTCTCAGATCTCAGCCTCCTGAGTAGCTAGGGTTACAGGTGTGAGCCACATTGCACCTGGCCCAAATTCACTTTTTTTTTTTTTTTTGTCATTCATAGGGTTTGAACTCTGGGCCTGGGCGCTGTCCCTCAGCACTACAGCTCAAGGCAAGTCCTCTATTGCTTGAGCCACAGCGCCAGTTCCGGTTTTCTGGTGGTTTATTGGCCATAAGAGTCCGATAGACTTTGCTGCCCAGGCTGGCTTTGAACCGTGATCCTCAGATCTTAGCCTTCTGAGTAGCTAGGATGATAGGCTTGAGCTAAGGGTGCCCAGCTAAAATTCAGCTTCTTAGGGTTTGGGAAGGTGGCTCAGTGGTAGAGTGTCTGCCTGGAATGCAAGAGGCCCTGGGTTCTATTCCTCAGCACCACATAAGCAGAAAAAGCTGCAAGTGGCACTATGGCTCAAGTGATAGAGCACTTGCCTTGAGCTGAAGAGCTGAGGGACAGTGTTCTGGCCCAGATTTCAAGCCCTACCACCGCCCCCTCCCCCCACAAAAAAAATCAAATCAGTGTCTTAAAGTATGTGACAATGTAAAGCCTCCCCAGGGTTCCATCTCCACTGGGACCCCTTAGCCTGGGAGAACAGCCCTCCACACTCACGTGGCAGCCTTCTATCCTTACAGCCACTGTTTGATCTCAGGTCATGCTTCAGCCAGTCTGAACTAATTCATCAAGCACACTGTAGCAGGCCAGGCCCTGGCAGGAAACAGATGTCACACTCCAAGTGGGTAATTTGTAAAGCGCTTAATACAGGAAGTATTTACAAAGCTGCGGGCAGAGTTTAGGGAAAGCAGTAAGAGATGGTGCAATACCAGCATCATCCCTAAGGGGCAAAACTATTAGTTGAACAAGGACTGAGCTCAAAGAGGAGCGGGAGGGAGGGGCCGGGGAGAACACTACTACTCCACAGGTGGAAGATGGCAGCCAGTCTACATGATGGCTAGAGAGCCAGCCAGGGGAGAGCCCTGGGAATTGAAAAATGCCTCTGTTATTTACTGCTGCTTTCCACTGGCTGAAGCCAGTTGGAAATTTTTTTTTTGGGTGGGGGTCTAGGTACTAGGGCTATCCTTCACCTTTTTCAATCAAAGCTGGTGTGCTACCACTTGAGCCACAGCTCCACTTTTAGCTTTCTGCTGCTTAATTAGAGGTGAGAGTCTCATGGACTTTCCTTCCCTGGCAGACTTTGAACCTTGATCCTCAGATCTCAGCCTCCTGAGTGGCTAGGATTACGAGTGTCAGCCACCGGGCACTGCTTTCTCAGTCACTCCACACCGTGTGGGTCCAGGTGCACAGCCAAAATTGTGTACAAACCAGGTGTGAAGCTCCTCAGCTGGGAAGTCTTCCAGGGTTTCCTGCAGTTTCTGAAAATGAAGCATATTTTGAGATAATATAAGCAAGGCAGGAAAGTGAAGGGGCTAGTGAGGAGAGGGCACAGTTTTTGAGAGAAAGGCAATGGTTTGAAGACATGTCCCAGTCACCAGTGTTCATGTGCTGGCAGAGCCGGAGGGGCAGGGACTGCGCATGACTCTCCAGTGTGCTGGAATCACGCCCTCATCTCCGCAAAGCCAGAGTTCAAGAGGAGGGATGTCAGAGCAAGAACTTTATTTTTTTTTTGGGGGGGGTCTGGTCGTGACAGCCTGGGCGCTGTCCCTCAGCTCTTCAGCTCAAGGCTAGCGCTCTACCACTTGAGCCACAGCGTCGCTTCCAGCTTTTTTCTTTTTGCTCATGTGGTGCTGAGGAATCGAACCCAGGGCCTCGTGCGTGCAAGGCAAGCGCTCTACCACTGAGCCATCTTCCCAGCCCAGAGCAAAAACTTTAAAGAGACAAATGACTACCATATAGAGAAAGGAGAGGTGAAACCCCAGTAATATAACAGGCCCAAAGAATTAAAAGCTATCATCTTTGAGAGGGGAGGGAGGTGAGTCATGGCCTTTCTCCCATGTTTAGATACTGAAAGCCTTTAAAGCTGCCCTTTTTTTGGGGGGGGAGGTCGGTCTTGGGGCTTGAACTCTGGGCCTGGGTCCCATCTCTGAGCTCTTCAGCTCAAGGCGAGCGCTCTACCACTTGAGCCACAGCGCCACTTTCAGTTTTCTGGTGGTTAATTGAAGAGTCTCACAGACTTTCCTGCGCGGACTGGCTTTGAACCTTGATCCTCATATCTCAGCCTCCTGAGTAGCTAGGATTACAGGCGTGAGCCACTGCTGCCTGGCTGAGCTTGTTTTTTCTCTTACCTTTGTTGATCACTTTACATTCTCAGGGAAGCTGGCTGGACACAAGGTAACCATCTCTCATCTGTTGAAGCCATTCTTGGTTGGGCCACTAGAGGGCGTCCACAGGCTTGGACTAATTGCTTCTCAACTTTGGGGTCAGGAGAGAAAGATGAGTGTGTTCTAATCCAGTTATTCTAAAAAACCTAGATAAATTTTTCCTCTGGTTTCCTTCATCAAGTGTGTCTTCCTCTTTGATTTTCTCTCATCCACATGCATCCTCAGCTAGGCACCAGGCATGGGTGGCTCACACCTGTAATCCTAGCCACTCAAGAGGCTGAGACCTAAGGATCATGTTTCAAAGCCAGCCTGGGCAGAAAAGTCCATGAGACCTCTTTTTGTTGGTTGTAAGGCTTGAACTCAGGACCTGGGCACTATCCTTGTGCTTTTTGTCTCAAGGCTAGCACTCTACCACTTTGATTTTTTTTTTTTTTTGTGCCAGTTGTGGGGTCTGAACTCTGGGCCTGGGTGCTGTCCCTCAGCTCTTCAGCTCAAGGCTAGCGCTCTACCACTTGAGCTACAGCGCCACTTCAGGCTTTTTCTGCTTATGTGGTGCCTCATGCATGCAAGGCAAGCACTCTACCGCTGAGCCACCTTCCCAGCCCCTCTACCACTTTGAGATACAGTGCCTTTCTGGTTTTCTGGTGGTTAATTAGAGATAAGAATCTCACGGACTTTCCTGCCCTGGCTAGCTTTGAACCAAGATTCTCAGATCTCAGCCTCCCGAATAGCTAGGATTACAGGCATGAGCCACCAGCAGCTGAGTAAAGATTGCATGCGGAGAGAAAAATCAGGGGAAGAAGACACATATAATAATTCAAAGTGCAAAACATCCTGGAAAAGATAGAGCCAGCGGTGGCCTGAGACCTGAGAGGGTGGGCTGAGAGGAAGAACAGGCGTTTAGAGCAGAGGAACCATGTTCTGTGTGATATGGTCATGGTGGAATGGGATATTATGTATTTGGTAAAACTCACAGGACTACACCAATGCAAGCTATTACTGAAGGGGAAACTGGTTGGGGTGAGGGAGTCTATGAAAGCTCAGCATTTCTTTTCAACTTTGTGTAAATCTAAACTGGCTCTAAGAAATAATTAAAAAATTACAAACTAAACCGGATACCAGTGGCTTATGTCTATAATTTTAGCTACTTAGGAGGCTGAGATCTGAGAATCACAGTTTGAAGACAGCCTGTACAGACACTTATCTCCAATTTCCCACCAAAAAAGCCAGAAGTGGTAGAGCACTAGTCTTTGAGCAGAAACTCAAGGACAGGGCCCAGGCGGTGACATCAAGCCCCGGGACTAGCACACACAGACACACAAAGTAGACTCATCAAGTATGCACACATCTCCATTTTCACTATCTTAAACTCTTTAGTGACAGAATTTGGACATGTGTTCAGGGGAATAGATCAAGTTTGAGCTGCTACTGTTTAATTTGCATTTCCCTGCATACTACTGAGGTTATTTCCAGATTATTAGACTTTTCTAAGTTTTGCCATGAATTACTTGTTCTGTCTTTAGCCTGTTTTCCTAGATTTTTTTTTTCTGCCAGTCCTGGAGCTTGAACTCTGGTCTCTGTCCTTGAGCCTCTCTGTGCTCAAGGCTAGTGCTCTACCACTTGAGCCACAGCGCTTTTTCTGAGTAATTTATTGGCAATAAGAGTCTAACGACTTTCCTGCCAGGGCTGGCTTTAGATCAGCCCTCTGAGTAGTTAGAATTACAGACGTGAGGGCTGGGAAGGTGACTCAGTGGTAGAGCGCTTGCCTTGCATGCCTGAGGCCCTGGGTTCGATTCCTCAGCACCACACAAGCAAAAAGAAAAAAGCCGGAAGTGGCACTGTGGCTCAAGTGGTAGAGCGCTAGCCTTGAGCTGAAGAGCTGAGGGACAGCACCCAGGCCCAGAGTTCAGGCCCCATGACCAGACCCCCAAAAAAAAAACAAAACAAAAAAAAGAATTACAGACGTGAGCCACCGGTGCCCGGCTCTTTTTTCTTCCTTCCTTCCTTCCTTCCTTCCCTTTCTCCTCTTTCTTCTCCCCTCTTTCCTCTCTCTCCTGCTTCTCCCTCCCTCTCTCCCTCCTTTCTTCCCTCTCCCTTTCTCTGTCTCTATAGTGCTGAAGATCAAACCCAGGGCCTTGCACATGTTAAGCAGGTGCTTTTCCAGAAAACTGAACCCATGCTGATTTTTGATCTTCTGATTGTGGGTTTGTGGGGTGTGTGTGTGTGTGTGTGTGTGTGTGTGTGTGTGTGAATATCAGGATTTCAGCTCAGGATCTTTTTTTTTTTTTTTTGTCAGTCCTGGGGCTTGAACTTAGGTCCTGGGCCTGTCCCTGAGCTTCTTTTGCTCAAGGCTAGCACTCTACCACTTGAGCCACAGTGCTACTTCTAGCTTTTTTTTTTTTTTCTTTCTATTTATATGGTACTGAGGAATCAAACCCAGGGCTTCATGCATGCTAGGCAAGCACTCTACCACTAAGCCACTAAGCAAGATTTTTATGACAATTTTTCCTCCCTTTTCTTTTCTTTCTTTTTTTAATTAAGGGAGATGGAGTTTGAGCTCAGGCCCTCTACCATTTTGAGCCACACTTCTACCCATACCATCTCTTTTTCTTTTTCCTCTTTCTTTCCTTTCTTTCTTTCTTTTTCTTTCTTTCTTCTCTTCCTTTTTCTTTTCTTTTTTTCCTTTTTTTCTTTTTTTTTTTTTTGCCAGTCCTGGGGCTTGAACTCAGGGCCTGGCCACTGTCCCTGAGCTTCTTTTGCTCAGTGCTAGCACTCTATCAGTTGATCTACAGCACTGTTTCTGTTTTTGTGGTACTAAGGAATCAAACCCAGGGCTTCATGCATGCTAGGCAAGCACTCTACCACTAAGCCACAGACCCAGCTTCATTTCTTTTTTTTTTTTTT
>NW_012267260.1:8274710-8282166 GCF_000151885.1 Dipodomys ordii
TGCTTATGTGGTGCTGAGGAATCGAACCCAGGGCCTCATGCATGCAAGGCAAGCGCTCTACCACTGAGCCACCTTCCCAGCCCGCTTCATTTCTTTTTAAATTTGGATTCTGATGCCTTTCCTCCCACAGAAAGTTCTGAATTTTGGGGCTGGGAAGGTGGCTCAGTGATAGAGTGCTTGCCTTGCATGCATAAGGCCCTGGGTTCAATTCCTCATAAGCTAGAAAAGCCAGAAGTGGCACTGTGGCTCAAGTGGTAGAGCACTAGCCTTGAGCTGAAGAGCTGAGGGACAGCGCCCAGGCTCAGAGTTCAGGCCCCATGCCTGCCAAAAAAAGAAAGAGAAAGTTCTACATTTTGAAGTCACTGCTGAGAAATGGCCTTCAGGGCAGGCATGCCCCACAGCCAGTCCGCCAGGGGCAATCGTTCCTGGGGCCAGCTTCCCATGTTCTGCTCTTGATTGCCCAAGCTGCCCTCACAGCTCTCGGTTCCACGTGTCCACCGAGGCTCCTTGTGGCCGTGTTCTGAGCCCTGCACAGCTTTGTCTAATGGGATGAAGCTGGTTAAAGAGATTAGCAAGAACCTTGAGGATCCCATTTGTAATCTGCCCTATTCAGGCAGTCCCTGCTTAGCTGGAAGGGAGCTGAAGGAACAGCACCGGGACTGGCCCTTGCTAGCAGCGCTTACTCAGTCAACAGGGGGTCCTAGGCTGGGGAGGGGAGCCCCCAACATGGGCAACCCTCGGGACAGCTCCCTGCAGCTCAGACCATCGGCTCCCATTCCAAGGCCCTGAGTGGCCAGCCCGAGTCACAGAGGCTTTGAGCAGGGGCTGTGCGCGCCAGACCGCCCGGCCCACGCTTGACAAAGATGGCTCTGCTCAAGGTCAAGTTCGATCAGAAGAAGCGGGTGAAGCTGGCCCAGGGGCTGTGGCTCCTGAACTGGCTGTCGGTGTTGGCTGGCATCGTCCTCTTCAGCCTCGGGCTGTTTCTGAAGATTGAACTGCGGAAGAGGAGCGAGGTGATGAATAATTCCGAGAGTCACTTTGTCCCTAACTCCTTGATTGGGGTGGGGCTCCTGTCCTGCGTCTTCAACTCCCTGGCCGGCAAGATCTGCTACGACGCCCTGGATCCTGCCAAGTATGCCAAGTGGAAGCCGTGGCTGAAGGTGTACCTGGCGGTGTGTGTCCTCTTCAACGTCCTCCTCTTCCTCGTGGCCCTCTGCTGCTTCGTGCTGCGTGGCTCTCTCGAGAGCACCCTGGCCACGGGGCTGCGGAACGGCATGAAGTACTACCGGGACACAGACACACCAGGCCGCTGCTTCATGAAGAAGACCATCGACTTGCTGCAGATCGAGTTCAAGTGCTGTGGCAACAATGGCTTCCGGGACTGGTTTGAAATTCAGTGGATCAGTAATCGCTACCTGGATTTTTCCTCCAAGGAGGTCAAAGAGTGAGTCCAGCCCAGGGGTCTGGGGGAGGAAGGGAAATGTGGGTCCCATGGGGACCCAGCAGGACTTAGAAGGGGCTCCTGAAAATAGCAGCTGTAGATGATTCCCTGTGGGATCTGACTGAGATGACAGGAAAGGGGGCAGTTGTCTAAATGGCCCTCAGAGGCGGCTCCAGGAGGGAGATCCACTCGGGAAGGCGCAGACTGCAGGGGGGAGGCTGTGCCCAGACATTTACTACTTGTCTTATTCAGGCCTAAGAGGTGAGGTTAGCCCACTAGCTCACACTGCCTGGTGTGTTCCCCAGTTTCCCAACCGCTCCGCCCCATCCCCTTCTCCCAAGGAGTTTTTCCTGGATCCGGTGCAATCTGGTCCATACCGTTCCTCCCTGGATAGGGCCAGGGGACAAGGACAGCCCCAGCTGCTCTGGAATTCCAGGTGTGTGAATGACCTTGAGCAGGTCTCTGGCTACTCCAGGCCTCTGCATGGCCACCTTTCAAGGCATGGTTCTGGAACAGGTTGATCCTAGCTCTGCTTAGAGCCTGGTATACAGTAAGTGCTCATTTAATGCCAGTTGGTGTTTACTTTTGAAACACAAGAAAGTATTCCTAAAGCCTCTTGGCATATGGCAAATGAAACCCGTGGAGGGCTCTGGGTTTGGATTCTACCAGAACTATTATCTTGTTTCAGGAGGGATCTTTTTTTTCCCCAGGGCAGCACAGCTTGCCTGAGCCTGGGGCGCTTTCTCTCCCTCTTCTTTCTGTCCAGCTCTACACAGCCCTGGGCTGACATTTCAGTTAATTTTCCCTCTGAGGCAGTCTGGTGAACCCCAAGGGGGACTCGAACTTGAGGGGTACATGAGCAGCAGAAGATGGCTTGAAGCCGAGACATGACTGAGCCCCAAAGAGCTGGCTGAGCCGCTGGGGTGGAAAGGGCAGTGCGTGTGAAGGTCACCACGAGGGTTTTAGGGTCTGAGGATGGAGATTATGGTCGCAAATCCCAGGAGGAGAGGATTGTGGAGGGCTCCGCCCTTCGAGGGGACAGACCCGCAGGCGCAGCACCGCCCTTCGAGGGGACAGACCCGCAGGCACAGCACCGCCCTTCACACAAGCCGCTGCTGAGACTTATTTCAGTTGCCCCTTGAGGGCCTGCGGCCAGGGGCAGGAAGCAGCCCAGAGCGGCCAGGGCCTGGGGATGCAGGAAAGGGAAAGGCTCTTCATCAGTTCCTCTGCCAAGGTTCTTTGTTCTTCAGAAAGCTTTACTGAAAGCTCTATTTCTTCCTCTACCCCAGTGCTGGAGATCAAACCCAGGGTGCTTGGCATGCTAGACAAGCCCATCTGCCATTAAAATTTTTTTATTCCAGTCCTGGAGCTTGAACTCAGGGCCTGGGCGCTGTCCCTGAGCTTCTTTGGCTCAAGGCTAGCGCTCTACCACTTGAGCCACAGCGCCACTTCTGGCTTTTCCCATTTATGTGGTACTGAGGAATCGAACCCAGGGCTTCATGCATGCTAGGCAAGTGCTCTACCAAAAGTCACATCCCCAACCCCTAAAATATTTTTTTTTCAGTCGTGGGGCTTGAACTCTGGGCCTGGGTGCTGTCCTTCAGCTCTTTAGCTCAAGGCGAGCGCTCTACCACTTGAGCTACAGCGCCACTTCCGGTTTTCTGGTTGTTTATTGGAAATAGGAGTCTCATGGTCTCTCCTGCCCGGGCTGGCTTTGAACCGCGATCCTCAGATCTCAGCCTCCTGAGTAGCTAGGATTACAGGCGTGAGCCACCAGCGCCCGGCCCCCTAAAATATTTTTATTATGATAAATTAATTGTACTTTTACTATGACATTTACACACAATCTGCGCTTTTTTCTTTCTGGGGGACCAATACTGGAGTTTGAACTCAGGGTCTGGTGAGCTAGGCACTGACATATTTCCACCCCCACCCCCATACTTTTTTTTTTCAAGTCCTGGGGACTTGAACTCAGGACCTGGGTACTGTACCTGAGCTGCTTCCCCTCAAGGCTAGAGCTCTAGCATTGGAGCTGCAACTCCACTTCCAGCTTTTTTTTTTTTTTTTGCCAGTTGTAGGGCCTGAACTCTGGGCCTGGGCGCTGTCCCTCAGCTCTTCAGCTCAAGGCTAGTGCTCTACCACTTGAGCCATAGCACCACTTCCAGCTTTTTTGCTTATGTGGTGCTGGAATCAAACCCAGGGCCTCATGCATGCAAGGCAAGCACGCTACCACTGAGCCACCTTCCCAGCCCCTCCACTTCCAGCTTAATTGGTAATATACTGGAGACAAGAATCTCAGAGGGGCTGGAAATGTGGCTTAGTGGTAGAGTGCTTGCCTAGCAGGCATGAAGCCCTAGGTTTGCTTCCTCAGTGCCACATACACAGAAAAAGCTGCAAGTGGCGCTGTGGCTCAAGTGGTAGGATGTTAGCTTTGAGGCAAAGCTCAGAGACAGTGACCAGGCCCTGAGTTCAAGCCCCAGGACTAGCAAAAAAGAAAAAAAGCAGAAGCAGAAGAAGAATAGGAGCCTCATGGGCCAGGTGCTGGTTTGAAGCCACAATCTGAAACCAGCCTGGCCAGGAAAGTCCCTAAGACTCTTATCCCAATAAACCACTCAGAAAAAAGCCAGAAGTGGTGCTGTGGCTCAAGTGGTAGCACGCTAGCCTTGAGCACAGAGAGGCTTAGGGACACAAGCCAGGCCCTGTTCAAGCCCTAGAACCTTTCCTTCTTGTGCAAACCACAATCCTCAGATCTCAGCCTCCTGAATAGCTGGGATTACAGGTATGAGCTGCCGGCTCCTGGCTCTTCTTTCTTATAAGTTTGGGCTACCAGTACCTGGCACTGACTTATTTTACTTGTGCAACCCCAACACCCCTTTGTTCCGTAGTGAGGAGATGATCAGGTCCCTCCACTCCAGTGACCTGCGGATTCAAGCATGTTTCCAAGCAAATATTTAGTTTAATTGAAATGACTTCATTCAGGAGTCGGTGGCTCATGCTTGTAATCCTTCCTAGTAGGAGGCTAAGGTTTAGAGGACTGCAGTTCCAAGCCAGCCCAAAAAGAAAAGTCTGAGAGCCTTTATTAAGTATGAATCAGAAAAAAGGCAGTCTCCAGTGAAAGAGTCCCCACTAGGAGCAAGCAAGCTGAGCAACTGTGCTAGTCACCAGGCTGGAACAAAGACCAACTCCCTCTGCGCCTCAAAGCCCCACAAATAAGTGCCTCAAAACATATAATGACAATATTTAAAAACAAGCCGGAAAAAGAAATTCAAGGCAGGCATGGCTGTGTCCACATTCGACTCAGTCTTGTTCCCATTTTCATAATCACAAGGGGTAACTATAGTAGAAATGCAGCCAGGTGTTCTATTTTGCAATCTGATCGTCTAACATTTACACAGCGTTCGCCACCATCCCGCTTAGTGGTTGCGTCCTATTCCAAGGAATGAATGTGCGTCTGGGCCAGCATTTCAGTCGCTCTGATTTGTTCCTGTCTGTCTCACTTCTCTTATTTTCCCTTTAGCTGAATTTCTAGGAAGGAGTTTCTGGCTTTTGTTTTCCCAACGCTGCTTAATGTGTTATTTTTTTGGTAGTGTGAGAGTTTCAGCTCAGAGTCTCTCTCTAAGCAGGAGCTCTAAACATTGAGCCGTCCACGTGTCCGGTCCTTTTTGCTTTTGTTAGTTTTTAAATAGGGTCTTTTGGTTGGGCCAGCTTGGACCTCAATCCTCCCATTTATGCTTTCCTGTGTAGCATCTTAGGTGACAGGTACTCACTACTATGCTAAGCTACGGTTTGATAAAGGGGTCTCTACCTTTTTGGTCCTGGATGGCTTTGAACTATGATCCTCCAGATCTCAACCTCCTAAATATCTAGGAGTATAAGTATGAGCCACCACACCCCGCTCATGAGTTTATGTGACAGAGCCGGCTCCCAAGAAGGCTCCACGGAAGAATAAGTGTGTTTATCTCCCTTTTGAGAGCTGGGTGTCAGGGGACAGGTCTGTGGTTGTCAAGCCTTCCTTTGGACTTACATTAGGGCTGGGGCTCCCTGGGGAGGAGCCAAGCTTGGAGGAGGTGGGGCCTCCCCCCCCATCCCCCAGTCCCGCTTCTCTGGAAAGTAGCCCCCTCCCCCCAGGGCTGTCACCTTGTTTACTCACAGCCTGCCCTCTTTCCAACACGGATTAGGGCCTCCCAGACCTCTTAAGACAAAGCCTCCGGAGCAGAGCGCCTTAAGTGGTGAGCTATTTACAGAAGAGGCTGTTTCCAGCCTTCAAACTTGCTCTCTTTGAGGCTGGGGGGGAGGGAGGTGGGGGGGTATTGGGACTTGCAGGGTCTTCAGCAAGGTGAGGCCTACTTGTAGCCAGGTAAGACAGCCCATAATCCCAGCATTTGAGAGAAGGAGGCAGGAAGATTTAGAGTTGGAGGCCAGCTGGACTACTTTAGCAACACAGTAAACAGAACAACCAGGAAATGATTAGTGGCTTAGTGCGGGCTCCCGCGTGCACTGGCTGAGGCCACGCCCCGGATGGCCCGCTCAAGGCACTCTGTCAGATTTTTCTCCTGAAGAAGCAAATTTAGCAGGTGAATCAATACATCAATAAGGAAAGCCTGCTGGGAAGGAGTGGGAGGGGTGGTGAGTCAGCCGTCAGCCCCGCCTAGGCCAGGTGAGTGCCAGCTGGGGAAGGGCGACTCCCGATCTCCCAGCCTCCTCTGCAACGGGAAAACAAAGGAACTGACAGAGCCTGGGGGGCTGTGTGCAAGATGCACGGAGAGGCCGGGCGCCTTGGCTCACACCTGTAATCCCAGAATCTGATCTCCAATGAACCACCAGAAAACTGGAAGTGGCGCTGTGGCTCAAGTGGCTCACCTTGAGCTGAAGAACTGAGGGACAGCGCCCAGGCCCAGAGTTCAAGCCCCACGACCAACAACAACAACAAAGATTCAGGGAGCTTGGAGCACTGCAGAGCGGGGAGGGAGACATAAGCCACGGCCTGAGTCCAGACAGTCTCAGAGGACACGGCCTGTGGGTGGGGAGCTCGGGTGGCCTGTCCTCAGGAGGCCGGCGAGGACAGCATGGGTGAGGCCAGCCCCGGGCGGGGCGGCTCAGAGCTCTGCCAGCGTCGCCTCGCCACTCCAGGCCTGGCTGTCACATGAGGTACACGGGGGGGGGGGGGGTGTGAGGCAGGAGTTCAAGGTTCACCCTGGCTGAGGGACATGGGGAGCGGCGGTGGAGGCCCAGCTTGCGGGGACTGGGTGGGGAAACCTCACCTTGCCCAGGCCAGAAGCTCTGGAGAGTTCCATCTGAGGCCAGGGGTGCGGCCACCTGGTCTGGGTGGCTCTGGTTCTTTGACTTCCAATAGAGTAGAACCTTCTAGTGGTTTTCAAGGCCCTGGCCAGAGGACTGTGAGTGGAGACCTGGTCACACCACGAGGTGGATGCCAGCAAGGCCACCTCAGGCGGAGTGTGGAACCCCGCTGCTCACAAATGTGACTTAGGGGCATGGCGGCAGGCACTCAAGCAGGCCCGCGGCGGCTGGCCGGTCAGAAGGAGAAGAGCGGGGGGCGAGGCCCTGCCTGAAGGCCAGTGTGTGGGCTGGTCTTGGGAGTGGCAGGGAGGGAATCATTACACACACACACACACACACACACACACACACGCTGTTCCTGGGGCTTCCACACACACACACACACACACACACACACACACACACGCTGTTCCTGGGGCTTGAACTTAGGGTCTGGGTGCTTTCCCTGCTTTCTTTGTGCTCAAGGCTAGTGCTCTACCATTTGAACCACACTGCTACTTCTGGCTTGTTTTGTGTAGTTTGTTTTTTTTTTTTTTTTTTTTACTTTTCATTGCTCTTAGTTTTCTGTGTACTTCGTGTTTTGCATATAAGATTATTCAATATGTGGAAGGGAAAGGGAACCACAGAAACAGCAGGACAAAGGATGAACCAAAGCAACACTGATTCTCCCTTGGCTCTATGTTGGATATGAGCCTTACAACTTGGTGGGGAGGGGAG
>NW_012267260.1:8284206-8299088 GCF_000151885.1 Dipodomys ordii
AAAAAAAAAAGACATGAGCCACTGGTGCCAGTTTAAAAGAAATGTTTGGAGCTTTATTTTTTTCAGAGTTTGAATACAGGGCCTCATGCTGCTAGGCAGTTAGTTTACCACTCAGACCATGTCTCCAGCATATGGACAGAATTTATGTATTTATTTATTTTTGCTGGTCCTGGGGCTTGAACTCAGGGCCTGAGCACTGTCCCTGAGCTGCTTTTGCTCAAGGCTAGCACTCTTCCACGTGAGCCACAGTGCCATTTCTGGCTTTATCTGTGGATGTGATACTGAGGAATCGGACCCAGGGCTTCATGCATGCTAGGCAAGCACTCTACCACTGAGCCACCACCTTCCTAACCCTGGACAGAATTTTAAAGAGTGTGATTACCATGCCAGTGAACACCACTGAAAACCATACTTAACAGTTTCATGGTTTTTAATCTTGGGTTGTGCATGTCTGCTGCTATTGAGTAGTGCATTACTCTTGCATAGCTCTGTCACTTAGACAACACCCACACAACACGTGGTGCACAGATCTTAGGTGTGCAACGGGGTAAGTTTTGTCATGCAGACACCAGACAGCCATGCTGAGGCCTGTTGGAGCATCTCTGAATTCTGCACCATGTGTAGTGCTCTCTAAAGAAACACATGGTCAGCTCTGCAGGAGACTGGGATTGGAGGATCACATTTTGAAGCCAGTCAGGAAAGTCCAAGAAACTCATCTCCAATTAACTACCACAAAGCCAGAAGTAAAGCTGTGGTCAAGTGGGAGAATGCTGGCCTTGAGTGAAATACCTAAGGCTGAGCTCCCAGGCCCTAAGTTTAGTCCCCAGGACCAGCACCAAAATGAACAAACAAACAAAAACAAGACCACATCTTCACAGATGCAAACATCCCAGTCCTGGGACCTGAACTCTGGACCTGGGTGCTGTACCTGAGCTTTTTTTGCTCAAGGCTAGCACTCTACCACTTGAGCCACAGTGTCTCTTCTGGCTTTTTTGAGTAGTTTATTGGAGATAAGAGTCTCACAGACTTTCCTGCCCAGGCTGGCTTTGAACCATGATCCTCAGATCTCAGCTTCCTGAGTAGCTAGGATTACAGTAGTGCCTGGCTGCAAAGATCCTTTTTTTAAATGGAAGTACTGGGTTTTGAACACAGGGACTCTTGTTTGCTAGACAGGTGCTCTACCTCTGAGTCACATCTCCAGTCCTGTTTTTTGGCTTAGCATTGGCCTGGGCCATAATCTACCTACCTATTTAGGCTTCCTAGGTGACTACGCAACATTCAGATTCCCTCAGTTGAGTCTTCCAGACTTTTCTGCCTGGTCTGGCTGTGATCCTCCCAAGCTCGCCTCCCGCATAGTTCATGGTGGCAGGTGGACTGAGATGGATTGAGATGGATTGCAAACTTTTTTTTTCCCCTCCAAGGCTGACTTTGAACTGCGATCCTTCCAATTTTAGCCTCCCAAGTACCTAGGGTTCAAGGCATGAGCCATGGGTGCTTGGTGTGTCAGGATAAGATTTCTCCATTCCTGGGTTTTATTTGCCTCTGGTTTACCAGCCTCTGCCTTCTAGAATGTACGTTCCAGGAAGGCAGGGATACGGCTGTGTGCTCCTCCCTCCATCCGCGGTGCCAAGAACGGGCTGACGCTCCGGGGCTGTGCATGAGCAAGTGCGGGAGTGAAGATGCGGGGTTTTTGGTTTTGTTTTGTTTTTGGTCGGTTATGGGACTTGAACTTTGGGCCTGGGCGCTGTCCCTGAGCTCTCTACCTCAAGGAGAGTGCTCTACCACTTGAGCTATAGCACCACTTGCAGTTTTCTGGTGGTTCATTGGAGATAAGAGTCTCACAGACTTTTCTGCCCAGGCTGGCTTTGAACCGCGATCCTCAGATCTCGGCCTCCTGAGTAGCTGGGATGACAGGCGTGAGCCACCGGCGCCCGGCTTAACATGCAGGTTTTCTGGAGTTGTGAGGAGCTGGTGCCTGGTGAGAAGTCTGGGAAGGCTGACTCAGGCTGTCTGTCTGTCTGTCCATCTGTCCTGCAGCCGCATCAAGAGCAATGTGGACGGGCGGTACCTGGTGGATGGCGTCCCTTTCAGCTGCTGTAACCCCAGCTCACCACGGCCCTGCATCCAGTACCAGCTCACCAACAACTCAGCACACTACAGCTACGACCACCAGACCGAGGAGCTCAACCTTTGGTTGCGCGGCTGCAGGGCAGCCTTGCTGAGCTACTATAGCAGCCTCATGAACTCCATGGGCGTCGCCACACTCCTGGTCTGGCTCTTGGAGGTAGGCCGTTTGGATGTGGAACAGGGGGCCTATGGTCCACTCAGTGTAGTGGTGTGGGGCCAGGCCTCAGCCCAGCCTCTGGCTTCATTGTAGGTCAGAGCACTGGACTTGAACCTCAGTGTCTCTACTCATGATCTTCCTGCCTCAGCCTCCCATTCAGCTGGGGTTATAGGTATGCACCACAATGCCCAGCTCCATCACTTTAATTCTGGGTCAGAACTTGAGTTCTTGTTCAGCTCTCCTGCATATAACTGGTGCTTTATTACTTGAGCTGCCAGCCCAGATGGAGCCTTGCAGAATTTTCTACCTGGGCTGGCTTCAAATCTTTTTTTTTTTTTGTCGGTCGTGGGGCTGGCTTCAAATCTTGATCCTCCAAGTTTCAGCCTCCTGAGGAGGTAGGATTACCGGTGTGAGCCCCCAATTCCCAGCTTACTTTATTTCAGTAAATTAATATAAAACTTCTACTTAAAGCATACAATTCAGTGACACTGAGCACACTCACAATATCACACAAGTCCCATCTCAGGCTAGTGCCAGGTCATTCCTACCACTCAGGGACACACTCACTCTCCAGCAGTTGTTCCTTGTTCCACCGCCCTGCCAGCTCTCCTTAGTGCTCTGTGCGTCCATCTATTCTTGGCATCTCATAGAAATGACCCCACATACTTTTTTTTTTTTTGTGGGGCCTGAACTCTGGGCACTGTCCCTCAGCTCTTCAGCTGAAGGCTAGCGCTCTACCACTGAGCCACAGCACCACTTCTGGCTTTTTTCTGCTTATGTGGTGCTGAGGAATCGAACGCAGGGCCTCATGCTTGCGAGGCAAGCGCTCTACCACTGAGCCACCTTCCTAGCCCGACCCCCACATACTTTGAAAGAGTTAATGTTTGGCTTATAATTTAGCTTGTCTTATAGCTTTGTCCCATGCTTCCCGTTTCTGAGGAGGCCTTGGCCAGGTGCTTAGCCTCTCTGGCCTGTGGGGGTGATATCACTGAGCTTCGGGGACAATGCATCCAGTGATGTGTACACTGGGATCTTCAGTACATGGGAGTTATTTGGTTTGTGCTGCTCAAGATTCTGACCAGTATGACATGCTAATTAATTTCCTCTTGTGCTGTCTATAAGGCTTAGTTCCTCTCTCTGCAGCTTTGGAACTTGACACGTAGCAAGCTCCCAGTGAATGCACTGAATTTATTCATTCATTCATTCACGGAAGGGAGAATTCTCAAACACCAACCACATGCCAGGCGCTGTTCTAGGTGCTGAATGACAGCGCACAAGCCCATAGAAGACAAGGTACTGGGAGACTCAGAGCACTAGATTCAAGCTACTTTACTACTTCTTTGGTGTGTGTGTGTGTGTGTGTGCCAGTATTAAGGCTTGAAATCAGGGCCTGAGCTCTGTCACATAGCTTTTTTTTTTCTTTTTCCTCCATTCAAGGCTGGCACTTGAGCTATAGCTCCTTTTTGGCTTTTTAGTTGCATCTCAGAAACTTTTCCTTCAGGGCTGGTTTTGAACCTCAATTCTCAGACTCCTGAGTAGCTAGGACTACAGGCAGGAGCCACTAGTGCCTGGCATCTAGGTTCTCTGTTTTTGTTGTTGTTGGTAGTAGTCGTGGGGCCTAACTGGGCTTGGGCGCTGTCCCTCAGCTCTTCAGCTCAAGGCTAGCGTTCGACCACTTGAGCCACAGCGCCACTTCTGGCTTTTTCTGCTTATGTGGTGCTGAGGAATCGAACCCAGGGCCTCATACATGCAAGGTAAGCACTCTACCACTGAGCCACCTTCCTGGCCCTGTATTATTATTATTTTTTTGGGGGGGGTCTGGTCGTGGGGCCTGAATTCTGGGCCTGGGCGCTGTCCCTCAGCTCTTCAGCTCAAGGCTAGTGCTCTACCACTTGAGCCACAGTGCCACTTCCAGCTTTTTTCTTTTTTTTTTTGTCGGTCGTGGGGCTTGAACTCTGGGCCTGGGCGCTGTCCCTCAGCTCTTCAGCTCAAGGCGAGCACTCTACCACTTGAGCTACAGCGCCACTTCCGGTTTTCTGGTGGTTTATTGGAGATAGGAGTCTCACAGTCTTTCCTTCCCAGGCTGGCTTTGTTTTGTTTTGTTTTTTTTTTTGGGTCCGGTCGTGGGGTCTGAACTCTGGGCCTGGGTGCTGTCCCTCAGCTCTTCAGCTCAAGGGTAGCGCTCTACCACTTGAGCCATAGTGCCACTTCTGGCTTTTTTTTCTGGTTATGTGGTGCTAAGGAATGGAACTCATGCATGCAAGGGCCTCATGCATGCAAGGCAAGCGCTCTAACACTGAGCCACCTTCCCAGCCCCCCCCTGACTTCCTCAAGGCCTTTAGTGGAGAGAGCGATGAGGGCACAGGTGCCCAGGCCTGTGACAGTATCCACCTTAGCCTCGAGCCAGTCAGGAGAGAACATCTCACTTATGAACCAGAACTGGATGCATGGCTCAGTGGTAGTGTCAGCTATGAGCACAAATCTGAGCAAGAGCATGAGGCATTAGTTCAAGCCCTAATATTGGCACAAATAAAACCAAACCAAACCAAAGGGAGGACCATGACCAACCGTGAAGTTCACACTGCGGCGCGTCTCCTTCAGGAAAGCCAAGAAGCCAGAGTGGACAGCCTCCCTGTGAGGGGTGACTTTTCCCACTGTTAAAATAGTTTACTAAGCCAGGTGCCGGTGCTCACGCCTGTAATCCTAGCGACTCAGGAGGCTGAGATCTGAGGATCCTGGTTCAAAGCCAGCCCAGGCAGGAAAGTCCTCGAGACTCTTATCTTCAGAAAACCAGAAGTAATGCTGTGGCCCAAGTGGTAGAGCACTAGCCTTGAGCACAAAAGCTGAAGGATAATTCGCGGGCCCTGAGTTCAAGGCTTAGGACTGGCATCAAAAAACAACAAAACTGGGGCTGGGAAGGTGGCTCAGTGGTAGAGCGCTTGCCTTGCATGCCTGAGGCCCTGGGTTTGATTCCTCAGCACCACATAAGCAAAGAGAAAAAGCCGGAAGTGGCACTGTGGCTCAAGTGGTAGAGTGCTAGCCTTGACCTGAAGAGCTGAGGGACAGCGCCCGGGCCCAGAGTTCAGGTCCCATGACCGGACCCAAAAACAAAACAAACAACAACAAAAAAAAAACAACAAAAAAAAACTACAAAACCAAACCAAAATAGTTTCCTAAATTTCCATCTGATAATAACCAAATCCAAAACTTGGTCAGGTGCTGTCCTCAGGTGCTGCCATGATAAATGGTCCCCAGAGCATTAATGGAGCAGATCCTCACTGAGGTGCTCTGCCACTGGGTGTGTTCCAGGAGCTGGGGTACTGGCTAAATGAGCTGTACCAAGGATCGGCCGTTCTTCCTGGAGAGCAGCTGGGTCCATTCGCACAGGAAGTACAGAGTGCAGCCTGGTCCTTGGTGGAAATGGGTGAACATAGCAGAAACAGCTTACCAGGTTAAGCAGCATGCCGGGTTTCCTGTGGCACGGGGCAGGCGCAGGAGGCGAGAGGCTGTGCCATCCGCAATCTGCAAACCGGAGAATAAGGGCATGGTCAGACAAGTGCCAGGCTGGGCTCCGAGCCAGGCATTCTTGGCACCCGCTGCCACAATGAATGCTAGCGCACAGATCCACATGATCCATTACTGGAATCCATTCATCACCACACTCACCAAACAACAGACAAGGAAAGAAACCACACTCCACCACAAAGCCTGCAGAAAACAGCTGACTTTAGTTTTCATGCCAGTGCTGGGGTGTGAACTCAGGTCCTGGGCGCTGTCCCTGAGCTCTTTTGCTCCAGCCTAGAACTCTATCATTTTGAGCCACAGCTCCACTTCGGATGTTCTGGTGGTTTATTGGAGCTAAGAGTCTCAAGGACATTCCTGCCTGGGTTGACTTTGAACTGTGATCCTCAGACCTCAGCCGGCTGAGTAGCTAGGATGACAGGCGTGAGTCACCATGGCCAGCCCAAGCAACAATACTCTTGACAGATAACAGTGGATGGGTGTGAGCACTGAGTGGGGACAGGAGGGCTGTGGCTCCACAGAAGCCCTGGTGGCTGGAGTGGGAGAAGTGGGGATTCGTAGATGAGGCTGGAGAGGAGGCTCTGGGGCCAGGCGAGGGTGAGGGGGTCAGGCTGTCACCAATGCCCACATCATGGTGTCACACTTTGTTTAGGTATTTTCCTGGGCCATGGGAGACACAGGCTGGTGGCTCCCAGCTCTGACTCTAGTATCTAAGTCTGCTTCTCCCCCGCCTCCCCCCCCCCAATCCCGTCTCCCAGGTGAGCATCACGGCCGGGCTGCGGTACCTGCACACGGCCCTGGAAGGCGTGTCCAACCCAGAGGACCCCGAGTGCGAGAGCGAGGGCTGGCTGCTGGAGAAGAGCGTGCCCGAGACCTGGAAGGCCTTTCTGGAGAGCTTGAAAAAGCTGGGCAAAGGCAATCAGGTGGAAGCGGAAGGCGCAGATGCAGGCCCGGCCCCTGAGGCTGGGTGACGGCCCCGGGGCCTCTCCCCTCCTGAACACTGAGTAGCGGACTCCAGGAAATGTGGAACCCCCCCTTGTCCAACTCAGCGCCTGCTTCTCCCGGGAAGGCTGGCCGTCCGACAGACCCTCTGAATGGTGGGATTGCAAGTCCTACGTCCCTAAAGCTAGTGGCAAGTGAGTCCTGTGGACTTGCCCGCAGGCCCTCTGCCCGGCGTGTGCCCTCATGGTGGACACGCTGACATGGGAACAGAGGATGACCAGTCCAGGACGCACCTCTTAGCATGCGAAACCCATTCCACCGACCACATCCAGGGTGTTCCCCCTTTAGAGTTTGCCTGTTTTAAGTTCCAAAATGTTTCATTCTACCTTCAAAGCATCATCCTGGGACCCATAAACACAGGGAAGTCTAAAAAATATGTAATGGCCATGTTGTCTTTGTTTCCTTGATAGTATTAGGGCTTGAATTCAGGGCCTTGTGCTTGCTATGCTGGTGCTCTACCACTTGAGCCATGGCTCTAGCCCTGCTTTTCTCTGATTCCTTTGGAGATGGAGCCTAGTAAACGTTTTTCTTTTGCCCAGGTTGGCCTCAAACCATGATCCTCCAGATCTCAGCCTCCCAATTAGCTAGAATTATAGGTGCAAACCACTATCGATTAATACTTTTATTATTATTTTTAATGCCAATACAGACAGCCTGGGTCATTTTGTTTGATGCCCGATGTTGGAAGGCAGTTCTACAGGAAATGTTCTAGTATGGGGCAAGAGAATTTTTGTTTGTTTTGGTTGGTCATGGGGCTTGAACTCTGGGCCTGGGCACTGTCCTTCAGTTCAAGGCCAGACTCTACCACTTGAGCCACAGCACCACTTCTGGTTTTCTGGTGGTTTATTAGAGATAAGAGTCTCATGGACTTTCCTGCCTGGGCTGGCTTTGTACCACGATCTTCAGATCTCAGCCTCCTGAGTAGCTAGGATTATAGGCGTGAGCCACTGGCGCCCGGCTTTTTGCAAGAGAATTTTTGAGGTGAGGATTACTTTCACCCACCAAAAATAGAGAAAAGTCTGCTTCTGTGCTCTGTCACTTTTCCCAGAGTAAACTATGGGCTGTTGGAACGTTCCAGCAACCCTCCACCTCTAGGTGATCAATTGTCTGGGGCTTCTCTTAGGAAGCCTTGGGTTACAATTATTGTCCAGGAGTTTTAGTCACATAAGAGTCCACACTGGAGACCAGGCCTCCTGGGGACACCAGCTTAGGTGGCCCTCACTCCTCAAGCAGCACCCCTTCCAACACACTATTTCTGAATGATTCTGGATGAGGGCAGACTCTCCGGGACAGCCTGTCTTTCTGACCTCGCACCTGGGCGAGTGTTGTTTCTCTGGCAGAAGACAGGCACGTTTGCAGGGCAAGGAGAGCATGATTTCAGCTGAGCCAGGTCAGGGGGGACCAGAGGAAGGCAGGGCTCAGCATTCCACCAGTGCAACATTTATAAGACCAAGTGACCCGCTTGGCTAGAGGTCAAAGCCAGGCAAGAGGCAGAAGCTGGAAGGGGAGCTCCTGTCACTAACCTCTGCTCAGACCAGGCTGTGGGGCTGCAGTCTCTCCAGTAGGGAGAAGGTAAAGACTCCTGGTTTGGCCTGCAGTGTATCCCGGGGTTCATCCTCCCGCGCCGTTCTGCTCGAAGCTATCTGGACATGCCATCAGACTTTGGTCCCATGTTTATTCAGATGTCTGAGCCTCAGACCAAGGAATGACCTTCCCGAAATGCCGGGTCGGCCCTCTCCAGCCAGAGACCCTGCTTCCCGCCATCTCTCAGGCGTGCTGGGAAGCCTCAAGAAAGTGCTCCTCCAGGCCTGGATGTGAGACTGCGCTGTCAACAGTTGTGTAACATATTAAAAATTCTATTGCACGCGAACCACTTGTTAAATGACCGTCTTAGTCCATTCAGCAGCATGTAGCACAGGGTACTGAATTCTAGCTAGGATTTGTTAAAAGGAACCAACTTACTAGGTGCCAGTGGCTCACGCCTGTAATCCTAGCACTCAGGTCTGAGGTCTGAGGATCATGGTTTGAAGACAGCCCGGGCAGGAAAGTCCATGACTCTTTGTCTCCAATTAGCCACCAAAAAGTCGAAGTAGAGCTGTAGTTCAAGTGGTAGAGCATCAGCCTTGAAAATAAGGGACAGCACCCAGGCTTTGCATTGAAGCCAGAGTGCCAGTGTGCACATGTGTGTGCGCACGCAAGCACACACACACACACACACACACACACACTCTCACACAGAACCTTCCTGAAGGGTTGTAACTGTTACCAGCCTCTCCTCCTGCCCCCTCCTCTGCAAGAAGTTGATTCCTGGGTCATCTAAATAGCTCACATTTAGTAGAACTGGAGTCAGAATGGAAATTTTAATGTAATTTTTAACTTCATGACTAAAAGAAATCCGGAACTAAGGCTGGTGGGGTAAAGTGCTCGCCAAATCCGTGTGCGGCCCTGGGCTCCCATTCTGGCACCAAGTGCAGTTTTCCCTTCTGCCTGGGCCAAAGTATCGCCACTCCCCCCTCCCCCCCACGTCTGGATCTGAAAGTCCAAGAGGCAGGGCACACCCTAGACAACGGGGAACAATCTGAGTACCTCAATCCAGCCTCCGATACAGAGCACCAGCTGGAGGAACTCACTATACCTGGCCTCAGGTAGCCAAATACGGGTCATTTGTCTATTCCCTTTACTGGGGGATATTGGAGTTTGAGCCTAGGGCTTCACACTTGCTAGGAAGTTGCTCTACCATTTGAACTCAAGAGGCCCCAGCTCTTCTTGTTCTGGTTCTTTTTGAGGCAAAAAAAGCTTGCATTTTGACATTTTCCACTGTAGCTAGGATGACAGGCATGTGCCATCATGCCCAAGTCTTTTCTGTCGAGATAGGCTCTCATGAACTTTCTGCCTAGGCTAGCCTCAAGCCATGGTCCTCCTGCGTCGCTTACAGGTGAGCAACTGGTACCCCAGAAGGGGGTTCTTCCGTGTGCCTGACTTTGGTCTTTCCTAGGGCTTGTGGGGTATTCATTTCTCCCAAGGAGCTTGGTTAAATCTTAGTTTTATCAAGTGACCCGAGCTTTGGGCTAAGTACTAGCGACAGCCTGAAGATGCTCTTTCCTTTAGTCCTAGGCTGTAAGTAGGGCAGATAAGTGCTGTATTACTTAGCTGTGTCCCTAGCCCAGGAACTGACAGATTGTGGTACTGGAGATCAAACTCAGAGCCTCACACTTAGTTACCTGCTATACCACCCAAGTCATACCCCTAATCCGCTTGTTTTTTTTTTTTTTTTTGTGCCAGTTCTGGGGCTTGAACTCAGGGCCTGAGCGCTGTTCCTGAGCTTCTTTGCTCAGGGCTAGCACTACTACTTCTGTGTATGTGGTACCAAGGAACCGAACCCAGGGCTTTATGAATGCTAAGCAAGCACTCTACCGCTAGGCCACATTCCCAGCCTTTAGTTTCCTTTTAGATTAAGACTCCTGTTACTTGGCTTCAAATGAGATCCTCCCGTCTCTGCCTGCCAGACTTCCATTTTTCCAAACACTTGCAGTTCCCGCCTGCAATCCTCCTTACTCAGGAGGCTGGTATCTGCAGGACTGTAGCTTGAAGGCAGTCTAGGCAGAAAAGTTTGCTAGGCTGCCTTTCTGAAATAAAAAGTAAAAAGGCTGGAGGTGTGGTTAAAGTGGCAGAGTGCCAGTCAAACACGATGAGACCTTTCAAAAGGTAGCATTGCCAACCTCTCTCCCCCACCCCCAAAATTCAATGGTGATAGCTTTGGTTGATCACATAAGAAACTATATAATCTGGAATTTGTAGCCTCAGCTCAACAATTTATGACTTCTCGCAATATGCTTCATGCCCAAGGCTGAGTGTGGGCAGGTAAATCCCAGGTGACCTCAATACAGATTAGTAAGCTTAGCCACTTGCTTGGCACGCTCCCTGCGCCTCCGGTCTGGGCACCTGTTACGCCAGGCCAGCAGGTTTGCAGCTTAGTTGGGGCAATGGTACACCATGACAATTAGGGCCTCTCACCCACTTGTGGGTGAAGACAGGGCTGGACGGCAGTGTCAGGAGCAGGGAGGATGCCGTGCTCACGCACGCTGCAGCTGTCTCCTCAAACACTTAGGGTCATACAAAAACCTGCATAGGTATGCTTGTAGCAGTAATCACAAATGCATCCTAAGTCCTTTACCAGGGCCTGCCTGGGTGGCAGCCATGGGGCAGACTTGGAAGGATCCTGAGATTTCATTTAAATAACACTCTGCAGGAGGCTGAGGGACAGCAGCCCGCACTTGGGAGCCACAGTCGGGACAGGAACAAAAGCCAAGTACAAGGGGCAGTGTGGAACCCTCTGGGGTGATGGAACTGTAAGATCTCTCACTTGTGCTGGCTGCCCTTGCCAGCAGGTACAGAAGTGCGGGTTAACAAGGGCTAACCTCCCCTGAGCGTAAACTACACCTCAATAAACCTGCTTGAGAAACCAAAGCAGGGAATGAGCAAGAACGGGTGGGAGGGGCTCAAAGTCAGTTGGGACAGCCTTAGGGACAAGGAAGTGGGAAAGAGCAGGAAGGAAAGTCAATCTTTATTGGATGCTTTCCTTTAAAGAGGATTCTGAAGCGCATACTCTCACAAGCAACGACTTCCTTATGAACAGAACACAGCTTCCTTCAAGTCTCAAAGGCCCAAAGTGTGTAGGATCAAGGTCACTGGGTACAGACAGCAGAACTTACATCTGGGGCAGGTGGTCAGAGTACCTCCTTGCCTTGTGAGCTGAAGCCAGAAATGGTCCAAAAAAGTCACAAGCTGTCACAGACAAAGAATATGGAACTTAATCAGCAGAAGTAATGACTAAGCTTTCTTGGGGAAGGTCAGGATGGCTTGGCTAAGTGGCTGTAGTTGACACTAATAATATAAGCCTCTTAAATTTCACACTAATATAGATGTCCCACTTTCTGCAGCAAGGTGATATGGCGAACGCTGCTGTGGCGGTTAGGTATGAGAAACAAAACAGCAAGATGCAGGCCAGCTCAGAGTAAAGTCAACATCTAAAGCATTTATTTGGGTATCTTTAAACTTTTTACATATGGTACATTCCCAATTTTACAAGTTGTCCACAGATATTAAAAGTTATAGCCAATTTATTAAACAGATATGATTTTCCCTGATATGGAAGGCAAGTTTTGTTATATAAACATTTCTACAATAAACATAAAACATGCGGAACAAATCATAAACTTAAGATGCTTCAGCAGGTAGGGAAGATGAGCAGCTTCACATCAGGAAATCAAAAGGTGTGATGTTGTTTCAGGGTAACTCACCCTAGGCTCTCTGACATCTTGAGGATCCAGGGCAACTCCCGCTAACTCCAGGCCTCAGTGCACTCAGGCCCTAATGCTGCAGTATTTTCATGATTTGTGAAAATGCTAATGTCCCCTCAGGAGAGTCCTGGTCTTAAGGTTTTAGTTTAAGCAAGGTGAGCAGAGAAAAGCCTTAATTAGCTGAACTTACAAGCTAAAAAAAAACCAAAATGAAACTGCATGTGTCAAAGGTGAAGATAAACATTATGCCATTCACTGTCCTAAGGACTGACTTGGATAAATGAAAGGTCAGGAAAAGGGAGAGCTATGGGTTCTAATCCGCACTTTTATCCTGGTGGACCTCCTCTGAGCTGCATGTAGCAATCCTGCAGTGCCAAGCAATGAATCCAGCCTCTAAGCTGTGCTTCTCACACGCGACCTTGGAGAGATGTGGCTCCTTCATCCTCAGGTTGGCTCTGGTCTGATGGTGCAGAGCCGAGAGGATCAGAACTTGGGGATGTGATTCAGAAAAGCCGAGTCCAAGGGCTACTTGTTAAAAAATCCAAGAGCCACGTGTCATTCAGCTGGACTCTGCCCCATGCTAAGAGAAGCTCAAAATGGGCTGGGCACTGATGGCTCACACCAGTAATACTAACTCCTCAGGAACTAGATCTGAGGATCATGGTTCAAAGCCAGCCCAGGAAGTTAAGTCTGAGACTCTTATCTCCAATGAACTACCCAAACATTGGGAATGGAGCTGTGGCTCAAGTGGTAGAGCTCTAGCTTTGAGTAAAAAAAGCTCAGGGATAGCGCCTGGGCTGTGAGCTTTCAAGCATTAGGATGGGGATGTGGGGGGAAGGCTCAAAATTCTTGTGCTAAGTCTGGTGTCACTGTAGATGTATTCAAGCTCCCAGCACACGTGTCACACAAAAGTACCTGTGTGATCAGATTGGGAGGCGTATGACTAAGCAGCTGACATTCTAGAAAGGCACCTCTCAGTAAGAATGACATCTTTAAAAAGAATCAAATGCCCGGGTGTGCAGACTGACCCAGGAGTATAGGAGGGGAGCCAGAGGACATGTACAGTGGGTGGGAATCTCAAAAACTGCCTTCATATGTTGTGCTAGCATCTGAGTCAAGATGCTCTGGGTTCAACCTTAGAAAGAACAGAAAAAAGTTGACTGTCTGAAAAATTGGGAGATTCCTCTTTTGTTTCCAAAAAGCCCTTTATGCAAATTTTTCTCTCAAAGCCAAGGTCTTGGCAAAAATAGGAAAAATAACAATCCAAAAAAACCAACCTTCCACAGGTTGTAAAAAACCTCCCTAGGCACTCCTTCTGCACAGGTCCTGAGCGGGTCCGAACCACGCAGCGCAGGGAATCCCATCTTCAAATTCAACGGCTTTGCTTTGGAGGTAGGGTCCTGGCAGCAGAGGCAACACCAGCGCTGAGGGGAGCCAGACAGTCTGATCCTGATGGGCCACAGAGCCTAGTTTCCTGCCTCTGCTGAAGCAGCACCAGTCAGCCCCAAGTTCACCAGGACCAATGATGGGAAATGTGTGGAAGACTGGCAGGTCATGGTGGTCAGACTCCTAGAGGGACAATGCCCCGTCCAGGAAGGGAAGTTCTTTCTTCTGTGGAACTTAGGAACCAGGCAGTGGCATCGGAGGGACAGAGCAGCAGTGCGAGGATGTCTGCTGACAGCGACGTTTTCCTCAGTCCTGGAGCCACAAACTAGAAAAATACAACTGGGAAGGGAAGTTTAAATAAAGAATTTATTTTAGACTTTAGCAGAACATATTTCTACTTTTGTTCTTGAAAAGCCATCTAGGTTACAAAACTCCAATGTTTTGGGTAGTGAAGGGATTATAAGTGCTGCCAGTCAATGCCAACCAGTGTGTGATTTGCTTCTTGTGCATGGCCAATTTCCTCTGTGATGCTGTGCTGGTGCCAGAGCTTCTGAATCTTCTTAAATCGTTCTTTGCACAAATGTAAGGGATTTCCTCGTCTAGAAGGAAGACAAATGTTACTCAGGATGCATGCTTTATTCACCTAGCATCCCCAATCCTTCCTGGTTGAGGAAAAGTACAAGTTAACTGGTTTTCGAGCCTCTGCAACACTCTGTTCTGTAAGTGGCTGTACACACACAGAGAAAAGACTTGTTACGGGGAGCTGATGAGCAGCTGACATCTGCTGAGAAGAGGAGGTACCTAAACTTGGCCTCTCCTCAGTGTGAAGTGAGCCGAGGGTTCTGGAGGGCTGGGTGACGCTAAAATCTGTGTTGTTCTTTTTGTGGGTAATGTAAAAACAGGACGGGGGCAAGGGGAGCAGAAGAGACAGGGAAAGGAGAATTACTGGTGATCTTCCAGCCACAGGTTTCAGCAGCAGCCAAATGTGAGTGCTGGGTCTAATTTAACCCCCAAGTGCAGCTTTCTTGGTCTCCCTGAGCTACTCCCACTCCTCAGGGCAGTAGGAAGAGCCAGGCACGATGGCATAGCCACCACGCAAGTACTTGGACGCAGATCCTCGAATTATCTGCCTGGCTTTCTAGACCTCAAGCTTTGGCTACTCAATATTGGGCAGACATGTTACATCACAGGTTCTTGTTTATTTTGTCGGTTGTGGGGTCTGAACTCTGGGCCTGGGCGCTGTCCCTCAGCTCTTCACCTCAAGGCTAACGCTCGACCACTTGAGCCTCAGCCCCACTTCCGGCTTTTTCTGCTTATGTGGTGCTGAGGAATTGAACCCAGGGCCTCATGCATGCAAGGCAAGCGCTCTACCACTGAGCCACCTTCCC
>NW_012267260.1:8299383-8307835 GCF_000151885.1 Dipodomys ordii
TTCCAGCCTTTTCTGCTTATGTGGTGCTGAGGAATTGAACCCAGGGCCTCATGCATGCAAGGCAAGCGCTCTACCACTGAGCCACCTTCCCAGGCCCAGGTTCTTATTTCTTTTGGACAAAAGGAAGGTGTAAAACAGGTTCTTTAACAGTACTCAATGAATTGCTAACATTTTGCGTGTGACCACTAGAAGCTTCCAGAGTAGAAGTGCCTAAGCCTTAGATGCCAAGAAATTTTGTTCTGTACATGCTGAATCTGTGACCTCAATTCCTCCCGCCCCCCAATCATTTGCTTGAACTCAGGGCCTTGGCGCCATCCTTGAGCTCTTTTGCTCAAGGCTAACGCTCTACCATTTTGAACATAGCAGCATTTTTCTCACGGACTTTCCTGCCTAGGCTGGCTATGAACCACAATCCTCAGATTTCAGCCTCCTAAGCAGTTAGGATTACAGGCGTAAGTTACCAGCTAAAGTTTACTTTTTTGGTTGGTTGTGGGGCTTGAAACTCAGCGCCTAGGCACTGTCCCTGAGCTTTTTTTGGTTGGTTGTGGGGCTTGAAACTCAGCGCCTAGGCACTGTCCCTGCGCTTTTCTGCTCAAGGCAAAAGCATTTTACCATTTTGAGCCCCAGCACCACTTCCCAGTCATCCTAACTCTTTCGCAGGAAGACAAACACAACTCTGAGCATCATGAACCCCAAGAACCTAGGTATTCTCTGGAAAAGCATGTGAGTCAGATAGCTTCCCCAGCTTAGGGTAGGATGGTGTGGGCCTATGTGGCAATTCAAACCAATCTTTTTTTTTTTTTTTTTTGGGTCCGGTTGTGGGGCCTGAACTCTGGGCCTGGGCGCTGTCCCTCAGCTCTTCAGCTCAAGACTAGTGCTCTGCCACTTGAGCCACAGCGCCACTTCCGGCTTTTTTCTTTTTGCTTATGTGGTGCTGAGGAATCGAACCCAGGGCCTCATGCATGCAAGGCAAGTGCTCTACCACTGAGCCACCTTCCCAGCCCTCACACCAATCTTTAGAGGACAAATGGAATCAAGTTGCTCTCATCATCCTCATGAAATTTCAAGCTAGAAGAACAACAAGGCGGGCAGCCAGGTCCCCTTCTTCGAAAAAAGTACACAGTAACACACCCAGGCCGACTTCAGGCCTGCTTGGCTCTCCCAGGACAGGCCTTTACCTGAGTCCCTGGTCTGTCTCCCCGTAGTCATCAAGGTATGGAGGAGAGTAAAAACAGCCTTTGGTTTTGCCGGCTAAAAATAGCACCTGACATTCACGAACTCTGTAGAGAGATTCATATAATTATACATTGGTAACTAAGATTTATACACAGTTCCAAATGGGATGAGGTCTTATATATTCAGTGAGAACTTACTGTTTAGGAAATGATCGGGGCCCAGAGGGACCCTGTGTTGACCAAGAAGAGAGTCTGAGGAGTTCAGACTCAGGTCACTTCTATTTCGAACCCTAACCATCTCAACCACACATGCCACTAGGTCCCATCATGCCCAGTTCTCCCTTGTGTACACCATCCCAGAGACCCCAGTCTGTCTTGAACAGGGCAGGCACCCCACACCAGCAACTGGGTGCTAGCGGTCCTCCCTGGATGCTGCCTTCCTTTCTTTACTCTTCATTGGAAGATCATATTCTTAGGGAGTTATCCCCACATCTGAAGTTCGACTCCTTGGTTCCTATTTCATAAGCACCTCTCTGTCTGACCCCTCTTTTCCAACACACATCCCTGCCTAAATTCTTCTCAGTCTTTTTCTTATATTTGTCTCTCATTTGAAAATGAGCTCTAAGGGCAGAGGATGAAATTCAAGGCCACGTGAATGCTAAATATTCAACTACCACTAAGCTGCAGCCCCGACCTCAGGGTGGGGCGTCTGGTCTACTTGGCAAATATCCCACTCTCAGTGCTTACTACACAGAAATTCCTATCTGTTGTTGTGCACTGTTGAACCAGCAAACACACGCCAGTTTGTGGCGTATGGGTAGAGGCAAAAATCTACAAGCCAGAACATGACAGAAGGGGAGAAAGGAGTCCAGCTGGAAGTCTCCCATTAGAGGAGACATGAAGGAAACAGAACAGAATGATCAGCTGCGGACAGAGGTGGGGGAAGAAATGACAATGGACAGAAACCAAATGTAAGACGTTAGAAATGAATCATGTTCTACAAGCAAGCATGAAGAACAGTCTCCAAAGTCTTTGCAATGCTGTCATTTCTTGTGTCAATTGTTCAAGAGGAACAAACTGAGCAGAGCCATAGTTAAGAAGCCCCCGAAGGTCCTTACCTCAGGAAGATGCCAGCCCCAGAGCCACAGGAGTACGTGTGAGCTGTGCAGGCGCCTACGTCCTCCCCTTCCAACTCTGTCTGGCAGCAGTAGCTCTGGGAACACAGAAGACTTCCACACACAAGGCACAGAGTTGGGGCTCTGCTCTTATCGCCACCTGATTTTGGACACCTCCATGGGACAAAGATAACAAGTTATTGCTCCAAAGAAGGGCTGGAGACCTTATGGTGGAAAACCACCCTGAAAATAACCACATTATTAAGAAGAGCCAAATACATACACTGTGTGGTCCCATAATAGAGTCTGGGGAACATCTCATTCGCACACATCTAAACCACATGAGAACATCCAAGAAATCAACAACTAATGAAAATATAAACGGTGGATGTAATGAAACACCAGGTAGCAGCAAAAGCAAAACTTAAAGCTTCTATGATCTAGCTAAATCTCAGAAATAATGCGGTGAAACACAGGTATAGAGCATGTATGGTTAAATGCCACTTAAGTAAAACAGTAACATGCTCCATAGGAAGATAACCTACGAGTTAACATCTAGAAGAACAGGAATGCCCATCATGCCACTTAGAGCAGTGGTTGTCTGCAACAGAGAGGAGATGCCCAGCGACATCAACTGTCTAGGTCATGTTCCATTTCTTACAGTGTTATATTCTTCCTAATGTCACTTGTGCACTGAACAGTTAAACATACATTAAAAGATATTCTTATTACTTTAAAAGTGCAATTATTTCTAGGCGTCAGTGGCTCATGCCTGTAATCCTAGTTATTCAGGAGGCTGAGATCTAAGGATTGTGGTTCAAAGCCAGCGTCCAGGCCCTGAGTTCAAGCCCCATGACTGACAAAAAAAGAAAAAAAAAAAAAAACAGCAAGAAAGCAAGAAAAAAAAGGGCAATTGTTACTAAGATAAGCCTTCTTCATTCATCAAACTTTTTTTTTTTTTGCCATTCCTGGGCACTGTCCCTGCTGAGCTTCTTTTGCTCAAGGCTAGCCTTCTACCACTTTGAGCCACAGTGCCATTTCCAGCCTTTTCTGCTTATGTGGTGTTGAGGAATGGAACCCAGGGCCTCAAGCATGCGAGGCAAGCGCTCACCACCGAGCCACCTTCCCAGCCCTCATTCATGAAAGTTGCCCCATGACCTCTCATCCTGTACCGTGCTCTGAAACATGGTGGAGAATGATGTTTTCACAAGGCAGTAACAGGAAGTACTGCTACTTTAGACATTTCCTGACCCAAACAAAACAAAGAACCATCACCAAATCCCTCAACTTACGAGAAATTGGATGCTTGATTAATGAGGCTGCTGTAATCCTCCGGAAGGTCTATCAGTTTATTAGATTCTCTTGGATAGCTACAAGATAAAAGTAAAAATTCAAAGAACTCCATTAATATGAATTTTTTTTGGCTGGATGTGGGGCCTGAACTGTGGGCCTGGGCACTGTCCCTCAGCTCTTCAGCTCAAGGCTAGCGTTCTACCACTTGAGCCACAGTACCACTTCCAGCTTTTTCTGCTTATGTGGTGCTGAGGAATGGAACCCAGGGCCTCATGCATGCAAGGCAAGCACTCTACCACTGAGCCACCTTCCCAGCCCATTAATATGAAATACAAAAGCTGACTCTAAGATCACGTGCTAGCATGTGGTATGAGCTAGAATAAACACCAAAGACTGCACTCACAGTAAGTGGTAAGGACAGCAGCAATGGTGCAGACCCCTGACCCTCTTAAACTAGCTCATTAGCTACAGGAAGAAGAGGAGGGGCAGATGAGGATATTCATTCTTAGCTGTTACCTAGACCACAGAACTCGAGGAATCGTAGATAGGATATGTTTACTAGGGGTGATCTAAAAGTGAGATGAGCTGGAACAGAAGACAGTAGAATAGACATATTGTTTTTAGAGTTGGCCAGCCATGTTGATAATGTGACTAGCTCATTCAGAAAAATGTTAGGCCCAAATCCAAGGTTTGAGGTCCACTGTCAGTGTGAGGCACTTCGCATGCACCTGCCTGCTCAGCACAGACTGCCGCTGACAGCCAGGAGACAGTAGCTCCTAACCATACCAGAGTCAACTAAGAGTCAGAACACCAACTGTAGGAAAAATAGATTTGGGAGGTGGTGGCTTTAGTATTGTATTCTCAAGTTAAGAACAACTATTCAAGATTTTTCTGACTACAAGATTCAAATCGACAATATTTAACTGCTTTGTGAAAATTGAAATTTCATGTTCAGCTAATAAAATTAGTGTTGTAATTTCTGGATGTATGAAAGCAGACCAAGTAGATAAATCTCTGCAGCATTTTTCATTTGTTGATACTGAGGTTTAAACTCATGGCTTGGCTTTACTCATACTTTAAACTCATACTTGCTTGGCTTGCTCATGGATGGTACTTTATCATCTGAGCCATGTCTTTAGCCTAGCATTTTGATGGTTAACTGGAGGTTTCTCAGGTATTTCTGCCTAGGCTGGCTTCAAACTGCTATCTTGCAGGTCTCGATCTCTTGAGAAGCTAGGATTGCAGGTGTGAGCCACTGCACCCAACTTATCCTCTAGTTTTCTTAAGGAAGTTTGTACTCATTGTGTTACCCCCAACAGGACCCTTTACTACAGAATCAGGGTAGAATACAAGAAATAAATGGGCTGGGTAGGTGGCTCAGTGTTAGAGTGCTTGCCTTGCATACATGAGGCCCTGGGTTCCATTCCTCAGCATTATTACATAAGCAGAAAAAGCCGGAAGTGGTGCTGTGGCTCAAGTGGTAGAGCTCTTGCCTTGAGCTGAATAGCTGAGGGACAGTGCCCAAGCCCAGAGTTCAAGCCCCACCACCACCACCACCAACAAAAAATAAACGAAGAAAATAATTTGGCATAATTTGATACTGTTCAAAGGTAGTTACTGAGAGAATAAAAAAAGAACTAAGAAAAACCTAGATGAGGAACTATACTATTTATTTTTTGACAGTTGTAGGGCTTGAACTCTAGGCCTGGATGCTGTCCCTCAGCTCTTCAGCTTGAGGTGAGCGCTCTACCACTTGAGCCACAGTACCACTTCCATTTTTCAAGTGGTTTATTGGAGATAAGAGTCTCATGGAGGCTCTCAGCATGGCTCAGTGGTAGAGTGCTTGCCTTTCATGCATGAGGCCCTGGGTTTAATTCCTCAGCACCATGTAAGAAAAAGCTGGAAGTGGCACCATGGCTCAAGTGATAGAGCACTCACCTTGAGCTGAAGAGCTCAGGACAGTACCCAGGCCCAGAGTTCAAGCCCCACAACCAACAACAACAACAACAATCTCATGGATTTTCCTGCCTGGACTGGCTTTTAATATGATCCTCAGATCTTCCTTAGTAGCTAGGATTACACGCATAAGCCACCAGTGCTTGGCTAGAACTATACTACTTAAAGCATCCCAAAATATAATAAAACTTGCTTCCTTTAAAAATGATACACTAGGGGGCTGGGAAGGTGGCTCAGTGGTAGAGCGCTAGCCTTGAGCTGAAGAGCTGAGGGACAGCACCCAGGCCCAGAGTTCAGGCCTCACAACCGGACCCAAAAAAAAAAAAAATACACTAGGGGCTGGGAAGGTGGCTCAGTGGTAGAGGGCTTGCCTTGCATGCCTGAGGCCCTGGTTCGATTCCTCAGCACCACATAAGCAAAAAGAAAAAAAGCCGGAAGTGGCGCTATGGCTCAAGTGGTAGAGCACTAGTCTTGAGCGGAAGAGCTGAGGGACAGCGCCCAGGCCCAGAGTTCAGGCCCCACAACTGGAACCCCCTAAAAAAAATAAATAAAAATAATACACTAAGCTGGGCGCTGGTGGCTCACGCCTGTCATCCTAGCTACTCAGGAAGCTGAGATCGGAGGATTACAGTTCAAAGTCAGCCCAGGCAGGAAACTCCATGAGACTCTTTTATCTCAAATAAACCACCAGAAAACCAGAAGTGGTGCTGTGGCTCAAGCAGTAGAGTGCTCGCCTTGAGCTGAAGAGCACAGGGACAGTGCCCAGGCCCAGAGTTCAAGTCCCAGAACCTACAAAAACAAAACAAAACACACTAAGCCAGTGCCAGTGGCTCATGCCTATAATCCTTGCTACTCAGGAGGCTGAGATCTGAGGATCACAGTTCAAAGCCAGCTCGAGCAGCAAAGTCCATGAGACTCTGATCTCCAATAAACCACCAGAAAACTGGAAATGGTGCTGCTGTGACTCAAGTGGTAGAGTGCTTGTCCTGAGCTGAAGAGCTCAGGGACAGTGCCCAGGCCCAGAGTTCAAGCCCCATGGGGGGGGAGGAGGGGGTTGGTGGGGGAGGGAGAAGGGAGAAGTGGGATGGGGAATTGGAACAAAGTGGTAGAGTGCTAGCCTTCAGCAAAAGAGTGTTCAGGAACAGTGCTCAGGCCCTGGCTTCAAGCCCCATGACCGACAAAAACAAAAAAACAAAAGCATCAAATTTGAGTAAAAAAGCCATGTGATAGCATGATGCCCTGAGTTCTAGACCTAATACCGAAGCATACACATGTGTTTATGTGCGCACGCACACACACACACACACACACACACACACACACACTCAAGGTTCTTTTTTATCTTTTTTGGTGCTAGTCCTAGAGTTTGATTGGACTCAGGGCCTGAGTGCTGTCCCTGAGCGTCTTTGCTCAAGGCTAGCTCTGTACCACTGAAGCTACCACTTCTGGCTTTTTGGTGGCTAATTGGAGATAATGTTTCACTGATTTTCCTGTCTGGGCTGGTTTCAAAAGGTAATCCTCAGATCTCAGCCTCGTGAGTAAACAGGATTACAGGCATGAGCCACCAGTACATGGCAAAACAAGTGTTTTTGTTTTTGTTTTTGGAAAGACAAGTGTGGGGAAGTCAGTTTCCAGGAAATCTAGCACCTACATCCCGGGCATCTTCCCTGACCCTGCCACCCACCCCAAATAAGTCTATGATTACTTTTAACTTACCTTATTGCATCTCGTTCACCTTCTAGGTATCTTTTAACTTCACCGTTATGGCACCAACTTTAATATAAATGGGAAAAAAAACATTTTTTTAAAGAGCTAGAACAAGATTGTCCTCCCTCTCAATAGCTAATAAAAGAAAAATAACCTTTAATATGTTTCCCTCCTCAAAAACACAGAGAAATGCCATATTTTCCATATATATATATATGGGTGCCATTTTAACCATCTACTCCTGTAGCACTTGGCTTTTTGAAGCCAAGGAACTTACCATCCTCCTGCTTCTCCTGAGTGCTAGAATTATAGGCATGCTCTATCATGCTAGCTTCCATCTTTTTATGTACTTATTATAATAGTGTCTTTTTCTTTTTTTCTGCCAGTCCTGGGGCTTGATAAACTCAGGGCCTGAGCTTCTTTTTTCTCAAGGCTAGCATTCTACCACTTGAGCCACAGGTACCATTTCTGGCTTTTTCTGTTTATGTGGTACTGAAGAATCAAACCCAGGGCTTCATGTATGCTAGGCAAGCACTCTACCACTGACCCACATACCCTGCCCTACACCAGTATATTTGTGTATCTTCTTTGGAGGAATGTCCAAGTCCTTTGTCCATCTTAGCTACTTAGATAAATGCTTTTCAAGTATTTTGTCCATTTTGTGGGTAGAATGGCTATATATCTTAATTCAAGTTACTAACTTGACCCAGTTGAAAGACCAATTCCTGAAGACTGTAGTTTCTCGAATATACTTTAAGTTTTAAGCATGTACTATACATAGTACATAAGCACAAGGCTGGGAATGTGGCTTAGTGGTAGAGTGCTTGTCAAGCATGAATGAAGTCCTGGGTTCCTTTTCTCAGAACTACATAAAAAGAAAAAGCCAGAAGTGGCACTGTGGCTCAAGTGGTAGAGTGCTACCCTTAAGCAAATGAAGCTCAAGGACAGTGGTCAGGCCCTGAGCTCAAGCCCCAGGGCTGGAAAAAAAAAAAAAGTTAGTGACCCCACTACCAACTCAATAAGCTGAGTGTCATTCCAATTATGCAGGAAGCAGAAATAAAAAAAGTAAGTACATAAGGAGATAAACATATGACAGTATTTTGTTCTTTCCCTGTGAATCTACTCATGTTATTCACTAGTTGGGCAAAAATCTAACCCCAAAGCCAAAAGCTTTAGCTAACAAATCTTAATTTTTTTTTTTTTTTT
>NW_012267260.1:8308985-8318731 GCF_000151885.1 Dipodomys ordii
GAGGAATCAAACCCAGGGCCTCATGCATGCAAGGCAAGCCCTCTACCAGTGAGCCACCTTCCCAGCCCAGACAACAAACTTTTAAGAGCAGGATTACATGCATGCATTCTACAACCAGTGCAGGCACTGTCAGAACACAGACATTAGGTTTATGCTTCTTTCATTAAATAAATCAACAGAGAACCTGGAAAACAAATGTGGAATAGCAAACCAACTTTAAATTTAAAATCAGGTTTATGTACAATTGTGTTATACTGAATTTTAATGCCATTAACTTAAGAATTATTTAAAACTGTTCATTTTCACTTTAAAAAACTCTGAGGGACCCAATTTATAAATTATATATGCGGGACAATTTAACAGCTAAAAATGAAATTAAGAGTTTTATAAGCAATGTGTTTCACAAGCAGAACATAGAAGGTGAACTTACTGAGATCCAAATGAAGGTGCAAACACAGACACAGACACACACATACACATACACAATCCTTTCCAAATGGCTCTCATTCTTTAATTCGACTTTACCACAGTCAACTAGCTGTACTGTAAACTTTTTTTGTGTGCTGGTCCTGGGGTTTGAACTCAGGACCTGGGTGTGTGCCTAAGCTTTTTTTTCCCCTCAAGGCTAGCTCTCTCCTACTTGAGCCACAGGTTCCACATTTGGGTTTCAGTTTCTTTCTAAGTGGTTAATTAGAGATAAGGGTCTCATGGATTTTCCTGCACAGGTTGGCTTTAAACTAGCATCCTAAGTAGCTAGGATTACAGGTGTGAGCCACCAATGCCTGGTTTCAGCTTTCAATTTTGTTAATCACCTTTATTCTCAACTGCTTGGGTAATTTTCTACATTTCCAAAGAAATAAGAAGTTACCTCGCATTTCGGGTGGAGGTGGAACTCCATTAAGATAATGGAAAAACAAGGCAGAACACTTGAGGAATGGCATGATCCCAGCTTTAACACGCCTCCACAGATGCCAGCCAGAGGATGTTTCTTTCAAGGCACTGGAAAAGAGAACAATATTAGGGTATCTAGAAAGAAAAGATCTTGTTAGATAAATCATGGTATGACGAAGATTCGAAGTCGATGGTGCATATAGAAGCAGGTTAACAGGCTAGTAGTTGCCCTGGTTTTCGGAAAATGTTAGGTTTAAATAGTGCTATAGTCTCCAATACTGTTAAGATTTCCAAGAGTAATATAGTCATAAAAAATATTATGAAAGGGGCTAGGAAGGTGGCTCAGTGGTAGAGCGCTTGCCTTGCATGAATGAGGCCCTGGGTTCTATTCCTTAGTACCACATAAGCAAAAAGAAAAAAGCTGGAAGCGGCACTGAGGCTCAAATGGTAGAGCGTTAGCCTTGAGCTGAAGAGCTGAGGGACAGCACCCAGGCCCAGAGTTCAGGCCCCACGACTGGACCCAAAAAAAAAAAATTATGAAAAAGCAGTGTGAGGTCCTGAGATAAAACCCCACCAATTATTTTAGCATCTTATATTAGTATTATTTTGGCTATTGTCACACTAATTTATCTTACATATTTGTAACCATATAAAGTTTCAGATTAACATGCTTTATAGAACACCATTTGACCTAATTTTGTTGTTTGTGGCACTTGAATTCAGGGCTTGGGTGCTGTCCCTGAGCTTTTTCACTCAAGGCTATTGCTCTACCACTTTGAGCCACAGAACCACTTCCTTGACTTTTTTTTTTTAATTTTTTTTTTTGGGTGGGGGTTGGTTGTAGGGCTTGAACTCTGGGCCTGGGTGCTGTCCCTGAGCTCTTCAGCTCAAGGTTAACGCTCTACCACTTTTTTTTTTTTGTGGGTCGTTGGCCTGAACTCTGGGCCTGGGCACTGTCTCACAGCTCTTCAGTTCAAGGACAGCACTCTACCCCTAGAGCCACAGCGCCACTTCAGCTTTTTCCCTTTATGTGGTGCTGAGGAATCGAACCCAAGGCGCCTCATGCAAGTAAGGCAAGCACTCTACCACTGAGCCACCTTCCCAGCCCCACGCTCTACCACTTGAGCCACAGCACTACTTCCAGTTTTCTGAGTAGTTTATTGGAGATAAAGAGTCTCTCGGCCATTCCTGCCTGGGCTGGCTTCGAACTTCGATCATCAAATCTCAGTCTGCTGAGTAGCTAGGATTATAGGTGTGAGCCACCAGTGCCTGGCTGACCTAATTTTAAATATATTTCTAATACGTCAGAATACATCAATTTATACCAAATGATTTCCTCATATAAAAACACTTAGAATACTTCCAATCCTCCCTTGTACAAGCAGTGTCAGAATGTATATTTTTATATGCCTGTACATTTTCCTATATGTTAATCACTTTGTTGGGGGAGGGTTCAGGAGGGAAAACTGGGAGAAAATGACGGAAGTGGTGACACTGTTCAAAAGGAAATGTATTCATTAGCTGATTTATTTAACTGTAACCCCTCTGTGTACACTACCTTTACAATAACAATTAAAAAATTACTTTGTTTGGGGCTGGGAAGGTGGCTCAGTGGGAGAGTGCTTGCCTTGCATCAGAGTGCTTGCCTTGCATGCATGAGGCCCTGGGTTCGATTCCTCAGCACTACATAAGCAGAAAAAGCTGGAAGTGGCGCTTTGGCTCAAGTGGTAGGGCGCTAGCCTTGAGCTGAAGAGCTGAGGGACAGTGCTCAAGGCCCAGAGTTTAGGCCCCATGACCGACAAAAAAAAAAAAAAAAAAGAAAGAAAAAAATTACTTTGTTAATGTGGGTTCCCCAAATGGGATAATTTAGTGAAAGAACAAACATTTTGTTAGTTGTTTTGATACAGTCACAATGTAGTTGAGGATGGCCTCAAACTCATGAGCCTCTTCCTATCTCAGCCTCTTCAGTGCTGGGATTACAGCTGTGCACCACTTTGCCTTGCAAGAATAAGAATTTTTTTTTTTTTTTTTGCTTATGTGGTGCTGAGGAATCAAACCCAGGGTCTCAGGCATGCAAGGCAAGCGCTCTACCACTGAGCCACCTTCCCAGCCCAGAATAAGAATTTTTGTAAGTTTCTGACATACACTGTTAAGAACCTAAGTATATCCAGGTGCTGGTGGCTCACACCTGTAATCCTAGCTACTCAGGAAGCTGAGTAGCTGAATCTGAGGATTGTGGTTCAAAGTTAATTGGAGACACATGTCACCAATTAATTAGCAAAAAGCCAAGAGTGAAGCTGTGGTTCAAGTAGTAGAGCACTAAACTTAAACAAAAAAGCCTCAGGGAGAGCACTTAGGCCCTCTACTGCTCCCCTCACCCCCCCAAAAAAGAAGTTAACTGTAAGTGAGACTGCTGTACCAAAATGTAATTACTATACTCATACAGAATAGGGAGTAGAAATGCAACGATATGGAGAATAGTAATTTTTTTTTTGGTCGGTTGTGGCATCTGAACTCTGGGCCTGGGCTCTGTCCTTCAGCTCTTCAGCTCAAGGCTAGCGCACTACCACTTGAGCCACGGTGCCACTTCTGGCTTTTTCTGTTTATGTGGTGCTGAGGAATCGAATCCAGGGCCTTGAACATGCAAGGCAAGCACTATACCACTAAGCCACCTTCCCAGCCCCTTGGAGAATAGTAATTTTACTTCATATCTGCAACTCTTGGATATTCACTTAGAAATACGCCAATTTAATTTGCATCTCTCAATTCCTAAGGAGACAACATATATTTCAGAAAGGCAGTTTTTCAAAGTTCACGTATTCACTAGTCTGTGTCAGGTCATTGAGAAAATGAAGGGATCCATAGCAAATCCATGTAGCAAGACTGGTATGAAATCATTCTTCTCTCAGAGAATTCCAGTTTTCTCAAGTGAATTCCTATATACATAGATAGATTTTTGAAAACAGGCCAATACCCAGCAGTTCTCTTAACTGACAAATGAACTCCCTTCTCAGCTAGCCTGACTACTAATGGAGGATGCTTTGGGAAGAGGGTAGCCGCACCTTCCTGTGAAGCGGTGAAGGGTGCTATATATAGCAAGAACCGCCAGTTCTTCTTCTGTAGAGGTATTTTCTTGATCCATGCCATTCTCCTCTGAAAGATAAGCAAACAGTAATACTGTTTTCCTAGTATGACTGTTGTCAAAAGAACCAATCAGTCAAGCTCTCAACTATATCCATACACTTGTATATAACATGAAATAGTCTCATAAATAAGTGTGAACATAGTACTGAGCCATCCAACATGAGGCAGGTAAAATCAATTTTTTTTTTTTTTGCCAGTCCTGGGCTTGAACTCAGGGCCTAGGCACTGTCTCTGAGCGTCATTTGCTCAAAGTTATTAGCACTCTACCACTTGAGCCACAGCACTACTTCTGGCTTTTTTCTGTTTATGTAGTACTAAGGAATGGAACCCAGGGCTTGAGGTATACTAGGGAAGTACTCTACCACTAGAACACATTCTCAGCCCTAAATACCTTTTTTTTGTTGTTGGTTGTGGGGCTTGAACTCTGGGCCTGGGTGCTGTCCCTCAGCTCCTCAGCTCAAGGCTAGACAGTTCCACTTCTGGTTTTCTGGTGGTTAACTGGAGGTAAGAGTGTCATGGACTTTCCTTGCCCAGGTTGGCTTTGAACCGCAAGTCTCAGATCTCAGCTTTCTGAGTAACTAGGGTACCAGCTCCTGGCGCTAAATACCTTTTTAAAAGAGTGTTGATAAGCCGAGTGACTGTGGCTCACGCCTGTAAACCTAGCTACTCAGGAGGCTGAGATCTCAGGATCACAGTTCAAAGCCAGCTCAGGCAGGAAAGTCTGTGAAACTCTTATCTTCAATAAACCACTAGAACGGGCTGGGAAGGTGGCTCAGTGGTAGAGCGCTTGCCTTGCATGCCTGAGGCCCTGTGTTCGATTCTTCAGCACCACATAAGCAAAAAGAAAAAAGCCGGAAGTGGCTCTATAGCTCAAGTGGTAGAGCGCTAGCCTTGAGCTGAAGAGCTGAGGGACAAAGCCCAGGCCCAGGCTCCACGACCAGACCTCCCCTACCTGCCCCCTAAAAAAAAAATCCCCACCAGAAAACAGGAAGTGGCACTTTAGCTGAAGTGGTAGAGTGCTTGCCTTGAGCTGAAGAGCGCAGAGACAGAACCCAGGCACAGAGTTCAAGCCCCACAACTGACCCCCTCCAAAAAACCAACCAGACAAAACAAAAAACAAAAAAATCCACTTTGATAAGGGCTGGGAATGTAGCTTAGTGCTTGCCTAGCAAGCCCTAGGTTTGATTCCTCAGTACCACATAAACAGAAAAAGCTGGAAATGGTGCTGTGGCTCAAGTGGTATAGTGCTAGCCTTGAGAAAAAAAAAGGTTAAGGACAGTGCCCAGGCCCCGAGTTCAAGCTCCAGGACTGTTAAGAAAAAATAAAAAGTTTGATAAACAGGAAGTTTCAATGGAAACATAATAATGATGAATTTACAGGGCATTACCAAATGCCTAAGTGATAGTTTGAAACATAAAATTCAAAGGAGTTAGCTATTCAGAGGCTAAGATTTGAAGATTACCAGCAAAGTCTATGAGACTCATCCCCAATTTACCACTAAGAAAAGCCAGAAGTGGAGCTATGGCCCAAGTGATAGAGTTCTAGCCTTGAGCAATAAAGCCCAGGGACAGCTGGGTATCATAGCTCATGCCTGCCATCCTAGCCTCCTATTCAGGAGGCTGAGATCTGAGGACCATGGTTCAAAGCCAGCCCGGTAAGGAAAGTTCATGAGACTATTATCTCCAATTAACCACCAAAAAACTGGAAGTGTCGCTGTGGCTTAAGTGGAAGAGTGCTCCCTTGAGCTGAAGAGCTCAGGGTCAGTGTCCAGGCCAAGTTCAAGCCCCATTATCAACTAAAAAAAAAAAGCCAAGGGGGGCTGGGAAGGTGGCTCAGTGGTAGAGCGCTTGCCTTGCATGCATGAGGCCCTGGGTTCGATTCCTCAGCACCACATAAGCAAAAAGAGAAAAGCTGGAAGTGGCACTGTGGTTCAGGCTGGTAGAACGCTAGCCTTGAGCTGAAGAGCTGAGGGACAGCGTCCAGGCCCAGAGTTCAGGGCCCACAACCGGACCCAAAAAAAAAAACCAAGGGACAGTGTCTAAGACCCTGAGTTCTAGGACCGGTGCAGGTGCATGCATGAGCGCGCGCACGTGCGCACGCACGCGCGCGCGCGCACACACACTCTCTCTCTCTCTCACTCTCTCTCAATAAAGAAGTTAAACTACTATGCTACTTTAATGAACTCGTGAAATAAAAAAAAGGAACAAGCTAGGTGCAGGTGGGTCATACCTATAATTCTAGCTACTCAGGAGGCTGAGATTTGAGGATTGTGGTTTAGAGCAGGCCCAGGCATAAAAGTCTGAGTCTCAGCTTCAATTAATCACAGAAAAAACAACAACAACAAAAAAAACCTTGAAAGTGGAGCTATCTCTCAAGTGGTAAAGTACTATCCTTGAGCAAAAGTTGCTCAAGGATGGCACCCAAGCCCAGAGTTCAAGCCCTAGGACCAGCAAAAAAAAGAAAGAGAAAAATACTTTTTGGGCAAGGCAATTACTGGAGTACAAACTTGAGGCCTATTACTTTCTTGGCTTGCTTACTTGACTGGCACTCTGAGCCATGCCTCCAGCCTAGTTTTTTTTTGTCAGTCATGGGGCTTGAACTCTGGCCCTGGGCACTGTCCTTCAGCTCTTCAGCTCAAGGCTAGCACTCTACCACTTGAGCCACAATACCACTTCCTATTTTCTGGTGGTTTATTGGAGATAGGAGTTTCATGGACTTCCTTACCTGGGCTGGCTTTAAACCGTGATCCTGAATCCGGGCGCTAGTGGCTCATGCCTGTGACCCTAGCTACTCAGGAGGCTAAGATCTGAGGATCACAGTTCAAAGCCAGCCTGGGCAGGAAAAGTCTATGAAACTCTTTTCTCCGATAAACCACTAGAAAACCAGAAGTGGCGCTGTGGCTCAAGCAGTAAAGTGCTCTCCTTGAGCTGAAGAACTGAGGGACAGCACTCAGGCCCAGAGTTCAAGCCCCATGACCGACAAAAAAAAAACAAAACAAAAAACTGTGATCCTTAGATCTCAGCTTCTGGAGTAGCTAGGGCTACAGGCATAAGGCACCAGCACCTGGCTCAGCTTAGCTTTTTGCTGGATATTTTGGACAGACTTTTCTACCCAGGCTGAAAGCATGATCCTCCAGAATTAAGCTTCTCTAGAAGCTAGGATTTTGGCATAAGCCCAATGGATAAGGGATTTTAACAGTAGAAATTTTAACTTAAAACTTTCTATATGAAGATATACAGAGAAAGCAAGTTGTTTAGTTTATTATTCTCATCAAAACATCTTTTTCCTCTTCATACTTTTCTGAAATGGAGAAAACACAAGTGCTTCCAAGATGCTGACACAAGAAGGCAGGAGTTACCTGTACACGAGGTAAGTAAGATCTGAATGATGTGTGCCATAATAACCAGATGGAAAATGTGAAGGTCTCCCGTGCTGAGGCTGGTCCCTGAAAAATCTTGACACTGCAGTGCAGGTAAAGCGAGCACCAAGCCCACCTGAACAACAAACCCAGAACATTAGACAGAATATAATCACTGCTTCTCACAGATGAGCACATTTCTATTTTCTTCCTGGGAAGAGATGTCTAAACACTCAGATCAAGCTGGGCGCTAGTGGCTCATGCCTGTAATCCTAGCTACTCAGAAGGCTAAGATCTGAGGATTACAGTTCAAAGCCAGCCCGGGCAAGAAAGTCCGTGAGACTCATCTCCAGTAAACCACCAGAAAACCAGAAGTGGCTCTGTGGCTCAAGTGGCAGAGCAAGTGCTTGCCTTGAGCTGAAGAGCTGAGGGACAACACCCCACGAACAACAAAAAAAACCAAAAACCAACCAACCAAACAAAAAACACTCAGATCAAGTCTGTCAACTGAGTTCCTTACTTTTTTTTTGTGGGTGCTGGTCCTGAGGTTTGAACTCAGGGCATGGGCGCTGTCCCTGAGGTTTTGGGCTTAAGAAGGCACTCTATCAATTGAGCCACAGCTCCACTTCTGGTTTTGAGGTGCTTAATTGAGGTAAGAGTCTCCCAGACTTTCCTGCCTGGGCTGGGTTTGAACAACGATCCTCAGATCTCAGCTTCCTGAGTAGCCAGGATTATAGGTGTTGAGACACCAGGACCCAACTACTATTTTCTGAGGCTCCTCATAAAAGAATTAAACACAGAATTAGTGAGGGAGGATGTTATCTCTTCACTACTCACCAAACCCAAGGAGAGTTATGGAATATGATGAACATCAAACAAATGGTACAACACTCACCAGCAAGTGAAACATGTCGATGTCTAAAATGGAAGGAAGGTCTTCATAGCCGTCATTAGGCACCAGTGCTAAAGATTTAAGGAAAAACCTGAAGTATAGTTCACATGGCAATATAAAATGAAATCCACAAAGTCTAGTTTTAAACTTATCCTTTTGAGGATACATATGAATTTTTTTAGTTAAAGCTTCATAAGAGCTGGGTGCTGGTGACTCATGCCTGTAATCCTAGCTATTCAGGAGACTAAGATCTGAGGATCACAGTTCAAAGCCAGCTCTGGCAGGAAAATCCGTGAAACTCTTATCTCCAACAAACCACCAGAAAACCGGAAGTGGCTCTGTGGCTCAAGTGGCAGAGCAAGTGCTCACCTTGAGCGGAAGAGCTGAGGGACAGCACCTAGTCCCAGAGTTCCAGCCCCATGATCAATTAAAAAAAAAAAAGCTTCATAAGAAAAAGTCCTATAAATATTTCACAACTGAAAGAAATTATACTGTTAGTAAAAAGAATTGTCAAAGATGAGAAATAACTATAATATGTGCTGTAAATGTATGGATACTTACAGGCAAAAAGTTTACAAAAGTGTCCCTGAACCACTGAAAGTGATGCCACTGTCCAATGTGCTGCTGCGAATCTTGTTATTGACCTAAGACAGTCATCCTGAAATAAAGAAATTGATATATTTATCAAAGAAGCCAATCCATAAAGTAGTCCTCTTCTTTTAGGGAGCCATTCAAAGCACAGGTGAACACACAATGGAGTATCTCTCCGGGATATGGACGTGAATCTGTGACATCTATAATAACTGCCTCTAAAACAGAATGAGTAGATGCTGAAAAGACAAGGGCTATCTCTTTGCCACCATGCCACTGGATCTCTCTGAAACAGAAAAGATCCCTCTTGCCGAGAGCTTGGTGGCTCAGGCCTGTAACCCTAGCTACTCAAGGGGCTGGTTCAAAAAGACCGCTTGTGCAAGAAAGTCCATGAAACTTTTTTTTTTTTTGGTCGGTTGTAGGGCCTGAACTCTGGTCTTGCATGCTGTCCCTCAGCTCTTCAGCTCAAGGCTACCACTCAGAGCCACAGTGTCACTTCCAGCTTTTTCTGCTTATGTGGTGCTGAGGAATCAAACCCAAGGCCTCATGTGTGCAAGGAAAGCGCTCTACCACTGAGCCATCCTTCCACGAGACTCTTAGCTCCAGTTAATCACCAGAAAACTGGAAGTGGAGCTGTGCTGTGGCTCAAAGAGGTAAAGCATTAGTGAAAAAGCTCAAGGACAGTCACCGGGCCCTGAGTTCAAGCCCCATGACCAAAAAAGGAAAGAGATCTCTCCTGCACATGCTTCAACAGATATTCCTAAGAAGCAGATGAAGTATTTCTTTTTTTTTTTAAATTTTTTTTTGGGTCCGGTCGTGGGGCCTGAACTCTGGGCCTGGGCGCTGTCCCTCAGCTCTTCAGCTCAAGGC
>NW_012267260.1:8320591-8363460 GCF_000151885.1 Dipodomys ordii
TCCCTCAGCTCTTCAGCTCAAGGCAAGGGCTCTACCACTTGAGCTATAGCGCCACTTCCGGTTTTCTAGTGGTTTATTGGAGATAGGAGTTTCATGGACTTTCCTGCCTGGGCTGGCTTTGAACTGCGATCCTCAGATCTCAGCCTCCTGAGTAGCTAGGATTACAGGCGTGAGCCACTAGCGCCCGGCTTCTTTTTTTCTTTTTTGTCTGTCCTGCGTTTTGAACTCTGGGCCTGGGTGCTGCCCCTGAGCTCTTAAGCTCAAAGTGAGCATTCTACCACTTGAGCCACAGCGACACTTTCAGTTTTCTGGTGGTTAATTGGAGATAGGAGTCTCATGGATTTTTCTGCCAGAGCTGGCTTTGAACCGCAATCCTCAGATCTCAGCTAGGATTACAGGCATAAGCCACTGACACCTGGCTCACTTCTGGCTTTTGCTGAGTCTTTTATTGGTGATAAGAGTCTCACAGACTTTTCTGCCCAGGCTGGCTTTGAACAGTGATCCTGAGATCTCAGCCTCCTGAGTAGCTAGGATTACAGACATAAACCATCAGTGCCCAACTTTAAATGGCCTTTTTCTTTTCTTTCTTTTTTTTTGGTCAGTTGTGGGGCTTGAACTCTGGGCCTGGGCGCTGTCCCTCAGCTCTTCAGCTCAAGGCGAGCGCTCTACCACTTGAGCTACAGCACCACTTCCTGTTTTCTGGTGGTTTATCAGAGATAGGAGTCTCAGTGTTTCCTGCCAGGGCTGGCTTTGAACCACGATCCTCAGATATCAGCCTCTGAGTAGCTAGGATTACAGGCGTGAGCCACCAGCACCCGCCTTAAACGGCTTTTTTCTAACAGCTATTTCTTGTGTTGAAACTGAACCACTTAACATGTATTCAGAGACAGCTATAGGAAAAGGGATAGGGGAGAAAGAGAACTGTTAAAAGTTAGATGTTCTCTGGATTAGCAGAGAACTAAAATGGGACATTTGCAAAGTCTACAAACCAAACTGTGGTAATCCTGACACTTTCTCTTCCCATCCTGAGAATATCAGCAGTACATACCCACTGCCATAGATGATCACCTTACTGTGAGACTCACAAGTCATCAATATCTGCCTATCTGTATCCAATTAGGTTTCTTCTGTTAAATGAGCTTTTTTTTTTTTTTTTTTTTTGCCAGCCCTGGGGCTTGAACTCAGGGCCTGGCACTGTCCCTGAGCTTCTCTTGCTCAAGGCTAGAACTCTATCACTTGAGCCACAGCACTCCTTCCAGACTTTTTTGTGTATGTGTTACTGAGGAATTGATCCCAGGGCTTCATGTATGCTAAGCAAGCACTCTACCAGTAAACCATATTCCCAGCCCAAACGAGCTATTTTTAAATAGCTACCCAAGGACCAATAAATATTTAGAGAAAGCATCAAGGAAAGGAAGAAACAAACAGAAAGAAAAATTTGGGACTAGGTGTCGAGCTCAGCGGTATAGCAGGACCCTAGGATTAATCTTCAGCATGAAAGTAAACACCTGACCACCACCACCAACAAAAATCCCACACAAAAGTTAATATTCAAGTATCCTTTCTGAGGAGCCTGTTGAAGGATGTATGTGAGCAAAAGAGGGAAAATGACTGAAGAAAATCTCAAGGTGACAGCAATGTAGTGTCCTGGCTGGTACAGGAAGGCAGAAGCTGTGTGTGGGTGGGAGGACTTCAGGAGAGAAAGATCATCTAACTGGCACAAGCGCTTGAATTAGGCATCCAACAGGCCTACAACACTATTCAGGGGAATAATAAATTTGAAATACACACACAGAAAACCAAAAACAGAGTATTTTCAACTCTGTTTTAGTGATGACCAGTTGTTACAAAGGAATGCTTGATTAGGATCCCAATACCACTGCTTATTAGCTTTGTGATTTTGAGCAAATAGCTTCACCCCTATGTACTTCATTTCCTTCTGCTTTTGGGTATTGGTAACTAAGACTGGTTAGTCCATAAACGTAAAGGTGTAAATCAGAAGGAAATATAGGACTTGGTGGGGGAAGCCGGACTGTGGCTTTAAGTGTCTTGAGGTGGCCATGAGCAGATCAGGGGAGTGCAGCTGACTGGCTATACAGGAGGGAGATTCAAACTGTCATGTGATTCTTTTATTACCTAATGCTTAAGCTTCAGAATTCAACATCAGTATTTTGCTACACTTTGGTTTCTAGCTTGCCAAATTATTTTCTTATAATCACTGACTTAATTTTTCATTTTGAATGGGCCAAATTTAAAAGGAATGAAATAGGTAGCTCATGCCTGTAATCTTAACTATTTAGGAGGCTGAGATCTGAGGATCATGGTTCAAAGCCAGCCCAGGTAGGGAAGTCTGTGAGACTCTTATCTCCAGTTAACCACTAGAAAACCAGAAGTGGTGCTGTGGCTCAAGTGGTAGAGGGCTAGCCTTGAGCTGAAGAGCTGAGGGACAGTGCACAGGCCCAGAGTTCAAGTCCCAGGATAGAGAGAGAGAGAAAAAAAAATGAAATGATATACTCACTTAGGGTGAAAACTGGGCCTGAATCCTTCTGGAAGCTGTAATTCATGCATGTTTTCTGAATTTTCTGAAGAGGCAGTATCTATAAAACCAAGCATTTGTATATTTTTTCTATAGTATATGGTATTATACATTATTTCTATATATTTTAGCCATGCAGGAAATAAGTATATTTGAGAAAACTTGCCAGTTATAAAAACAGGCATAATATACTGTTCCCAATAAAGCATAACAAATACTGGTGTTTGGCTGATTGAAGTTCCTTCTCACAGTCTAACCACCACACCAAGAGCACGGTATTTTGTTTCTGCTCATAGTGATTTCCCACCGGTCATCAGGGCAGTGTGTGGCAGATGAGACATGGGAGGTTTTTCTTTTTTTGGTTGGTCATGAGGCTTTAACTCTAGACCTGGGCACTGTCCCTCAGCTCTTCTATTCAAGGCTAGTGCTCTACCACTTGAGCTACAGAGCCACTTCTGACTTGGGGAGTTTTTGGCGCTGCTTACGATTAAATGACTCAGACACTGAAAACTAAAGCTCACTTAGCACTCAGTCACCTTCACATTTCCCTTTCTCTAGCACTTCAGCAAAATGGAAAAGCATTTATTATAAACTTTTCTTGCACTTATATGTTTTCCTTCTTTTTTTCTGCCAGTCCCTGGGCTTGAACTCAGGCCTGAGCACTGTCCCTGCTCAAGGTTAGGGGCTCTACTACTTGAGCCATAGCGCCACTTCTGGCTTTTTCTGTTTATGTGGTACTGAGGAATCAACCCAGGGCTTTATGCATACTAGGCAAGTACTCTACCACTAAGCCACATTCCCAGACCTTATATGTTTTCTAAGAATAAAGATTAATATTCTAAGAATAAAAATTAATTAATTATTAATAAAGATTAATAAGGATTACAGGTGGCTCACACCTGTAATCCTAGCTACTCAGGAGGCTGAGATCTGAAGTGTGTGGTTTGAAGCCAGGCCAGGCAGAAAAGTCCCCATGAGTCTCTGATCTCCAATTAAACCACTCAAAAACTAGAAGTGGCACTGTGACTCAAGTGTTAGAGCACTAGCCTTGAGTACAAACAGGCTCAGGGACAGCACCCAGGCCAAGTTCAAGCCCCACAACCAGACAAAAAGAAAAAAAAACAATAAAAAACAACTAGAAAGATGATTTAATGCATAAGAGACAGATTTATTTTATTTTACTTTTTAAAAATTTTTTTGGGTCCAGTCGTGGGGCCTGAACTCAGGGCCTGGGCGCTGTCCCTCAGCTCTTCAGCTCAGGGCTAGCGTTCTACCACTTGAGCCACAGCACCGCTTCCAGCTTTTTCTGCTTATGTGTTGCTAAGGAATCGAACCCAGGGCCTCATGCATGCAAGGCAAGCAATCTACCACTGAGCCACCTTCCCAGCCCCTATTTCTTCATTCTTATTCTAAAGATATATCCTACTCTCAGTAGGCTCAATGCCTCTATTCCTAGCTATTCAAAAGGCTGAGATTTGATCTGTGGATCACAGTACAAAGACAGCTCAGAGAGGAAAGTCTTCTCCAATCAATCTCCAGAAAATGGGAATTGGAGCTGTGGTTCAAAGTGGTAGAGTGCTGGCCTGGGGCAAAAGAGCTCAGGACAACACCCAAATCCTAAATTCAAGCCCCATAATCAACCAAAAAATAAGTCTGAGACTGATCGATCACAGTTTGAAGTCAGTCCAGACAGGAAAGTCCATGAGATTCTTTTTTTTGGGTCATCGTGGGGCTTGAACTCTGGGCCTGGGTGCTGTCCCTGAGCTTTTCAGCTCAAGACTAGTGCTTTACTACTTTGACCACAGCACCACTTCTGGCTTTCTGGTGGTTTATTGAAGAGTCTCATGGATTTCCCTGCCTAGGCTGGCTTTGAACCACAATCCTCAAATCTTATTAGCCTTCTGAATAGCTACGATTACAGATATTAGCCAATGTGCCTGGCTTCCATGACATTCTTATCTTCAATTTTTATCTTCAACAAAAAGCCAGAAGTAGAGTTGTAGCTCAGATGGTAAGAGCATCCGATTTGAGTGAAAAGCTAAAGGACAGCATCCAGACTCCAAGTTCAGGCCCCAGTACTGGTACATACACACAAAAATTTTAAGAAAACAGTTTTGAGTTTTTCTGCATCTTTTTAAGTGCTTAATAAACAGTTCTGTATGAAAGAGAGGTATAGTGTCTTCTAGAAATCTATGTAGAAAAACTGAACCACAAACACTACTTCAACATCTTTACAGAATATGTGTTTTACTCTGGAAAGAACGAACTCTCTATTACAAAAATGACTTCAGATCTGTATGTTTAAAAGAAGCAAAACCTACCAGAACCCATATAGAACCTACCAGTCTGCAAGGCAAAGGACCAAATAATGGCTTATCTTCATCACTCAAAATTCTTTCTGTGGGTTAAAAATGATTAATATAGTCAATTTTATGTTGTATTTATTACTATTTTCTAAAAAGTTTAAAAATCTGCATAAAGTACAATATTGTCAGATTTGATAATCCTTAAAATCATTTCATAACAATTATCTTTGAATGAGAAGTAAAAATGAACAGATTCCTCAACTAGTAAATATTTGTAGCAACCACCTCCATGAGTTTTCTATTGCTGTATTTAGTTTATAAGCTGCCAGACTAATATTCTGTCTACACGTGACATTTCCTGCCATTAAGCCCTTTTATTATTTCTTTATATTTTTTGTCCACTTTAAACAGTTAAAACAGGATTCTAGCCGGGCGATGTGGCTTACACCCATAATCCTAGCTACCCAGGAAGCTAAGATAGAAAGGATCGCAGTTTGTAGCTGGCCGAGGCAAAATCAACCATACAAAAACCTGTAGTGGTGCTATGACTTAAAGTGGTAGAGCACTGACCTTGAGCAAAAAAAGCTTAGGAACAGTGTCCAGGCCCTGAGTTCAAGCCCCATAGCTGACAATCCCTCTTCCCCCCAACCAAACCCAGGATTCTAAATATGTGAAGAGGTACAATGTCAGAGTCAATCTCTCACCTATGCTCTGGATAGTGTAGGCACAACTACCCCAACATGTAATGGGCACACGGGGGTCACTCTCATTGGGATGAACTTTCAGTCCCACCTTATAAGTAGCAGTTCCAAATGTTGTTAGCATTTCTTTTATGCTCTCAGAATAAGGGTTCCTGCAACAAATATGTATAGGATTAGTTCAAAACAATGTGTAATAAAATGGCTTTCTTTTTTTTGGTCTTGGGGCTTGAACTTAGGGCCTGGGCATTGTCTCGAGCCTCTTTGTGCTAGGGTTAGCACTCTACCACTTGAGCCATAGCTCCACTTCTGGCTTTTTTTCTTTTTCTTTTCTTTTTTTTTTTTTGGTTGTGGGGCTTGAACTCTGGGCCTGAGCGCTGTCCCTCAGCTCTTCAGCTCAAGGCAAGGGCTCTACCACTTGAGCTATAGCGCCACTTCCGGTTTTCTAGTGGTTTATTGGAGATAGGAGTTTCATGGACTTTCCTGCCTGGGCTGGCTTTGAACTGCGATCCTCAGATCTCAGCCTCCTGAGTAGCTAGGATTACAGGCGTGAGCCACTAGCGCCCGGCTTCTTTTTTTCTTTTTTGTCTGTCCTGCGTTTTGAACTCTGGGCCTGGGTGCTGCCCCTGAGCTCTTAAGCTCAAAGTGAGCATTCTACCACTTGAGCCACAGCGACACTTTCAGTTTTCTGGTGGTTAATTGGAGATAGGAGTCTCATGGATTTTTCTGCCAGAGCTGGCTTTGAACCGCAATCCTCAGATCTCAGCTAGGATTACAGGCATAAGCCACTGACACCTGGCTCACTTCTGGCTTTTGCTGAGTCTTTTATTGGTGATAAGAGTCTCACAGACTTTTCTGCCCAGGCTGGCTTTGAACAGTGATCCTGAGATCTCAGCCTCCTGAGTAGCTAGGATTACAGACATAAACCATCAGTGCCCAACTTTAAATGGCCTTTTTCTTTTCTTTCTTTTTTTTTGGTCAGTTGTGGGGCTTGAACTCTGGGCCTGGGCGCTGTCCCTCAGCTCTTCAGCTCAAGGCGAGCGCTCTACCACTTGAGCTACAGCACCACTTCCTGTTTTCTGGTGGTTTATCAGAGATAGGAGTCTCAGTGTTTCCTGCCAGGGCTGGCTTTGAACCACGATCCTCAGATATCAGCCTCTGAGTAGCTAGGATTACAGGCGTGAGCCACCAGCACCCGCCTTAAACGGCTTTTTTCTAACAGCTATTTCTTGTGTTGAAACTGAACCACTTAACATGTATTCAGAGACAGCTATAGGAAAAGGGATAGGGGAGAAAGAGAACTGTTAAAAGTTAGATGTTCTCTGGATTAGCAGAGAACTAAAATGGGACATTTGCAAAGTCTACAAACCAAACTGTGGTAATCCTGACACTTTCTCTTCCCATCCTGAGAATATCAGCAGTACATACCCACTGCCATAGATGATCACCTTACTGTGAGACTCACAAGTCATCAATATCTGCCTATCTGTATCCAATTAGGTTTCTTCTGTTAAATGAGCTTTTTTTTTTTTTTTTTTTTTGCCAGCCCTGGGGCTTGAACTCAGGGCCTGGCACTGTCCCTGAGCTTCTCTTGCTCAAGGCTAGAACTCTATCACTTGAGCCACAGCACTCCTTCCAGACTTTTTTGTGTATGTGTTACTGAGGAATTGATCCCAGGGCTTCATGTATGCTAAGCAAGCACTCTACCAGTAAACCATATTCCCAGCCCAAACGAGCTATTTTTAAATAGCTACCCAAGGACCAATAAATATTTAGAGAAAGCATCAAGGAAAGGAAGAAACAAACAGAAAGAAAAATTTGGGACTAGGTGTCGAGCTCAGCGGTATAGCAGGACCCTAGGATTAATCTTCAGCATGAAAGTAAACACCTGACCACCACCACCAACAAAAATCCCACACAAAAGTTAATATTCAAGTATCCTTTCTGAGGAGCCTGTTGAAGGATGTATGTGAGCAAAAGAGGGAAAATGACTGAAGAAAATCTCAAGGTGACAGCAATGTAGTGTCCTGGCTGGTACAGGAAGGCAGAAGCTGTGTGTGGGTGGGAGGACTTCAGGAGAGAAAGATCATCTAACTGGCACAAGCGCTTGAATTAGGCATCCAACAGGCCTACAACACTATTCAGGGGAATAATAAATTTGAAATACACACACAGAAAACCAAAAACAGAGTATTTTCAACTCTGTTTTAGTGATGACCAGTTGTTACAAAGGAATGCTTGATTAGGATCCCAATACCACTGCTTATTAGCTTTGTGATTTTGAGCAAATAGCTTCACCCCTATGTACTTCATTTCCTTCTGCTTTTGGGTATTGGTAACTAAGACTGGTTAGTCCATAAACGTAAAGGTGTAAATCAGAAGGAAATATAGGACTTGGTGGGGGAAGCCGGACTGTGGCTTTAAGTGTCTTGAGGTGGCCATGAGCAGATCAGGGGAGTGCAGCTGACTGGCTATACAGGAGGGAGATTCAAACTGTCATGTGATTCTTTTATTACCTAATGCTTAAGCTTCAGAATTCAACATCAGTATTTTGCTACACTTTGGTTTCTAGCTTGCCAAATTATTTTCTTATAATCACTGACTTAATTTTTCATTTTGAATGGGCCAAATTTAAAAGGAATGAAATAGGTAGCTCATGCCTGTAATCTTAACTATTTAGGAGGCTGAGATCTGAGGATCATGGTTCAAAGCCAGCCCAGGTAGGGAAGTCTGTGAGACTCTTATCTCCAGTTAACCACTAGAAAACCAGAAGTGGTGCTGTGGCTCAAGTGGTAGAGGGCTAGCCTTGAGCTGAAGAGCTGAGGGACAGTGCACAGGCCCAGAGTTCAAGTCCCAGGATAGAGAGAGAGAGAAAAAAAAATGAAATGATATACTCACTTAGGGTGAAAACTGGGCCTGAATCCTTCTGGAAGCTGTAATTCATGCATGTTTTCTGAATTTTCTGAAGAGGCAGTATCTATAAAACCAAGCATTTGTATATTTTTTCTATAGTATATGGTATTATACATTATTTCTATATATTTTAGCCATGCAGGAAATAAGTATATTTGAGAAAACTTGCCAGTTATAAAAACAGGCATAATATACTGTTCCCAATAAAGCATAACAAATACTGGTGTTTGGCTGATTGAAGTTCCTTCTCACAGTCTAACCACCACACCAAGAGCACGGTATTTTGTTTCTGCTCATAGTGATTTCCCACCGGTCATCAGGGCAGTGTGTGGCAGATGAGACATGGGAGGTTTTTCTTTTTTTGGTTGGTCATGAGGCTTTAACTCTAGACCTGGGCACTGTCCCTCAGCTCTTCTATTCAAGGCTAGTGCTCTACCACTTGAGCTACAGAGCCACTTCTGACTTGGGGAGTTTTTGGCGCTGCTTACGATTAAATGACTCAGACACTGAAAACTAAAGCTCACTTAGCACTCAGTCACCTTCACATTTCCCTTTCTCTAGCACTTCAGCAAAATGGAAAAGCATTTATTATAAACTTTTCTTGCACTTATATGTTTTCCTTCTTTTTTTCTGCCAGTCCCTGGGCTTGAACTCAGGCCTGAGCACTGTCCCTGCTCAAGGTTAGGGGCTCTACTACTTGAGCCATAGCGCCACTTCTGGCTTTTTCTGTTTATGTGGTACTGAGGAATCAACCCAGGGCTTTATGCATACTAGGCAAGTACTCTACCACTAAGCCACATTCCCAGACCTTATATGTTTTCTAAGAATAAAGATTAATATTCTAAGAATAAAAATTAATTAATTATTAATAAAGATTAATAAGGATTACAGGTGGCTCACACCTGTAATCCTAGCTACTCAGGAGGCTGAGATCTGAAGTGTGTGGTTTGAAGCCAGGCCAGGCAGAAAAGTCCCCATGAGTCTCTGATCTCCAATTAAACCACTCAAAAACTAGAAGTGGCACTGTGACTCAAGTGTTAGAGCACTAGCCTTGAGTACAAACAGGCTCAGGGACAGCACCCAGGCCAAGTTCAAGCCCCACAACCAGACAAAAAGAAAAAAAAACAATAAAAAACAACTAGAAAGATGATTTAATGCATAAGAGACAGATTTATTTTATTTTACTTTTTAAAAATTTTTTTGGGTCCAGTCGTGGGGCCTGAACTCAGGGCCTGGGCGCTGTCCCTCAGCTCTTCAGCTCAGGGCTAGCGTTCTACCACTTGAGCCACAGCGCCACTTCCGGCTTTTCCTTTTTGCTTATGTGGTGCTGAGGAATCGAACCCAGGGCCTCAGGCATGCAAGGCAAACGCTCTACCACTGAGCCACCTTCCCAGCCCATGAGACAGATTTATTTTAAAAAGATAAAATATCATAGCTCCCCAGGAGGCTCAGATCTGAAGATTGTGGGTCAAAGCTAGCTCCGAGCAGTAAAGTCTGGATGACTATTATTTCTAATTAAGCAGTAAAAACTCAGAAGTAGAACTGTAGTTCAAGTGGTAAAGCACCAATCTTGAGTGAAAAAGCTAAGGGACAGTACCTAGGCACTGCTCCAGTACTGCTTTAAAAAAAAAAAGGACAAAAGAAAATTACAATGAATCGGGGGCTGAGCAGGAAGCTCAGTGGTAGAGTGCTTGCTTTGCATGTATGAGGTCCTGGGTTCAATTCCTTAGCACCACATAAGCAGGAAAAAGCCAGAAGTGACGGTGTGGCTTGAGAGTGCTCACCTTGAGCTGACAAGCTGAGGGACAGTGCCCAGGCCCACAGTTCAGGCCCCACGACTGACAAAAAAAAAAAAATGAATAAAAAAAAATTTTTTTTGAGGCAGGATCTCACTATACATTCTATATACCCCAGACTGAACTCAAAGATCCGCCTGCTTTAATCTCCTGACTACTAAGATTAAAGGCAATACCTACTACCTACCTCTGGCTTAAACAAAAGACTTTAATGCAAGGTTTGTAATACTTTAAAAACAAATTTATTCTGGATCTTGTTTTCGGAAGATCTCAGGCTTTAGGGGACAAAAAAAAAAACAGGATACCAGAACTTACTAGGTGCACTTTCTTCTTTTCTAAGAGCCTGTAACGCGTTTATCTGCTGAGATACTGTTCTAATCCATTGAGCCAGATTTGGTTGATGTGAAAAATTTAACCTCCTAGAAAAGATTACAGAGAATACTTAGCACTTTACTATTGTTGCTTAGTTTAAGATAGAAAAGAGTTCTTAAATTATCATGAGTATAATATTTTAGACATCTCAAAGACTTGAGAACAGGTCAGAGGGAAAGTTACTGAAAAAAACCAAACTAAACAAACAACTGAAACAGAACGTGTGTTAGAGATATACACTGGGGTAGAACACTTGATTGAAAAGCATGAGAGTGAAGGTTCAATCACCAGCAGTGGGGGAAGGGCAATCCAGAACAGATATGAAAAATGGCTTTAAAATTTTTTTTAAATTTTTTTAAACTTTTTTGCCAGTCCTGGGACTTGAACTCAGGGCCTGGGCACTGTCCTTGAGTTCTTCAGCTCAAGTCTAGCACTTTACCTCTTGAGCCATAGCACTACCTTCAGCTCTTTGTTTATGTGGTACTGAGGTATCAAACCCATGCATGCTAGGCAAGCACTCTACCACTAAGCCACATTTCCAGCCCCTGGCATTTCTTTCAGTATTGGAATCTACTACAATTTTTTAAATATCACATTTACTACCACATCCAAGATTTATTAACTGCTTATTTGATAAGCTCTTTTATTTTATTTTTTGTCGGTGGTAGGGCTTGAACTCTGGGCTTGGGTGCTGTCCCTGCGCTCTTCAGCTTGAACTACAGCACCACTTCCAGTTTTCTGGTGTTTTATTGGAGATAAGAGTCTCATGGTCTTTCCTGCCTGGGCTGGCTTTAAACCATGATCCTCAGATCTCAGCCTCCTAAGTAGCTAGGATTACAGGTGTGAGCCACTGGCACCTGGTTTGATAAGCTCTTAATAAATGCTTTACTGTAAATGTTTAGTATAATCCTATGTATTATTGTCCCTATTTTGCAGACGGGGAAACTGAAATTTAGAGCTTAAGGTCATAAGAGGCAAACTTGGCCTTCAAACTCAGTTCTGTCAGATTCCAAAGACTGTTATTTTTATAACTCCTCATTTAGGACTATGCAATAATGCCTCTTAAGAGTAAGACAAAACATACTTAAACTACCAAGTCACAGGTGAAATTCAACCAAAGATCATTTCTCCTTACTTGCTTAATCCTTAATCTAAGAATGATTGGTTTCTTAGTTCAAATTCATTTTATAAAATAGGATTAGGAGCATGAATTTACATCACAATCTAGTCATTCCCTCCCCGACTCCCCCCCCACTCTCCCCCCTCCAACCATCTTGGAGCATGAACTCAGGGTGTGGGCACTGTCCCTGAGCTTTTCTGTTCTCTAATCCTCTCCACTTCTAGCTTTTTTGCTGGTTAATCGGAGATAAATTATCATGGACTTTTCTGCCTGGGATGGCTTCCAACCATCCTCAGATCTCAGCCTACTGAGTACCTGGGATTATAGGTGTAGCCACTAGTGCCTGGCTTAGTAATATTTTAAGAATACTTGGTGATGGGTGCCAGTGGTTCATGCCTGTAATCCTAGCTACTTAGGAGGCTGAGTTCTGAGGATCACAGTTCAAAGCCAACCCGGGCAGGAAAGGCCATGAGACTGTTATCTTGAATAAACCACCAGAAAACCGGAAGTGGCACTGTGCTTAAGTGGTAGAGTCCTCGTCTTGAGCTGAAATGCTGAGGAACAATGCTTAGGCCCAGAGTTCAAGCCCCATAACTGACAAAAGAAAAAAAAAGAGAAAAACAATACTTTGTAAGTAACAGACTTCTAAAACATAATAGAAAACATGAGTTTGGTATGGACTGAATCCAAGAAACTGCACAGAAATCAAGGATTAAAATTTCAATTAGGGGCTGGGATGGTGGCTCAGTGGTAGAGCACTTGCCTTGCATGCCTGAGGCCCTGGGTTCGATTCCTCAGCACCACATAAGTAAAAAAAAAACAGCCGGAAGTGGTGCTGTGGCTCAAGTGGTAGAGCACTAGCCTTGAGCTGAAGAGCTGAGGGACAGGGCCCAGGCCCAGAGTTCAGGCCCCACAACCAGACCCCCCAAAAAAACAAAAACAACAAAAAAGATTTCAATTAGTAGAGGCTGAGCTTTCCTGTATTTTGGGGGGCAACAAGAAAAGAAGCAATGATTTCAGAGACTTTCTGATTTTGGAGTACTTGTGCAGACTTTATTGCTGAGCTTCCCCAATCTGAAAATGCAAAATCCAAAATGCTTCAAATTTTGATATTTTATAAGCATCAGCTAGGTACATTTTGGATTTCAGATAAGAGAAGCTGAGCTAGGGTTTGCATGTATTAAAGTAGATAGCACAATTCTAAACTGGAAAGGAAATTAAGGTCTTTATAGTGGATAAGATCAAATTCTTATGTTAAACACGTTCCATAGTCCTATTAACTAAATGCTTCCTAAAATTAGGAAATGGCAGGATTGGTTCATTTTATTTATTTTTTTGGGGTCTGGTTGTGGGGCCTGAACTCTGGGCCTGGGCGCTGTCCCTCAGCTCTTCAGCTCAAGGCTAGCGCTCTACCACTTGAGCTACAGTGTCACTTCGGCTTTTTTCTTTTTGCTTATATGGTGCTGAGGAATCGAATTCAGGGCCTCAGGCTTGCAAGGCAAGTGCTCTACCTCTGAGCCACCTTCCCAGCCCCAGGATTGGTTCATTTTAAATAATACAATTTTTGTTGTTGTTGTTGTGGTCACTGTCCCTGAGCTCTTGTGCTCAAGGTTAGCACTCCACCATTTTGAGCCACAGTGTCACTTTTGGTTTTCTGTTGGAAACAGACTTTCTTGCCTGGGTTGGCTCGGAACCATGATCCTCAGATCTCAGTCTCCTGAGTAGCTTCGATTAAAGAGTGAGCCACCAGTGACTGGCTACATTTTTTTTTTTTGAACATTGATTCCTAAAGCATTTCTTGGCCAGTAAATTGCAAATAATTATTATTCAAAGAAAGCTCCCTTTTTTTTTTGCCAGTCCTGGGTCTTGAACTCAGGGCCTGGGCACTGTCCCTAAACTTCTACCACTTGAGCTACAGTGCCACTTCTAGCCTTTTCTGTTTATGTGATACAGAGCATGCCTGCTTGGTAAGCACTCTACCTCTAAGCCATAGTTCCAGCCCTCTAAGAACTGCTCTATCTGCCTCTATCTTTGAAATGTATGAAAGAGAGATGGAAAGAAAGAGGCCTACAGATAAAGATAGTTGTTTATCATGAATACCAGAATTTTATTATGTTCTATATTATTTATGGGTGAAAAACAACTATTAAAAATAGGTGTGAAGAGGAAGATTTACCTGTTAAAAATATTCCTTGGAGGAGGCAGCAGAGGAATAACAGTATTACTCAAGCATTCACAAAGGGGACAAAGGAACTCTCCATTCTCTACATCATAGCTTGTGTGCAAGCGTAGTCGTTGTTGCCTTCTCTGTTCTTTAGCTTGAACAGAATCAAAATACCTTCACAATTAGAGAACATGAGGTGTCAAAATCAAGTGAGTGGTTATTTATTCCAACAAGACACAAATTTCAACATTTTAAATTACTTGTTTTCCGGGCTGGGAAGGTGGCTCAGTGGTAGAGTGCTTGCCTTGCATGCCTGAGGCCCTGGGTTCGATTCCTCAGCACCACATAAGCAGAAAAAAAAAGCCAGAAGTGGCTCAAATGGTAGAGCGCTAGCCTTGAGCTGAAGAGCTGAGGGACAGTGCCCAGGCCCAGAGTTCAGGCCCCATGACCGTACCCCCCCCCAAAAAAAATTTCAATTTGGAAGTGGCGCTGTGACTCAAGTGGTAGAGTGATAGCCTTGAGCTGAAGAGTTGAGGGACAGCACCCAGGCCCAGAGTTCAAGCCCCATGGCCGACAAAAAAAAAAAAAAAAAATTCAACTATGAGCCTTCAGATAAGCTTTTCTTGACCACTATGAAGAATATATATTACCTTTGCCAACAATGGGCATGCATAATGTGTCCACAGCTACCTGTGTGTGTTCCGCAAGACAGGTCAGGATGCATGAATAATGGATCATATTTTTCTGCATTATAAAACAAAAAAAACCCAAGCATTTAATTTCTTATAAAAAATTAAATTAATTTCTTTAAATTTGTGGAATCCTTAATAAGGACTTTTAAACTTGTTACTATATAAGGACTTAAGGACTTGATTATCTGTGGACTTTAGTGTCCACTAGGAGTTCCTGAAGTCAATCCCCAGGAATACCAAAGGTAACAACATATCCAGTCTTTGTCAATGAAATAGTCTACTTCTCTCCATCAGGCACTAAGCTTAAAATAAAAACAGGTAATTGTCATGAGACTGACTTCAACACATTCAAAGCTGGGTTTCAATGCTCCAATTAAAAAAAAAAAAAGGATGTTTTGGCAGTAAGGGATATGCTCTCTCAAGCAGCTGTCTAATGACACATGACTTGTGTAGAAATAACCATACCTACCATATGTCAGACAAAGTGACAATAAAATATCTAGGCTCATGACAGATCAGATTAGAGGCTGGTTAGAAGCTTTCATTCTAGTGCCAATTTTTTTTTATTTTGGTTGTTCGTAGGGCTTGAACTCTGGGCTTGGGCACTGTACCTCAGCTCTTCAGCTCAAGGTGAGCGCTTTACTGCTTGAGCCACAACACCACTTCCAGTTTTCTAGTGGTTTTACTGGAGATAAGAGTCTCACGGACTTTCCTTACCCGGGCTGACTTTGAACCATGATCCTCAGATCTCAGCCTCCTGAGTAGCTAGGATTATAGGTGTGAGCCACCGGCTCCCGGCTGGTGCCAATTTTTACAGTAAAAAATTCACTTATTGCCAGCCAAAGCTTTTTTCTTCAGGAATTAATGAATGAGAAACAACCTTTGACTTGGAATGTTTTGATTTTTTTTTTTTTGGTCGATCATGGGCCTTGAACTCTGGGCCTGGGCGCTGTCCCTCAACTCTTCAGCTCAAGGCAAGTGCTCTACTACTTGAGTCACAGTGCCACTTCTGGTTTTCTGGTGGTTAATTGGAGATAAGAGTCTCACAGACTTTCCTGCCAGGGCTGGCTTTGAACTGTGATCCTCAGATCTCATCCTCCTGGTATAAGCCACCGGTGTCTGGCTTGGAATGTTTTTAAACATCTAGTTTAAATAACTTTTTTTTGGTCAGTTGTGGGGCGGGAACTCTGGGCTGGGCGCTGTCCCTCAGATCTTCAGCTCAACGTGAGTGCTCTACCGCTTGTGCCACAGGCGCCACTTCTGGTTTTCTAGTGGTTAATTGGAAATAAGAGTCTCACGGAGTTTCCTGCCTGGGCTGGCTTTAAACTGCGATCCTCAGATCTCAGCCTCCTAAGTAGCTAGGATTACAGATACAAGGCACTGGCATGGGGCCTTAAATAACTTTAAGATAAAAAAATAAAGCTATTATTCATAAATAGGGTACTTCAGTCATACTGTGAAGACTTCCCTTTGAGGGAAAATTCACATCCTCCAAGTGAAAGGTTCTGACTAAAGAGGTGCTTTGGGAATTTCTCAGACAACTTCCTCAGGAAGTTCAACAGGTGTCAACATGGGCACATACAAATGGAAAACAAACTGAAGAGAGGAGGCATACAACTGCGTGACTCAGACATAGCACCTCAGATGTGGTTCCCTATTAAGTGAACAATTCTTGCTTATGTTCTGGCTAAATGTAATACCAACCCTATGGAGTAATTATCAAATAAAATCTCCCTAAGTGACCCAACCACACTAAATGGCAGTCAATAACCTTGTCATGACTTACCCGGATCCTCAATGTTTTTTTTTCTGTTTTTTGACAGTACAGTTGATCTTTGAACAAAGGCTGCCAAAACCATTGCCCTATTTTCCACATTAACTTCTTGCTCCTCTTGACACAATATACAGGTAACAAATTGTCTTTGTTCAGGGACCTGAGTTTGTGCTGGGCCCAATGCTGTAAACGTCATATCTGAAATCATAGGACTGTAATATAAAAGGTTATAAATATAATCAATGAACCTAAGGACTTTCTATATACTCATAACACAATAGTTCGGGAATATACATAGCTCAGTATGCATATAATAGCTCAGGTACTTTTTCTTTTGCTTAGTCCTGGGGCTTGAACTCAGGGCTTGGGCACTGCCCCTGAGGTTCTTTTGCTCAAGGTTAGCACTCTATCACTTGAGCCACAGTGCCACTTCTGGCCTTTTCTGTTTATATAGTACTGAGGAATTGAACTCAGGATTTCATGCATGTTAGGCAAGCATACTCTACCACTAAGCCACATTCCCAAGCCCCATCAGGCATTAAAAAAAAAAAAATTGAGATTGATTACATAACTTTCACAAATTGCACAGTATTGTTGGATAGTGATACTTAAAGACACAAATACATTTTAACCTTCACAAGGCAAATTCTCATTATCATGGTCTATAAAGTTTGTAAATTCTATAAACTTTAACAACTACTTTTTTCTACATCGGTGATATGTACATTTCTTTCCTTTTGCTTAGTGTCAGCTGCTCCCTCTTTCCTTCTCATTCCCTCCCTCCCATCGCTACCCTTGAATTGCTTAGTTCATTTTCATCAATGTCCAGTGCAGCTAATGGGCCTCTCTGTTGTATTTTTTCCTGTTTCCTTCTGATTCGAGCCCTCCTAGCTTCCCTCAGATGTGCACATATATATACCATATATGAGGTCAAGAACATAGTCTAGGGACTTTATAGTGGGAGCACAAGAGAAGGTGTAACAATGCTTGACAAGAAAGGTACTCATTGCCTTACTCATGTAACTGTAACCCCTCTGTACAGCATCTTTACAATAAAACAGAATTTTTTTTATCATGTCTGCAATACTCCTGTACATTTGGTTGTACAGCCCTTGCTTTTTTTTTTTTTTGGGGGGGGGGTCCGGTTGTGGGGCCTGAACACTGGGCCTGGGCGCTGTCCCTCAGCTCCTTAGCTCAAGGCTAGCAATCTATCACTTGAGCCACAGCTCCACTTCCGGCTTTTTTCTTTTTGTTTATGTGGTGCTGAGGAATCAAACCCAGGGCCTCATCTATGCAAGGTAAGTGCTCTACCAGTGAGCCACCTTCCTAGCCCGGTTTTTTTTTTTAATTGTGAAAATACTGTACAGAGGGGTTATAATTACATGGACAAGCTAATGAGTACATTTCTTATCAAGCATTTATAGCCTCCTCCTTTGTTTCCCCTTCCCATCCCTTTCCATACAATAAAACAGAATTAAAAAAAAAAGAAAAAGAAAAATATTCTGGGCATATCAACTATTCTAATCTATATGCCATTAAATACACTTCATTTTTATTAAAATAAAAATGAAAATAACACTGAGAAACCAATGCATTTAGAAATGATACGACAATTAAGTAGAGGTCCTTTGTTTCTTGAGTCCTGTTTACTTTGTCATATCTCCTTGCATTTTGAATTTGACATCCATGTATCAGGGAGACCATGTGCTATGTCTCTCTGCTCTTGGCTTACCTCACTCAAAATGATTTTTTCTAGTTCCATTCGTTTCCCTGCAAAGGGCATTTTTAATTGCCTGAAGATTTTCTCATGTGTTAGAGCCATTTTCTTTAATCCTCACTACCCATATGCAACTAATGACAGATGTTGAGCTTAAAGCATCTATTCCTTAAGGAAGGCCAAAAGTCTTTTGTAGAAAATACTACTCATGTGAGGTGTCGATGGCTAACGCCTATGGCTCAAGTGGTAGAGTGCTAGCCTTGAGCCAAGAAAGCTAAGGGACAGCACCTAGGCTCTGAGTTCAAGCCCCAGGACTGGAAAAAAAAATTAAAAAATAAATAAAAATGTACCTGTAAAGTGGGTACTTGCCAGGTGCTGGTGGCTCAAGCCTGTAATCCTAGCTACTCAGGAAGCTGAGATCTGACAATCGTGGTTGGAAAACAACCTGGGCAAGAAAGTCCATGAGACTCTTACCTCCAATAAACAACACAGAAAAAGCTGGAAGTGGCACTATGGCTCAAGTGGTAGAGCCCTAGCCTTGAGCCAAAGCAGCTCAGGGACAGTTCCCAGGTCCAGAGTTCAAGCCAGAGGCCTGGCAATTAAGTAGATAAATAAAGTGGGTGCTGGTGCTCATGCCTATAATTCTAGCTACTTGGACAGCTGAGTCCTAAGTGTCATCATTTGAAGCCAGTCCAGGCAGGAAAAGTCTCATGAGACTCTTACCTTCAATTAACCACCAAAAACCTGGTAGTATACCTGTGGCTCAAGTGGTAGAATGTTAATCTTGAACAATAAATGTCAGGAACAGCACCTAGTTCTTGAATTCAAGCCCCAGAAATGACAAAAAAAAGAAAAAAAGAACCTATAGCCAGGTTGTGATGGATCTCACTTGTAATCCTAGCTACTCTGGAGGCTGAGATCTAAGGATGGAGCTTCAAAGCCAGCCTAGGCATCAAAGTCCATAAGACTCTTTATCTTCAATTAACCACCAAAAGTAGAGTTTTGGCTCAAGTGGTTGTTGAGTGTTAGCCTGGTAGACAAAAGCTCAGGGACAGAGGCCAGGCCTTGAGTTCAAGCCACAGGATCAGCACACAAAAGCAAAAACAAGAACACCAACTGTAAGGAAAAGAAACTTTGTTCCTGAGATTCAATTACGACTTTGTTTACCTATGATCCAGAACAGCAGAGGTGGAGGCATCAAGTTCTAGTGTCTGCTGGAAGAGCTCTCTGTTCTCATCAATGAAGTGCCGCTGCATCTCAGACATCTGGGCCATAACCTTTTCTCTGCGCAGCCTTGCAATCTCAGCCTTTCTCTTCCGCTCAGCTTTGTCTTTGTCTCTGGAACTCTGAAATTATGCTTCATTCAATTAGACCATTATATACTACATGCACATTTTTTTCCAAAGTAAAAACAATTATAAATATTAACTGAAACTATTCTATCATATTAAATTTTAAGAATCTTACCTTGTTAATACAGATTAATAAATAGTAGAACATTAAAAAAAAACTGGAATTTCAAATGTATGAGAATATCCACTGATAACTTATTACAAATAAGTGAATTTGTACTGCACTTGCTGTGTTTTTTCAGTACTATTATATTTATACCTCTTCCATTATGGTTCCTTCTGTATCTGCCATAGGACTGGTGGATGAATTCTCCCTTATCTTCTTAATAGTATTGTACATCTACAAGGAAAAAAGTATCAATTATCCCAAAGCTATGCAACTTTATCATGACATACTATTTATTTCAATAAACAGTAAATAAATAGAACAATGTCACCAGGTGCCGGTGGCTCACGCCTGTAATCTTAGCTACTCAGGAGGCTGAGATCTGAGGATCGTGGTTCAAAGCCATCCCGGGCAAGGAAAGTCCATAACTCTTATCTCCAATAAACCACTAGAAAACCGGAAGTGGCACTATGGCTCAAGTGGTAGAGTGCTCACCTTGAGCTGAAGAGTGCAGGGACAATGCCCATGCCCAGAGTTCAAGCCCCACGACCAACCAAAAAAAAAAAAAAAAAACAATGTGGGAAGTGTTACCTTTAGTATCCACCTAATCATGTCTTTGTGGACCTCCAGATAGGGAGCGTTCTGCAATGTCTCCAGCATAGCCAGTATGCTAGGTGAATTGTTTGGTGCTACCCCAGGCTCTAAAGCAGAGAAAAAAAAAGCACAAAACTGCAGCTAGCACATCCCAGTTCTTATTCCCATAAGACAAAACTGTATTTTCACTGTACTTAGTCGTTTAGGAAGTAATATCACTGAATAAAGTGACCAAAATAATCCTTTTAACCTGAATTCATATAGTCCTACCATAACATATTAATTTATAAATAACCTGAAAAAATGGCAGATTGCTGATGTGGGCTGGGAAAACACATCTTTTGGGCCAGAAAAGAATGGCTTTGTGAAGGGACATGGAAACTTAACTGGACTGCCAGTGACCAAAAAGGGTAAAATAGGAGCAGCAAAACAAATACAAGAGGCAGGATGTGGTAGCATATGCCTACTTCCTGGCACTTAGGAGATGTAAATAGGAGGACCATAGTTTGAGGCCAACATGAGTAGCACACATCTACTCGAAAGTGAGGTCTTGGCCCAAGAAGGAAGACTTGTGTAAGGCCCTGACTTTAATCACCAGTACCACTAAAGAAAAAACTAAAACAATTAAAAAAAAAAACAAATAAAGCACCATAAAAAGTAGAATTTTGGCAAAAAGTAGAAATCTGGCCAGGTGCCAGTGGCTCATGCCTGTAATCCTAGCTACTCAGGAGGATGAAATCTGAGGATCCTGGTTCAAAGTCAGCCTGGGCAGGAAAGACCATGAGACTTATCTCCAATTAACCACCAGAAAACTAAAAGTAGTCTTGTGGCTCAAGTGGTAGAGCACTAGCCTTGAGCTGAAGAGCTGAGGAACAGTGCCCAGGTCCAGAGTTCAAGCCCCATGACCAACCAAAAAAAAAAAAAAGTGCGCATCTTAAGTATGCATAGAACCTATTTTTATATCAGGACCTAATAAAGTACCTTTAATACACAGATGAATAAATATAGCCACAAATGCTAACATTCAACAGTACCCATTTAGAACTTCTCCAGTAACAGGGGTTACAGATATATTATTGTATGTTTTGTTTAGTACAAAGTGTACAATACATACTTGCAATCTTCTGAGTGAAGGTAAATGTTACCACATGCTCTTCTATGACATTCTCTAAGTGCTGCTTTTCTTCTTGTAGGGCCATCCCAATCAAGTGTAATACCTCAAATAAAATGTTTTTTTTTTAAATTTTTTTTTGTAAAAAATAAATCTTACAAAATATCAAAAGAACTCACTATCATAAAAACAGAAAGTTTAAATTTAATAAAAACTATTCTAAGTCCTAACTTTTATTAAACTAAATGATGGAGGTTCATAGTCTAATAAAGAACAGTTAGTAGTCAGGGTGCTGGTGGTTCATGCCTATACTTATTGCTCCTTAGGAGACTGAGATGAGGATCAAGATTCAAAGCCCGCCTGAGCAGGAAAGTCAATGAGACTCTTATCTCCAATAAACTACCAAAAGAGTGGAACCGTGATTCAAGTGGCAGAGCAAGCCTTGAGCAAAAAGAAGCTCAGGGAGTACACAGGCCCTCAGTTCAAGCCCTAGGACTGGCACAAAAAAAAATAAAAAATCAGCATGAAATGTTAAGTGCAAATACTTAGGATAGTTATCACCAGGTGTGATAACTAGGCAATTCCTACAATTCATTATTTTCAGTTTTATATCATCCCTACATTGCAGCCTTGAAAAAAATCATCTAATAATCAGTGGCCAAATTATAACCACTTAAGGCATCTCTCAGTACTAAACTAGGCCTTAATCATCTGAGATTGAAATATATTTCCTCTAATGCCAATTTGCTTGTAGTTTTATTGTTGTTTTTTTTTGGGGGGGGGGGAGGTTCGGTGGTGGGGCCTGAACTCTGGGCCTGGGCGCTGTCCCTCAGCTCTTCAGCTCAAGGGCTAGCACTCTACCATTTGAGCCATAGTGCCACTTCCGGCTTTTTTCTTTTTGCTTATGTGGTGCTGAGGAATGGAACCCAGGGCCTCATGCATGCAAGGCAAGTGCTCTACCTTCTCAGGTAGAGCCACCTGAGCCACCTTCCCAGCCCTGCTTGTAGTTTTAAAATATATCTCACAAAAAGTTCCTAGAAACTTCTTAGAAAACATGTAACTACACTGGGCTATTTGCATTTTTATTGCTTTTATCCTGCTTCCAAGTTTTGAAGGTGATAGTGAGTGGTGTCTCTGTATCTTTTCTTCCATATATGGCAACTAGTTAGCTGTCAGAGACCAGACGAACTAGGTTAGCCAGAAAAAAATAAACATATGTACAAGATAAACACTGTTCACTTTCCCTCAATATATCACTGCCCACAAGTGGTTTCTCACATAGCACTGAGTCTCCAAGGTACCACAGCACAACTTAAATACATTCACAAATGGGAGGGGTGTATACATACACCTTACCCAATGAAATACTTAAACCTGCTGAGACAATCCAAAGAATGGAAGCTGTGGAGGAAGGCTTGCCTTCATTTGAATCCTTGGCTTTACTGCTTTCAAGCTATATGCTTGCAGGGAACCCCTCTGAGACAAAGTCATCATCTTTAACCTAGAAATAAACCACTTCCCTCTAGAGTTCTGAGAGTTACAAATACTGTGCCTGGCAGTCAGTAAGGCACAGAGTAGGCATCCTATTAGCTGCACAGGTATTATGTCAACTTTCATGCTACGTTGTAACAGGAATGTTACATGAACCTCATTGAAACTTGGATGTCTCACCTCTAAAATGGGAGAGTTAATATCTATCCATGGCGTATTTTGTCAATTCAATGAGATGATGTAGGAAAGACTTACATTAAAGTTATTAAGTAATATTTAAATGAGGTTCAAACTTACTACTTTTTTGTCATAGGAACTTAGTAGTCCAAGTTTCATTTGTTCACTTTTTTTTCTTTTTTTTGTGCTGGTCTTGGAGCTTGAACTTTGGGCCTCGGTGCTATCCCTGAGATTTTTGGGCTCAGGGCTGGCACTCTACCACTTGAGCCACAGCTCCACTGCCAGCTTTTTTTTTGATGGCTATTGGTGATGAGTCTCATAGGCTTTCCTGCCTGTGCTGGCTTTGAACTATGATTCTCAGACCTCAACTTCCTGAATAGCTAGGATTACAAGTGTGAGCTACTAGCATCAGGCTCATTTGTTTGATTTTAAGATATGGATAGGGATGAACTCAAGATTCTTTTTGAGACAATTAAGGAAGAAACCCAAGTGAACACATTGGCTAACATATCATGCCGATTTCTGAGTACTATCTATGCAAAGGCCAAGACCAATGATGGGGAGATACACTGGCCAATGGGATGAAGGTAATCATAATGTGGTATAAAAAATCTGCTAGGCACACACTTTCACTGATAGACACCAAAAGAATAACAACATAGTGTATTATGAATTGAGGTAATAAAGTAGATTGGAGTCCTAATGTTTCTATGTATAGAAGTTTTATCTTTGCATCAAAATATTTTGTTTTTTTAATGAAAACCACTGAAATATAAATAGGAAGTTGCGTCCAACTCACCCTTTGCAGCATAGATTCAGACCAGGCACAGCCATTATGTTCCACAGCCCACTGTAGGATGGTTCCCATAATGTACAACATGACATCTGACTGCAAAATGTTAACCAGACTTGCAAACAGAGGGCAGAACGGAGGCAGGACTGGAGGTGGAAGTGCTAGGAAAGAGAATTATTTTGCTCTTTACAAAACACCTTTAAATAAACTCCCCTGCTCCATACTTCTGAGGCTTGCCATTCAGAGTATTCATTCACATAGACTGTAAGAAGTCTTTAGCACTCAAGGCCAGTCAAGTGCATAAACAGCTGCACAGTACAGCAGCAGTACAAAGGAAAACCTTTGTTTTCCCTAGAAATGTCTCAAGATCTGAGATAAAACCATTAATCCCAGGGTGAGTCAAAACAAGTGGTCTTTATATTAATAAAAGAAATGTTCACCTGGAAACTTCTATTTATCTCACCAGAGACAACCATCGTGATAAATAGAAAACAATGCATGGCAAGGTCAAAGAAACTCAAATGAGATTTTTAGAAAGATAAGAATCAAAAGTACCTGTATCTTCCCTATTTTGCTTTTTCAATTTCCGTTGAGCTTCTTCTGCCTAATTAAAAAAAGAAAGTAATTTAAACAAAAATTATAATACAAAACAGTATCTCGTAGTGACATAAATCAATATCTGCTCTATTACTTTTTTTTTTTTTTTGCAGGCCCTGGAGCTTGAACTCAGGGGGCCTGGGCACTGTCCTCGAGCCTCTCTGTGCTCAAGGCTAGCACTCTACCACTTGAGCCACAGCACCACTTCCAGCCTTTTCTGTTTATGTGGTACTGAGGAATCGAACCCAGGGCTTCACGTATGCTAGGCAAGAACTCTACCACTAAGCCAAATTGCCAGCCGCTCCATTACTTTTTGATTTTAGAAAATGTTTACCTTTAGTGCTGTGGTCTCCCTAAATCCATATATCACCCTTAATTTTTTTTTCCCACTAGATTTTCAAATGAGTTCTTTGTTGCTTTAAAATTCAATGAAAATATTGGGGCTGGGAGTTGGCTCAGTGGTAGAGCGCTTGCCTTGCATGCATGAGGCCCTGGGTTCCATTCCTCAGCACCACATAAGCAGAAAAAAAGCCAGAAGTGGCGCTGTGGCTCAAGTGGTAGAGCGCTAGCCTTGAGCTTGAAGAGCTGAGGGACAGTGCCCAGGCCCAGAGTTCAGGCCCCACGACCGTACCAAAAAAAAAAATAATAAATAAAAATAAAAATAAAATTCAATGAAAATATATACAAACTAAAACCAAAAAATTAAGTTTGGATTCTTTGACATGCATCAAAAACTAAATAAAATAGAAGTTCCATGTCTAACACCATTCATTGAAAATATATTTTAAAAACCAATAAAAGGCAAAATTTAACTATCTAATAATGATTAGCAAAACAGCATAAATCCTTGTGGAAAAGTATGTTAAACAGTAACAGTTCTGAAATGTGTAGAAAACAGAAAAGTTATTATAGTACAGGTCAAAAATTGTTGTTTTTTTTTTTTTGGGTCCGGTCGTGGGGCCTGAACTCTGGGCCTGGGTGCTGTCCCTCCGCTCTTCACGCTCAAGGTTAGCGCTGTACCACTTGAGCCACAGCGCCACTTCCGGCTTTTTGCTTATGTGGTGCTGAGGAATTGAACCCAGGGCCTCAGGCACGCAAGGCAAGTCCTCTACCACTGAGTCACCTTCCCAGCCCTCAAAAATTGGTTTTTAAAAGACAACATTTTATATACATATTGCATATAAATAGACATGGATATATAATTACATAGATCATAACTATTTGTACATAAAACATTGTGTGGGAGATCTAAACAGTGGTTTTCTAAGTAATTTGTACTTTCTTTTGTGTTTATTATCTTTTAAAAAAATTTTCAATCTGTAAAATGCAGTAAAAGTTTTCAAGGAAAAACAAATCCAATCATTTCCCACTACATTTAATTTTTGCAATTACCTTAGATTGCTCTGCCCTTGAAAAGTGATAAAAATACAAGTTGAACTCTCTGGCACATTCTGGTTTCAGCTCATACATGCCTCGTCCTGTTAATCCAGGTTTCCTAAGAAAAAAAGGCCTTTACGATTAAAGTCACAAACTAACGCATGAGAATCTTAGATGTTAGAACAGCAAAAGTGGTTCTCATATACTGCTGGTAGGAGCTAAGTTGAAACTATTTTCTTTCTTTTTTAGGTCCAAGACCAAGACTCAAACTCAGTACTTCTTACTTTCACTCATGGCTAGTACCATGCCTCCAACCACTGAAACTATTTTCTGTGGTTAACTTGGCACTACAATCCAAAGCTTTCTGTGATCCTTTTAATCTAGCATGTCCAGTTTGGGTGTATTCTACCTAAATGAATGGAATAGACATGTAACTCCAACAATTAAAAGCCTAATAGGTAACACAGATTACATCTCCAAGCATCAAAACACAAGTAATGCTAATTTCACTATTTTGAGACTTGAAGATGTCTGCAGTAAGTTTTATTTTTATGTAGAAAAGACAGAAACAATACTGAGTTTTAAAGAACCTTCATATAGAGTATAAAAAGAAACCGAATACTACAGAAAATATTCTAAAACATTCTAAATACTTTAAAACATTGTGTCAGTTACGCAAAAAAACACCAAAAAGTCCAATAGCAAGTGTGTTTGTTTAGTTTATCAGGAAGGACCAGAGATATCTAACACATAAAAACGCTATGGAGAGCTAGATGTCAGTGGCTCATGCCTGTAATCCTAGCTACTCAGGAAGCTGAACTCTCAGGATCATGATTCAAAGCTAGCCCAGGAAGTAGATTCCATGAGACTCTATAACTCTGATTAACCACCAAAAAAACCAGAAGTGGAGTTGTGGTTCAAGTAGTAGAGTGCTAGTCTTGAGCAAAAAAGCTCAGGACAGCGCCCAGGCCCTGAGTTCAAGCCTCAGGAGCAGTGCTCATGCTATGGAGCATAAGACAGGTCAAACAGTTGTACTGACCACTGTCAACAAGCATATAACAAGATGCTCAGCCTCACTGGTAGGTAGACTAATTCAAATAAACTAATATTATATTTTTGTTGCCAGTCAGCATATAAAGCTGGAGGAGTAGCTCAGTGGTAGAGCTCATGGTAAGACATTGAATTCAATCACCAACATCAATCACCCTCTCCCTCAGGGAAAAAAAAAAAGTGTGTCTATATTAAAGCACTGGCAAAGTAGCAGAGGGTAAACTGATGTCAGTTTCAAGATACAAATCAAAACCTAACATATGCTTTCCTTTTGACCTAGCAAGTTCCCAAAGAAACATTTTCTTTCTGGTCGTGGGGCCTGAACTCTGGGCCTGGGCGCTGTCCCTCAGCTCTTCAGTTCAAGGCTAGCGCTCTACCACTTGAGCCAGAGTGCCACTTTCGGCTTTTTTCTTTTTTGCTTATGTGGTGCTGAGGAATCGAACCCAGGGCCTCAGGCATGCAAGGCAAGCGCTCTACCACTGAGTCACCTTCCCAGCCCCCAAAGAAACATTTTCATACCAACATAAGCATAGTGGTATTCAATTCCTGTTGTTGATAATGGGGAAAACCTGCCAAGTGCAGTGGCTATCAACAGTGAGAGGTTCAATCTATTAAAGTACAACTATAAAGAAGTAAAGGGTGAAGTCGACCCATGCAGACCAACAAGTAAAACAAACCCAATACCCCCAAGACCACAAATATGGGAACACCCCACTAAAGTTTACTTGGGTGGAGCTCACTGATAAAGTGCTTGCCTAGTGTGCTTGCCCTGAGTTTTGATGTCTAGCCCCACAAAAAAGGGGGAAAAATCCAGAGAGGGAAAATAAACATAACCCCATTTTCGTTAAAGTATATATCTTCCTACCCCCTTATACGTGTATAGATAAGTTATAGAAATAATTTAGAATAATTATCTAAATGTAGTAGAACTCACCTGAGTGGTTGGATTATGGTGAGACTTTTTTCTTCCTACCTTTCTGCTTTTTCTCTAAAAGCATGTACCATCTTTCTTTCCTTCCTTCCTTCCTTCCTTCCTTATTTCTTTATTAGTTATTTTGCATGTACTATCTTTATAATCAATAAAAGTAAAGACACTGTAGTTGGATGGGAGCAAGGAAAAAGCAGGATTAAGAAACTGCTTGAACAACGTTAAGCTAGCTTACTGGTTGGGGGAAACAGAATAATGAAGGCAGCAGTCAGAGGCCATCTCACTTAGGTTGTCTCATTCAAATGGACACAAATTTTTTGGGTGGTACTGGGGTTTGAATTTGGCTTTGCCATTGCTGGACAGATGATCTTTCACCATGCCTCTAGCACTTTTTTTGGGGAGGGGGTCCGGTTGTGGGGCCTGAACTCTGGGCCTGGGCGCTGTCCCTCAGCTCTTCAGCTCAAGGCTAGTGCTCTACCACTTGAGCCACAGCGCCACTTCCGGCTTTTTTTTTTTTTTTGCTTATGTGGTGCTGAGGAATCGAACCCAGGGCCTCAGGCATGCAAGGCAAGCGCTCTACCACTGAGCCACCTTCCCAGCCCCATGCCTCTAGCACTTTTTGACTTAGGTCACTTTTCAAATAGGATCTTATGATTGTACCTGGGGCTGGCCTCAGACTGTGATCCTCCTGCCTCCACCTCCCACAAAGCTTTCTGTGAGCCCTGAGATTACAGACATATACCATCACATCTGGATCATTTGTTGAGAAAGGGTCTTGCTCACTTTTGCCCGAGCTAGCCTCAAACCCTGGTCCTCCTATATCTAGCTTAGATTATAGATGTGTGCCACCATGCCTGGCCCCAAAGAAAGCAACTTTAATACAAAGCAGGTTTAATACTTAAATCACTGCTTTAAATTAATTACAATAATTGAAACCATGAAGTATGAAGACCTATTGTGAATGCTATGATAACCCTCATAATGCAACTGTGTGGTGAAATGAAGGGTTAGATCCTAAGACTAAAAATGTCAATAAGAAATCTAGTTTAGAATTCTAAGTTGAAAGTGCCAGTGAAAGCAACATATTCATTCTCAGCTCATCAATCAAAAGAACACAACAATTGAAAAAAACAAACAGAAGAAACAACTATTAAAACACCACAAAACTACAAGTAACAGGAAGCAAACTCACCTAAAATGTGCAACTGCTTCAATTACACTCTCCATGCCAGTTTCCTTGTTCTCCTAGAGTAGAAACGAGCTCAGGTTAACCACAGAAGTACTAGCTAGCACTGGCACATGGTATCCCACCCCAATAACGCTAATAGCCACTCTGTGAACACAGGTTACTATCCACTTCCTAGAATGAGGGCTCCTCAGTATAATTCAGCTGGAGACTGATTTGTTAAGCGTCCATTCTTCATCCCAAATCAGTACTTTAAAAAAATCACCACCATACTAAACACAATGAAAACACAAAATATAAAAACAATTTTTTTTTTGGTTGGTCATGGGGTTTGAACTTGCCTTGGGCGCTGTCCCAGTGCTCTTCAGCTCAAGGAGAGCGCTCCACTGCTTGAGCCACAGCACCACTTCCAGTTTTCTAGTGGTTTACTGTAGATAAGAGTCTCACGGAGCGGGTAGGGGGATGATGGGATGGGAAGGGGAAACAAAGGAGGAGGCTACAATGCTTGATAAGAAATGTACTCATTGGGGCTGGGAAGGTGGCTCAGTGGTAGAGCGCTTGCCTTGCATGCAAGAGGCCCTGGGTTCGATTCTTCAGCACCACATAAGCAAAAAGAAAAAAGCCGGAAGTGGTGCTGTGGCTCTAATGGTAGAGTGCTAGCCTTGAGCTGAAGAGCTGAGGGACAGTGCCCAGGCCCAGAACCCAGGGCCTCAGGCATGCAAGGTAAGCACTCTACCACTGAGCCACCTTCCCAGCCCCTGTTACTTCATTTTTTATAAAAACATGAAAAAGTCATGGTAATTTCTTTTTTATCAGTAAAAAAGCACTTCCAAGATGTGAATAGAAAGTATTATTAACGAATTCTCTGGTCAAATGTTTAGGAAATACAGTTGCTATCATGGTACAAAAGGCACACACCACCTTAAAAATGCTGTTTTAAATTTGATTCTTCTTTAAATGTAGGTTAAGCAATAACTGCTTCTTTATGTAACAATTCACAATTCATCTTCTGAATTAAAAACTACAAAAAGAGGGGCTGGGAAGGTGGCTCAGTGGCAGAGTACTTGCCTTGCATGCATGAGGCCCTGGGTTCAATTCCTCAGCACCACATAAGCAGAAAAAGCTGGAAATGGCGCTGTGGCTCAAGTGGTAGAGCGCTAGCCGTGAGCTGAAGAGCTGAGGGACAGCGCCCAGGCCCACAGTTCAGGCCCCACGCCCAGCAAAAAAAAAAAACTACAAAAAGAGTGTGTTGGAACATTCCCTTAATCCGATGTCTTCAAGAGGCAGATATCAGGAGGATTGTAGAATAAGGCCAACTGGGACAAAACAAGTTAGTGAGAAATCATCTAAAAAAACAAGCAGTAAGCCAGGCACTGGTGGCTCACGCCTGTAATTCTAGCTACTCAGGAGGCTGAGATCTGAGGATGGAGTTTCAAAGCCAGCCTGGGCAGGAAAGTCCATGAGACTCTTATCTCTAATTAACCATCAGAAAACTGGAAGTGGCGCTGTGGCTCAAGTGGGAGATCACTCACCTTGAGCTGAAGAGCTAAGGGACAGCACCCAGGCCTAGAGTTTAAGCCCCACAACTGACCAAAAAAAAAAAAAAAAACCTGTAGGGCTGGGAAGGTGGCTCAGTGGTAGAGTGCTTGCCTTGCATGCCTGAGGCCCTGGGTTCGATTCCTCAGCACCACATAAGCAAAAAGAAAAAAGCCAGAAGTGGCACTGTGGCTCAAGTGGTAGAGCGCTAGCCTTGAGCTGAAGAGCTGAGGGACAGCGCCCAGGCCAGAGTTCAGGCCCCAGGGCTGGACCCAAACAAAACAAAACAAAACACCTGTAGATGATTCTTGGCTGTGATGCTAGCCTACATACTACAGCCCGGCCTGTCCCCACTCAACAGCACAGCAGCCCATAATCTGCACAGAGTAGGCACAGTGTGAATGTTCCTCAGGGAACAAAACTGTCATTGACTGAGAAGCACTGCTTCCAATGGTCCTGTTCATGAAGACAAATGCTGGTAGGGGGACACAGAATAATGGTTGAGTGTCTGAGAAACAGTCCTATCAAACAGGGTAAAATAGGTGGAAATCTCAGAAGAATAAATGTTATGCTTTGAAGTTTTGATCTTTGGTTCAAATTTGGGAGACAATTTTGAAAAGCCACAGTGAAAATACAGTCTCAATTCTTTTTTTTCTGTTGGTCGTGGGGCTTGAACTCTGGGCTTAGGCACTCACTGTCCCTCAGCTCTTGAGCTCAAGGTGAACGCTCTACCATTTGAGCTACAACGCCACTTCTGGTTTTCTGGTGGGTAGTTGAAGATAAGAATCTCATGGACTTTCCTGCTTGGGCTGGCTTTGAACCTCGATCCTCAGATCTCAGCCTCCTCAGTAGCTAGGATGACAGGTGTGAGCCACTGGCACCGGCATAAAGTCTCAACTCTAAGAGTTGTTTCTGAAAGGCCTTAGAGTTGAAAAATAGGTTGCAATTCAATCCACAATGTCCTTGTGACTATTATTTTGCATTGACTAAAATGAATTAGTGTTCGTTTGTTTTTTTTTTTTGTTTTGTTTTTTTTTGGGTCCAGTCGTGGGGCCTGGGCGCTGTCCCTCAGCTCTTCAGCTCAAGTCTACCGCTCTACCACTTGAGCCACAGCACCACTTCTTGCTTTTTTCTTTTTGCTTATGTGATGCTGAGGAATCGAGCCCAGAGCCTCATGCATGCAAAGCAAGAGCTCTACCAATGAGCCACCTTTCCAGCCCCATCAGTGTTCATTTTTAAGGGGATTTTTGGATACCTGGCTAGGAAAAGCTTTAGAAAACTTGATTCAGGTTAGTCAAAGCAAGTGAGGGGAGTTCTCATTCCCTTCCCCAATGTTAGGGTCTGAAGCTTCCATAGGCAATGGATCTTGGAACTAAAACCCTGCTACTCTCTCAAGTGGACACATTCAGTTCGAAGGTCCAGGTTTCCTTTGCTCCCAGTGTCCTCATCTCTTTTTTTTTTTTTTGGTCCAGTCGTGGGGCCTGAACTCTGGGCCTGGGCGCTGTCCCTCAGCTCTTCAGCTCAAGGCTAGCACTCTACCACTTGAGTCACAGCGCCACTTCCAGCTTTTTTTTTCTTTTTGCTTATGTGGTGCTGAGGAATCAAACCCAGGGCCTCAGGCATGCAAGGCAAGTGCACTACCACTGAGCCACCTTCCCAGCCCATCTCTTTCAAGGCTTTACTATAGACAATTCTAGTCCTATGTACTTTCTACTTCTATCCCTTTAGGCTTCTCTTCTTCTAATTACTTTTCATAGGAACAAATGGAGTTACAATCACCCTAAAAACTGTAGATTTTACAACTGTGGGAAAGTATAAAGAAGTAACTCTTTTCACAGTGCACTAATAGGGAGACATTACTACAATTTTCTTTTTAAAAAATGTAGGTACTTACATCTTCAGGTAAAGATTTCACCAATTCACTGTGAGCCATAGGCTTGATGCTCAACTGATGAATAATTTCCCGCTTAATTTCATCTGTAGCGTTTACTTGTCCAACCCCAGGACTAAATCTTTCTCCTGTCAAAAATGAAAATGTGGGTTTGAAGTGTGGCTCAAGTGGTAGAGCTGTGTATGGGGCAACTCAGTGCAATGCCCTGAGTTCAAACTCCAGTAACCTCCTTCTCCCCAAAAAAGAAAACAAAGAACAGGGCATTGTACACAATTAGTACAGTTGTATGGCATATACCTCTAGTTCAACCAATACAATATATTCCTCTGTTTACATCTCTGCCATAAGAAAACAATAAACAAGTGGCTTGGCAACAAACCAGGGAGAAAGCAGTTCCTAGCACACTTTTAAGTCAGGCCAGGGGGCAGGCTCCTGGCAAGTTCAGAGCACTCAGAGGCAGTTTTGCAGGATGGCTTGGAATGGTGAGACAGAACAGAAGTATTCAAGACTGCTTCCACTCCACCCCATTCTATCTAGCAACAAGCAAGATATCACCTTCTGACAGCTTCATGCCATCTCCTCTCAGTAACCAGGACTCTGTGCTCTATGTATTACAGAAGGGTTGAAACAGCAGGGAGAGAGGGTAAGGGATAAAAGAATGGGAAGAGAGAAGACAAAGGTAGGACTGAAAATACAAGTGGCAAGAAATGAAACCCACATCTCTGGCGTAGGTCTCCATTAACTCAGAGCACATTGGAGTCAAGAAGACACTTGGGCATCATAAAACCTTGGAGAGAAAGATTTAAAGGGACAGAAAGTTGTTTCCGCACGTGCTATCCCTTGCTTGCTAAATTCTGTTCCCTCTCTTCCCTTTTCCCAAAGTCTTCCAGGTAGCTGTTCTGCTGCTGCAGCTGGGCCCTCTGCTCTTTCTGAAGCAGTGTTGTCATTCTCAATATGACACAAACTCAAGGAGAGGAAAAGATGTTCCAATTTCCTTCCCTTAAAACTTAGTGTACCTTCTCACAAGAAATGCTTCTCAGAAATCTGAATTATTTGCTATCCCAAAATGCAACATAATCTCAACTTACCAACAAGCATTATAATGAGGTAGAGCATTTCCTCTATTAGAGTATTGTTCTGCTGAGTAACATCCTGCAAGTAGAGGAGATAAAGTTAGTGATGAGAATGTACATGCCCCCTACTTCCAGATGACTCATATGCACACACAGAATGCCTGGTGCTTCTTTGGTGATATGCTGTAGTCTCAGGACACTGGTGCTTACCTTATGGGTGACCTCAGAACTGAACCTTTTCCCACGCTCTGGAGTACTGAAGATATGGTAAAGTTCAAAGCGGCTGAGCACAACCATCAAGAAATGGTTGGGATCCATCATGGAGACACCTGTCTTTTTTTGTTTGTTTCAGATAAAGGAAAAGAGGAAGGTCAAAGGGGACACTGTACAATTAATTTGCACAAGAGAAAAGAGCTTCCTTGGTCAACAATCCTCGGTCAACAATCCTCCCAAAAGATGGAAACACTTTTAGTCCCAATCCCTACTTCTAGTTGACAAAAATCTAAGTTGGTAAAACAAAACAGAAGGCAAAAAACCTTCCAAAACCTAAAACTACTAACGAGGATTACAGATTTTCTCCAATCTTTCCTTTTAATACTTTGAAATAATTTACTCTTGTGAATTTGGTTCCAAAGTTTTACATCAGGACTCAAACTGCCTGGTGATCACTGTACAGACAGAAATGTCGACTAAACTTCTAGTATTTTAAACATACATCATATTCAATTATTACCAAGCTCTCTTGTATTTTGTGGTAAGAACTATATATGTATTTTTTTTGCTGGTATCAGGACTTGAATTCAGCCTACTGCTTGCTTGGATTGCTTGCTCAGCTAGCATTACATACCTCCAGCCTAGATTTTGCTTGTTATTTTGGAGATGGGAGTCTCATGGATTTTTATTCCTGGTCTGGTCTTGAACTAAGCTAAAATTTTTTTTAATGTATATATATTATACACACACACACACATATACATATATATACACATATATGTATATATAAAATTTGGCTTTTTTAAAAAAGTATTTACAACATCAGCCCAGTGACAAGATAAAGGAATGAGGTACAACCATCACAGTTTGGGGGATGAAAAGCAAATAATCCAAGGTTGTAGGTGCTATCAGAGAACACCCAAGGGTCCAACAGTGCCTCACAAAAGGGTTACTAGGCCAAGTTCTAATATGTCACAGAAGGATCTGTGAATAAAATGATACCAAACTAAATACTAAGAAACACTGGGAAGTAATATGGCTAGGCGGATCAAAGAGGGTCAGGGGGGAATCTAGGGAGCAAAAGAAATAATGTGCAGTTTTCAGTCTTAAAAGAGGGGCTGGCAAACTTAAGAAACTTAACATAGTTAAGTATCATGGACCTTAAAATTAACTTAAAGGATTTAAAATGAAATAACTAGAGAACAACCAATGATTAGAGGGTGGCTCTCAGGTTTCTGACTTTAGCAAGTTGGTAGGCTGTAGAACAATTCATTAAAGCAAAGAGCCTAGGACAGGAAGCAGGTATGGAAGACCAATTATTTTCAACATACTCCATCTGTGACGTGAGGAAATCTAGCCATGTTGCAGAAACTCTTAGCCATGTATGCACAGAAGCTTTAGTCGTTAACATTGGTGGAAAAAAGCAAGACTCACCATAATTTAATTTTTTCCTCTTTCTTTTTGCAGGTCTTGGGGCTTGAACTCGGGGCCTGGGCACTGTCCCTGAGCCTCTCTGTGCTCAAGGCTAGAGCTCTACCACTTGAGCCACAGAGCCATGTCTGGCTTTTTCTAAGTAGTTTTTGGAGATAAGAATCTCAGACTTTTCTGCCCAGGCTGGCTTCAAACCCCAAAATCCTCAGATCTTAGCCTCCTGAGTATCTAGGATTACAGGCATGAGCCATCAGTGCCTGATATAAAGTTAATGTTTTTAATTCATTACCTGAAGCATTACTATATCTTTGTCAAACATCTCACGTCTGCATTTCACATTATGGTAATAATAAATCTAAAAGGGGAGGGAAAAAAAAAAAAGAATTACACTGGGCAAAGGCTGTTATAGCTCCAGCTCCCTCCTTTCCACTTCCACAGGAAGTGCACATGCATGTGTGGTCTCCTCAACTGCCAACACCACCTCATTACATTCTAACTAGATATCCAGTCAGTAGTCACTGAGGTTTACACTTTATAGTCCCCTGGTCTCCCAACAAATAAGACTGCTACTTCAGGAAAGCTTAGCACTTCCAAGAATGGGGGACAAGTCCATACTAAGCCTTGATGAGGTTTAAAATTTTTTTTAATTTTAAAAATTATACTTCAATTTAGAGGTATACAATTTAGAAATATATCCTTTAACTGAAGGTAATTGAAAAAATAAAACTAGAGGTTTGGGGTTTTGTTGTTTTTTTTTGCTGGTCCTGGGGTTTGAACTCTGGGCCTGGGCTCTACCACTTGAGCACAGCATCACTTTCAGCTTTTTCTGCTTATGTGGCACTGAGAAATCAAACCAGGGGCTTCATGCATGCTAGGCAAGCTTTTTCTGATTAGTTTACTGGAGATAAGAGCCAGTTATTTGAACCGATCCTCAGATCTCAGCTTCCTGAGTAGCTAGGATTACAGGCATGAGCCACCAATACCCGGCCCAAAATTGGAATTTTATTATTCACTATCCAAGTCTGTATTTCAAGTCAAAGTCAAAACTACTGTTAGGGGCTGGAAATGTGGCTTAGTGTTAGAGTGCTGGCTTTGCTTGCATGAAGGTCCGGGTTTGATTCTTCAGTAACCACATAAATGGAAAAAGCAGGAAATGGTGCTGTGGCTCAAGCTGCAAAGTGCTAGCCTTGAGCAAAAGAACCTTAGGGACAGTGTCTAGGCCCTGAGTTTAAGCCCCAGGACTGGAAAAACAAAAACAAAAACGAACTACTTGGGCTGGGAAGGTGGTTCAGTGGTAGAGCGCTTGCCTTGCATGCCTGAGGCCCTGGGTTCGATTCCTCAGCACCATATAAGCAGAAAAAAAACAAACCGGAAAGTGGCCCTGTGACTCAAGTGGTAGAGCGCTAGCCTTGAGCTGAAGAGCTGAGGGACAGCGCCCAAGCCAAGAGTTCAGGCCCATGACCGGACCCAAAAACAAAAAGACAAAAACAAAAAAACAAAAAAAAAAAACCCAACTACTGTTACTATTACTTTTAATAAGTATAATATACATGTATATGTATTATATTGACATTTAATTGGGAATCAAACTATATGAACACAATGTTACTTATTGAATTATATTCCTAGACATTTCTTTTTTAGTTTTGTTTTTTTTAATTAGTATAAATCAGTTCAAGAAGGAGGACACACTTCACTGTTAATCTCTACATGTTTATACTACCCAATCAATCTCAACTCCTCCATCATTCATTGTTTCACTTTAATAGTTGCAAATACTCTATTTGGACAGCATTCAACTGCCTTCATCCTCCCCTCAGCCCAACCCATCCTTTTATAACCCACCTATTATCATAGTGTAATTTTCCTTCTCCATCCCCCACTGTCAGCAGCTCTCACTGAGTTTCTCTATGCTGCCCTCATATATACTTGCAATGTATTATAAAGTTATTAATCTTCTTTCTTTTTTTCTTTTCCTTATTCCTTTCCTTTTCCTCCTAGGTAGTCATTTAGTTTGATTCATGTTCCATCATATTTAATTAAATATGGATATATAATACACACATATGTACATGCTTTTGAATATTTCTGGATAAACTATGAAAGTCCTAAGAAACCATCTTATCATTCTATCTGTCTTTTTGAATGATTTTAATACAGATACTGAACTTTCAATGACTGAGTCCACTACAACCTGCATGGAAGCTAATGGGTAGATTGAACACCCTCCATAGGACTTAAAAACATACCTGATTTACGAGAGAGAAGCCATTTCTTCTCCACATTCCAGCATGTACTTGAGCACATAAAACAAGACATCTAAGAGGGTGTTCTATCAACATGGGTGGACTAAGTTCACTCTGCACATTAAAAAAAACACACACATACATCAACGTCATAGGAAAGTTTGTTCACAGAGAAAGGTTTCTGTAAAACACAGGTTAAGATTATTTATAGATCTGGGGCTGAGAAGGTGGCTCAGTGGTAGAGTGCTTGCCTTGCATTGCTTGAGGCCCTGGGTTTGATTCCTGAGCACCACATAAGCAGGGGAAAAAAAAGCCCGAAGTGGTCCTATGGTTCAAGTGGTAGCGTGCTAGCTTTGAGCTGAAGAGCTGAGGGACAGCGCCCAGGCCCAGAGTTCAGGCTCTATGACCTGACCCCTCCCCCCCCAAAAAAAAATTATTCATAGATCTATCTGGCTGTTAATGCTGTGTCAACCTGGGCAAGCTATTGGCACTCTATTTATGTTTTATACCATCTAAATGTTGCTGTGAAGGTGTTTCTTACATGTGATAAATATCTTTTTTTTGGGGGGGTGTCCAGTCGTGGGGCCTGAACTCTGGGCCTGGACGCTGTCCCTCAGCTCTCCAGCTCAAGGCTAACGCTCTACCACTTGAGCCACAGAGCCACTTCTGGCTTTTTTTTTCTTTTTGCTTATGTGGTGCTGAGGGATTGAACCCAGGGCCTCATGCATGCAAGGCAAGCGCTCTACCACTGAGCCACCTTCCCAGCCCAATGTGAGAAATATCTAAATAAGGTGATTTCCCCTCCATAAAGAGAACACGTGGAGGCCTTGAAACAGGTTCATGATCACTGCCTTTGTACTTGTGACAGCCATATCAAGTCTTTTCTGGGCCTTCCCAGTGTGCCAGGCAGCTAGCAAACTCCATTGCCAGTTCTGATCATTGCATGAGGCCTCCACCAGAACCCTTATTGGCTGTTTTTGTGGAGAACTCAGACTAACAAATTTATTTCAATCTGATTTCAATTAATAGCCAGACATGGTGGCTCATGCTTACCATTTCAGCTACCCCTTAGGTGGAAATTGGGAGGATAATTTGAGGCTAGGCAAAAAGATAGTGGGACACATACATAATGACAAAAGAGGGCTGGGAAGGTGGCTCAGTGTAGAGTGCTTGCCTTGCATGCATGAGACCCTGCGTTCCATTCCTCAGTACCACAGAAGCAGAAAAAGCCAGAAGTGGCTGTAGCTCAAGTGGCAGAGTGCTGGCCTTGAGCTGAAGAGCTGAGGCCCAAAGCCCAGGCCCAGGCTTCAGGCTCCACAACTGACAAAAAAAAAAGTTGGGCATGGTGATCTATTATTGTAATCCCAGCTATTCAGTAGAATTGAGTAGGAGGATCACAGTGAAGGCCTGCTGAGGCAAAATTAAGACCTTATCTGAAGTTAAAACACACACACACACACACACAAACACACACACACACAAACACACACACACACACGTAAGAGGCCCTGAGTTCATACATACAAGGAACATAATAAATAGTTATTAACTTTTATTTTGTTTTTTGTGCGTGTTGGTCCTGGGACTTGAACTCAGGGCTGCTGGGGCTGTCCCTGAGCTTCTTTTGCTCAAAGCCAACGCTCTACCACTTCAATACCACTTCTGGCTTTTTGGTAGTTAATTGGAGGTAAGAGTCTTACATACTTTCCTGTCCCAGCTGGCTCTGAAGGATGATACTCAGATCTCAGCCTCCTAAGTAGCTAGGATTACAGGTGTGAAACCACTAACACCTGACAAGTATTAACTTTTAACAGCCAGAAATACTTACTAGAGGTAGCAGTTCTGGAAATTTATATGCCACTTCACTCTTGCTTAATAATACATGCAAACCTGATGGAAGAACAAACATTAGTTTAAATTAACTTTCACTCAAATACTCAAGTTTATTTTTTATTTTATTTTGTTGGTTACGTGGCTTGAACTCAGGGCCTGGGCACTGTCCCTATGCTTTTGTGCTCAAGGATACTGCTCTACCACTATGAGCCACAGCTCCACTTCTGGTTTTCTGGTGGTTAATTGGAGATAATAGTCTCACAGACTTTCCTGCCCAGCTGGCTTCAATCTCAGGCTCCTGAGTAGCTAGAATTGTATGTGTGAGCCACCAGCATCTGGCTCAACTTTTATTTTTATCCTCGAGAACCTTTCAGGACACCAATTGATATGAAATAAACTATATCTACCAATAAAGTTTTTCAGTGGTTATTCTAATGAGTCTGTATGGAAGGGACATTTTAAATAGGTCTTAATCACAAATCCTAACACATAGTGGTGACAAATTCAGAAGTAAAAATGGAAGTCACACAAACACAGCAATGTAGTTCTGTAATTATCAAAACAACTTACACATATTATAGCAGTCCTGTGTTTCCATTTAACGTGTGAATAGACCCCCCCCCCCTTCCTGGCCATTGTACCAGACACTAGCCCTAGATTCACAGTCTGCACCGGCCACCTGCTCAAGCCTGGCAAGAGGTTTTCTTCACCTATGAGAACAAGCACTGAGGAAGTGGTGCTGTGGCTCAAGTGGTAGAGCGCTTGCCTTGAGCTGAAAAGCTCAGGGACAGTACCCAGGCGCAGAGTTCAAGCTCCACAATTGACCCCCCCCCCCAAAAAAAAAAGATAACTTTAGGGGAATTGTTTTACCTGCAAGTAAACGAGAAACTGGGAGATGAATGCTAACTTTTTCTTGGGAAACACAGTATCTGATAGTTTCCACTGAATGTCCACAAATATTCAGTGTGATTGGCTGTTCACCATCAGTGAAACCACCATGACACTGCATCAATACAGCAAGGCATTTCTTATAAGCTTCAATTAACACTTTTTCCTTTAAAAAGAAAAAAAAGGTTTTGTGTAAGTTACACAAGATTGTGTTACTACAACATTGAATAAAGCACCTCCTACAACCACAACTTACATTGATGATAAGTAAGAACTTTAAATTACAAGGGGAAAAACAAAGTTAATCCTCCCCTCCCAAACCTGGTCCTTCTCCCATTAAGTGTCTCCCGCTAGTGAATGATACTTCTTGACAATAAAGCTGTGGAAATCTAGAAGTTATTAAACATTCTTTTATTGCATTTCTGTGTTCAGTGAATTACCAAGATGACAATTACTTTTCAAAATTTCCCTCAAAGTAGCCACTTTCTTCTCTCTTCAGTAACTCCAAAGTAATGCCAACATCTCTCTACTAAATTCCCTGTTTAAAAACATATGTTAGATATCCCTCTCCTGACAGACTCCAAATGGTGCCCCAGTTTAATTAGAATACAATTCCAACTTCTTTCCAAGCCACAAAGGCCCTGTGAAGCCAGGCAGGCCTGTCTTCCTCTCTGCCTTCACTCTGTGCTCCAGACCTTTCACAGTTCAAGGAACATCAGGCCTTCTCATTACAGGATAGAAGTAGTTGCCCTCAGAATCAGATTTTTTTCAGTACGTTTTTTTTTTTTTGCTTGAACTCTGGGCTTGGGCACTGTCCTTGCGCTCTTCAGCTCAAGGTGAGCACTCTACCGCTTGAGCCACAGCACCACTTCCAGTTTTCTAGTGGTTTATTGGAGATAAGTGTTTCAGACTTTCCTGCTTGGGCTGGCTTTGAACTGCGATACTCAAATCTCAGCCTTCTGAGTAGCTAGGATTACAGGCATGAGCCACTGGCGCCCTGCTTACATTTTTTTTCATGCCAGTTCTGGGGCTTGAACTCAGGAAGTGGACACAATTCCTGTGCTTCTTTTCTTTTGCTTAAAGCTAGCACTAGAGCCACAGCTCTACTTCTGGCTTTTACTTTTTTTGGTGATTAATTAGAGGTAAGGGTCTCATGGACTTTTTCTGGCCAGGCTGGCTTCAAACCTCGATCTTCAGACCTCAGCCCTGAGCAACTAGGTATGAACTACCAATGCCTGGCTTTGGATAAATTTATAAACCACTGTATTTATATGCCCAAATTCTAGAAATGGTTATGGAAAAAAGGAATATACTTACATTAAAAAGAGAGAATGTAAATCCTTCTCTATTTTTCAAGGTTTTCCCCTAAGGTTTTAGAATTATTGAATGTTGACACTTTTATTGAATTTATGGATGGAAGGAGAAAACAATGGTGCTCTATGAGCTAAACTAGAAAACTCCCCCTAGATTTCTTCATACTGTACTTAGGATTGTCTGTCCCTCTGTTGTCCTCATGTCCCCGGCCCTTAGAACAAACTCACATCTAAAGCACACCAGTCTTGCATCATTGAAATGACATGTGTTAGTTTCATCTGCAGTGTAAAGGCAGCTTCCCATTCTGGCTCCATTTCAATATGTTGTCCAACTTGACGTGTGATTGGATCCATTCCCTTAAAGTAAAAAGTTTTATAAGAATTAAAACCATAAACTTTCTCTTATATAGAAACCTAAGAAATAGTATAGAAAAAACATAAACTAATTATAAAAACATAAATAGGGTGTGGGGCAAAATATATATTTAAAAGGTAATTTTTAGTGGGAAGCTTCAAGCAATATGAGAAGTCATAGTTTTTTATGACTTTATGTAACATGCTGTTAAAAAAAGTAAATGCAGAATGAATGATTTTTTGGGGGGTCAGTTGTGGGGCTTGATCTCTCGGCTTGGGTGCTGTCCCTGAGCTTCTTTTCCTCAAGGCTAGCACTCTACTACTTAAGCCACAGTACCACTTCCAGCCTTTTCTGTTTATGTGGTTCTGAGGAATTGAATCCAGGGCTTCTTGCATGCTAGTAAAGCACTTGACCACTAAGCCACATTCCCAGCCTTCAAATTCTTTTTTAACTCTACTGATCATAGAAGAAAAAAGATAGGAAAAATCTGATAGGGTGTGTGTGTGTGTGTCTCTCTCTCTCTGTGTATGTGGTGATCAAACCCAGAGCACTAGAGGGTGTGTGTACACGGTGATCAAACCCAGAGCACTAGAGGGAGAAGGAGAGGGAGAGGGAGAGGGAGAGAGAGAGAGAGAGAGTGTACACGGTGATCAAACCCAGAGCACTATGTATGCAAAATACATGTGTGTGTGTGTGTGTGCACGGTGATCAAACCCAGAGCACTATGTATGCAAAATACATGTTCTACCACTAAACTGCAATACCAGGCTTTATAAATGATACTGAACTTATAAACCTATTATAATACAGGTGTTGTGTGCGTCTGTGTGTGTGTGTGTGTGTGTGTGTGGTATGCGTGTATGCCGGTCCTGGGGCATGAACTCAGGGCCTGGGCACCAGCCCTGAGCTTCTTTTGCTCAAGACTAGTGCTCTACCATTTGAACCACAGTTCCACTTCTAGCTTTTTCTGAGTAGTTTATTGGTAATAAAAGAGTCTCATGGATATTTCTGCCTGGGCTAACTTTGAACTACAATTCTCATATCTCAGCAACTTGAGTAGCTAGGATTACAGGCATGAGCCAACAGCACCCAGCTTTATAGTACAGATTTTATATCTAGTCGCTAATATGTTAAGTTTTCACAGGGGCTGGGAGGTGGCTCAGTGGTAGAGCGCTTGCCTTGCATGCCTGAGGCCCTGGGTTCGATTCCTCAGCACCACATAAGCAAAAAGAAAAAAGCC